>NC_142474.1:37006439-37309469 GCF_049115385.1 Moschus berezovskii | reverse complement strand
TCTATAATTATCCCCATTTTACAGAAGGGGAGACTGAAGCTTAGGGATTAGGCATGACTGGTAGTGAGCAAGGAACCTACTTCATCAGTCTAGGTTCAAAGGTCATGCTTTAACCTCCCTGTCTCTTTGCTTCCTTTTTTATTTATTTGGCTGCTCTGGGTCTTAGCTGCAGCACATGGGACCTTTAGTTTGAGTACGCTCTTAGTTGTGGCATGCGGGATCCCTGAATAGGTGTCAAACCTGGGCCCCCTGCATTGGGAGCATGGAGTCTTTGTCACTGGACCACCAGAGAAGTCCCCTTGTTGCCTCCTTTTAATAAATTTTAGGCGCTTCCCTGGTGGCCCAGTGGTTAGGAATCTACCTTGCATGCGAGTGACATCAGTTCCATCTCTGGTCCAGGAAGATTCCACATGCCATGGGGAACTAAGTCTGTTGGCCACAACTACTGAAGCCTGTGCACCTAGAGCTCATGCTCCGGAACAAGAGAAGCCACTGTAATGAGAAGCCTGAGCACCACAACTAGAGAGCAGTCCCCACTCTCTGAAACTAGAGAAAAGCCCGTATACAGCAACGAAGACACAGCACAGCCAAAAATAAATAAAATAAATTTTCACATTTAAAAATTTTTCATCAACAAGGTTGGAGAATCATCTCTTGCTGCTGGAGTCTTCAAGTGAAGGTCATGGCCCTGGTGTGCAGGCAGGAGACTCCACTTGGCTCTGCACTGACACAGTCTCCACCCAAAGCAGAACCAGGTGCAGATGGCATTTCTGGTCCCAGGTGCCCTGTCAAAAGGTTTGGAAAGCCTGGTGTCAACAATCTTGTATTCAGCTTATAGGTCATAGAACCAATCTCTGTAACCACTCCCTGCTTGGTCCCCTGGCTTCCTTTCTATTTCCATTTATCAAATCCTCTCAGAGAAGAGAACAATGTTCAAGGCACATTCTTCCCCTAATTTAGGCATTTCCAGTTCACATGAGTCCTCGACCAGGCTTGGTTGAGAGGTAGATTGGGCTCTTTTACTGAGAAGGGCTTGCAGTTACTTTGAAGGAGTTTCTTGCCTCATCGAGGCATCTTCTTAAGATACTGAATGAACTTGTGGGGCTGGAGCTGCTGGGAGTCCAGGAGGATCAGCTCAACCAGAATTTGCATCCAACATGTCTCCCTCTGCCCACTACAGAATGGCTAATCAATCCTGAAAACCCTTTACCAGTCTTCAAAGACTGGGTGTCAGCTCTAGTCTTAGGTATAGACTTAAGAAGACAAAAGAGCTTTTCACCACATGGGGGACATTGCTTAGATCTGAATGAGGGATCTCTGAAAGACTTGCAAAGGCAAAGTCCAACACCAGTTTCCTGGGATCCTCCCCTGGAGTGTAGCCAAAAGAGAGATTGTGCCAAACCCAAGATCATTGCGCTCCTCTTACCAGCTATGTGTGCCCTTGAACAAGTGACTGACCCTCATGGCATCTCTGTTTCATTTGTAAAGTCGAGATAAAGACCTTCCTTATAGGTTGGTATAAGATGTCAAAAGCTTAGGGAAGTATATAGAAAATAGTAAATAAACAAATATTAGTTACTACACTGCTTCTATTATTTCTACACTCTTACTCAAATGCCATGGACATACCCATCACCTATCTTCTTTTTTTTCCTCTGGATTTCCAGGAATAGTTTTCTAGGGGTGGGGAATTAGTCACTGATGATAGTTCTCCAACATACCCCAAACCAGAAGGCTTCGTCCTATGAAATCTATTCTAAACTTCAGTATTAACCCACTCATTTCTCAGTACTGCCAATGTCCCCACTTGGCCAAGGCTCTGCCATTATCTCACCTGGATATCTTCAACAGTCTCCCAACTGGTATTCTTGCTTCTATTTTCACAAGGACAAAGATGAACAATTAAAATTATAAAAGCAATTCTCTCTCCTCTCTTCTCATCTCCTTCCTTCCTCTTCTCCCTTCCTCTTTTCTTCTTCTTCTCTCTCCCTCTCCTCCTTAAAACCGTTTCAAATCCTCCCACTGTACTGAGAATAAAATTCAAACACTTTATACTGGTCTGCAAAGCTCTGTACCTCTCTCTAGCTTCATTTGCCCCTTTTCCTAGAATACCTCTGCTTCAGCCACCCAGGTCTTCTGCTAAAACACAAGTTATTTCCAGCTTCAGGAACTTTGTCTCCTCATACTCCTCTCTCATTATCACCTGGGGAGCTTCTCAACTTTTAGGTCTCAGCCTAAGTATTAGCTCCATTCCAGAATTCTTCATACCATCCTGCCTAAGTATGTTCCTTCAGGTGCTTCTTTATCTCAGCTTTTTTTTCCCTTCAGAGCACCTGTATCAGTCAGCTATTGCTGAGTAACAAACTATCTCAAAACTCCATGGGTTAAAATCACAATCCTATATTATCACTCACATCTGCAGGTTGGCTGGGCTCAGCTGGGCACAGCTGTGCTCCTCAGGGCAGGGCTGTGGGTTGCTTGGGGGAGCATCTCAGCTCCATATGTCTCTCATCATCCTGCTAGAACCAGATATGTATGTTTTTCTCATAGCAATGGTGGAGGAGAGGAGCAATAGAGTAAGCAGAAATGTGTAAGATCTCCTAAGACCTGTGCTCAAAATTGACACACCATCTCTTTCGCCAGAAAACAGAGATTTAGAATAATATCCTATGAACTGAGAAGGAACTTTGAGACAGCAAAACAAAGCAGGCAAATTCATAAAGTGAAATTATGAAGTTTATTTTTGGTAACTTACCTACAGGCAAGATTGGGCAGATGATCCAGAGGCATTTGCTGCTGCACTCCAATATGCCAAAAAGGGTATATTGTTGTTCAGTTGCTAAGTTGTCTGACTCTTTGTAACCCCATGGAGTGCAGCACACAGGGCTTCCCTGTCTTTCACTGTCTCCTGGAGTTCACTCAAATTCATGTCCACTGAATCAATAATGCTATATAACCATCTTATCTTCTGCTGCCCTCTTCTCCTTTTGCCTTCAGTCTTTCCCAGCATAAGGGTCTTTTCCAATGAGTTGACTCTTTGTATCAGGTGTCCAAAGTATTGGACCTTTAGCTTCAGAATCAGTCCTTCCAATGAATATTCAGAGTTTATTTCCTTTAGATTGACTGCTTTGAGCTGGCTTTCCAGGGGACTCTCAAAAGTCTTCTCCAGCACCACAATTCAAAAGCATCAATTCTTCAGCACTCAATCTTCTTTATGGTCAAACTCTCACATCCGTACATGATTACTGGAAAACCATAGCTTTGACTATCAGACCTTTGATGGCAATTGATGTCTCTGCTTTTTAATATGCTGTCTAGGTTTGTCATAGTTTTCCTTCAGCAAGCGTCTTTTAATTTCATTCCTGCAGTTACCATCTGCAGTGATCTTGGAACCCAAGAAAATAAAGTCTGACACTATTTCCACCTCCTCACCTACTATTTGCCATGAAGTGATGGGACCAGATGCCATGGCCTTAGTTTTTTGAAACCTGAGTTTCAAGCCAGCTTTTTCACGCTCTTCTTTCACCCTCATCACTTTCTGCCATTAGAGCAGTATCATCTGCATATCTGAGGTTATACTTCTCTCAGTAACCTTGATTCCAGCATTTCTCATGATGAACTCTGCATAGAAGTTAAATAAACAGGGTGACAATACATAGCCTTGTGGTACTCTTTTCCCAGTTTTGAACTAGTCCATTGTTCTGTGTCTGGTTCTAATGGTTGCTTCTTGACCTGCATACAGGTTTCTCAGGAGACAGGTAAGTGGTCTGGTACTCCCATCTCTTTAAGAATTTTCCACAGTTTGTTGTGATCCACAGAGTCAAAGGTTTCAGTGTAGTCAGTGAAGCAGAAGCAGATGTCTTTCTGGAATTCCCTTGCTTTCTCTAAGATCCAACGAATGTTGGCAATTTGATCTCTGGTTCCTCTGCCTTTTCTAAATCGTGCTTGTATATCTGAAAGTTCTCGGTTCAGGTACTGCTGAAGCCTAGTTTAAAGGATTTTGAGTGTAATCTTGCTAGCATGTGAAATGAGCGCAATTGTACAGTAGTGTGAACCTGACAAAATGGCATTGCCCTTCTTTGGAACTGGAATGAAAACTGACTTTTTCCAATCCTCTGGCAACTGCTGAGCTTTCCAAATTTGCTGGCATTTGAGTGCAGCATTTTAACAGCATCATATTTTAGGATGAAATAGCTCATTTGGAATCCCATCACCTCCACTAGCTTTGTTCATAGTAATACTTCCTAAGGCCCACTTTACTTCACACTCCAGGACGCCTGACTCTCAATAAATGACCACACCATCATGGTTTCCAGACTTTTTCTGTATAGTTCTGTATATTCTTGCCACCTCTTCTTAGTCTCTTCTGCTTATGTTAAGTCCTCATCAGTTCTGTCCTTTATTGTGCCCATCCTTAAATGAAATGTTCCCTTTTTATCTCCAATTTTCCTGAAGAGATCTCTAGTCTTTCCCATTCTATTGTTTTCCTCTATTTCTTTGCACTGTTCATTGAAGAAGGCTTCTTATCTCTCCTTGCTATTCTCTGGAGCTCTGCATTCAGCTGGGTATACCTTTCCCTGTCTTCCTTGCTTTTTGTATGTCTTCTCTCCTCAGCTATTTGTAAAGCCTCCTCAGACAACCACTTTATTTTGAATTTCTTTTTCTTTGGGATGGTTTTGGTCACTGACTCCTGTACAATGTTACAAACTGCTTCGTGAATCACAGCCTTGTCATGGTGAGGGGGTTTGCATAACTCAATTAAGTTATGAATGCTGTGTAGGGCTACTCAAGACAGATGGGTCATAGTGGAGAGTTCTAACATAACATGGTCCACAGGAGGAGGGAATGGCAAACCGCTCCAGTATTCTTGCTGGGAGAATCCCATGAACAGTATGAAAGGCAAAAACATATGACACAGGAAGATGAGCCCCCCAGGTCAGAAAGTGTCCAATATGCTTACTGGGGAAGAGCAGAGGGCAATTACTAATAACTTCAGAAAGAATGACATAGCTGAGCTGAAGCGGAAATGATGCTCAGTTGTGGACATGTCTGGTGATGAAAGTAAAGTCTGATGCTATAAAGAACAATATTGCATAGGAACCTGGAATATTAGGTCCATGAATCAAGGTAATTTGGATGTGGTCAAGCAGGAGATGGCAAGAGTGAAAATAGATACCTTAGGAATCAGTGAAGTAAAATGGATGGAATGGGCGAATATAATTCAGAGGACCATTGTATCTACTACTGTGGGTAAGAATCCCTTCGAATAAATGGAATAGCCCTCATAGTTAACAAGAGTCCAAAATGCAATACCTAGGTGCAATCTCAAAAACAACAAAATGATCTCTGTTATTTCCAAGGCAAACCATTCAACATCCAAGTCTATGCCCCAACCACTAATGCTGAAGAAGCTGAAGTTACCAGTTCTATGAAGACTTACAAGACCTGCTAGAACTAACACCCAAAAAAGATGTCCTTTTCATCATAGGGGATTGGAATGCAAAAGTAGGAAGTCAAGAGATACCTGGAATAACAGGCAAGTTTGGCCTTGGAGTACAAAATGAAACAGGGTAACAGAGTTTTGTTAAAAGAACACACTGGTCATAGCAAACACCCTTTGCCAACAACACAAGAGAAACTCTACACATGGACATCACAAATGGTCAATACTGAAATCAGACTGATGATATTTTTGCAGCTGAAGATGGAGAAACTCTATATAGTCAGCATAAACAAGACAGAAAGCTGACTGTAGCTCAGATCATGAGCTCCTTATTGCAAAGTGTTAGTCACTCAGTAGTGTCCAGCTCTTTGCGACCCCATGGTCTGTCCATGGAATCCTTCAGGCAAGAATACTGGAGTGGGTTGCCATTTCCTCCTCCAGGGGATCTTCCCCACCCAGGGTCTGAACTCGCATCTCCTGAGGCTCCTGCATTGCAGGCAGATTTTTTTTTTTTTTTTACTCCTGAGCCACCCGGGAAGCCCTTACTGCAAAATACAGGCTTAAATTAAAGAAAGTAGGGAAAACCACTTGGCCATTCAGGTACAATCTAAATCAAATCCCTTATGACTATACAGTGGAGGTAACGAAAAAATTCAAGGAGTTAGATCTGGTAGACAGAGTACCTAAAGAACTGTGTGAACTATGGAGGTTTGTAACATTATACAGGAATCATTGACCAAAACCAAAATGGGTAAATAGGGATTTAAAGAGCCTGAATATAAAAACAGAATCTGACTACCAAGCAAGAAGCAAGTCAGCAATGACAGGAATTGGGACTTTTTCTTCTCCCTGGGGGTCTTATGACCATTCACCATCTGCATCAACAAAAGGCATTCTTCCAATTTTCATACCAGATGAAGGCAAGGTTAAAAGATGATCGGCAACTTATTTGGCTTGGGCACATTCCTTGAGAGTAGGCTGAAGCTCAGTCACACAGAAAGGGGTCGGGGTTATGATGTGGGTCTAAGATGGGACTGACAAAATAGAGTCAGTGTGGTTCAACCACACATACATTCCATTGGCCAAAGCAAGTCTCATGTTTAAGCCCAAAGCCATGTTTTTGTTTCTCCCTTCTCCACTAGAACGTAAGCTCTGAGCAAGCAAGGCCTTTATCTGTCTTATGTATCTTTACCTAGAACAGCGTCAGCCATGTGACAGATGTTCCACCAGTCCTTTATACATGTGAATGAACTCCTGAACCAGAAATGTATGCTGAAATCCAAACAACATCCTACAAAATCATCATGACTGTTGGCTTTTCAGAAATACCTCTGGTTGGAGATGGCCTTGGACACAAGCTTTGCTTATGATGGAGTTCTTTATCACTCATGTACAACTACACACTACTTGTCAGCAGCTCTGGACGTGGCCTGAGAACCACAAGAGTCACCTCGTGGTCCAAAATGGCACAGAAAGCCCGTGAAAGTGGCCCTGACCAGGACAAAGACCATGCAAGGTATTTTTCACCCCGGACATGGCAGGACCAATAAAGTTCAGAGCAGAGCCCAGCCCCAAACTCTCCTGGTCTCAAACTTGATTACTCTTCAGAGAAGGAAGTGGGAGCTGGCAAAGGTAGAGAGTGAGTTGCAAAGGTTGATGGGCTTCCCTTTGCACCTCTTGTGAAGAATGAGGTCCACAAGAGGTTAAAAGTCATGAAGAGCATCTAGACATGTGTGAAAACCTGAAGTCCTTGGAGTAAAAAGGCTTAGTTAAGCTGGTGATTACACCAAGCAACTCCGGATAAGGTTGCTAACCTCTCTGTGCTTCAGTATCTTCATATGAAACATGACACTAAAGACTTTGCCACCCCAAAGAGCAAAATTGAGGAAGACACATTGGATGAAGCCAACATTTCCACTGAAATCATGTGTTTCTATCCGGGCTCAGAACAAGTGGATTCTAAAATTTTTCTGATTAGACATACACTCAGTGAGCATTCTTAATATATGCTAATTCTTATTTGTAAATTACATAAATGTACTTTTGAATGTTGTTAGTGGCCTCTTGCACTTTCATTATTCATATTATCAAAGATATATGGTTTTTTGCAGTAATTTTTAAGCCTTTTATGTTTTTTGTGCTCTTAAATACTTTAAAAATACCTTTAAACACTAATGTTAGTGACCTCTTGCACTTGCATTATTCATACTATCTAATTTATTTATTTATTTTTTGCAGTGATTTTTTAAAAGCTTTTTAGGGTTTTTGGTGAGGGCTTCAGTAAAACTAGAGGAGGGCATCAGGAACCCACTCCAGTATTCTTACCTGAAGAATCCCATGGAAAGAGGAGCATGGCAGGCTACAGTCCAAAGCGTCACAGAGTCAGACATGACTAAAGTGACTTAGCAAGCACATGTGCTCAGTAAAACTAAAAGTAATGCTTCCTTTCACTTATATCATCCTTACCAAGGCACTTTTCTAAATATTCTAAAGTTGTTTAATTCCTGTTGTATAACCATGAGATGGGCCTTAATATTCAGTTCAGTTCAGTCGCTCAGTCGTGTCTGACTCTCCGCGACCCAATGAATCACAGCACGCCAGGCCTCCCTGTCCATCACCAACTCCCGGAGTTCACTCAAACTCACGTCCACAGAGTCAATGATGCCATCCAGCCATCTCATTCTCTGTTGTCCCCTTCTCCCGCCCCCAAGCTTTCCCAGCATCAGAGTCTTTTCCAGTGAGTCAACTCGTCGCATGAGGTGGCCAAAGTATTGGAGTTTCAGCTTTAGCATCAGTCCTTCCAATGAACACCCAGGATTGATCTCCTTTAGAATGGACTGGTTGGATCTCCTTGCAGTCCAAGGGACTCTCAAGAGTATTCTCCAGCACCACAGTTCAAAAGCATCAATTCTTCAGCGATCAACTTTCTTCACAGTCCAACTCTCACATCCATACATGACCACGGGAAAAACCATAGCCTTGACTAGACGGACCTTTGTTGGCAAAGTAATGTCTCTGCTTTTTAATATACTATCAAGGTTGGTCATAACTTTCCTTCCAAGGAGTAAGCGTCTTTTAATTTCATGGCTGCAATCAGCATTTTCAGTGATATTCCCATTCAAAGGATGAAGAAATGAAAGTAGACAGTGAGTAAGCCAGGGCTCAGAATAGCAGAGTGAGGATTCAAACCAGAGCAGTCTGGCTCAGAAAGCATCAAAACACACCAGGACGTGTCAGAAGCTTTGATGTCCCAAACACTGAGCCCAGGGAGGGTGTCACCAGCAGCCTCTTCAAGGTATGAAGCTCTCACGTACTCTCAGAGTGTCCCTGCTGCTTTACTTGTGCAACAAGCTACGGAACTGACATACAAACCAAGAAAGTGCACAAAGATCAAAGTGTCACTCTTTTAAGAATTTTAAAAATTCAATTATTTCAATTAAAATGGAGGTTATAGTCTTGTCCTACCTCACTTTGGAAACCACTACTCAGAAGAGGTATGGAAGTAGATGTAACACAGCGTTAGGACCACCAAGGGGCGCCATAAACCAACCGACCCTGATCAGCAAGGGCCAAACCTGTTGATGGCACACAAGACCTGAACACCTTTCTGCCGAGTTTGCTTTGCTCCTTAGTCATCAGACTCATCCAGTTTGAAAGATGGGCCTGTCTTAATTCGAAATCATTCTCAGCACTAGGCCTGGGAGGACGAAATGCCTGGGTGTTAATCTCTGCTAATACCCAGATTGGGCAATGACCTTGCAATTCTCAGGAAATCCCAGATCTAGAAGGTAACACAAGGGGGCATTGCCCTCACCTGCTGCCTCCGCATCTACCACCTCTGGGAGATAGATTTTTAAAAGACCTTTTTAAATGATTTCAGGGGCTTCCCTGGTGGCTTAGACAGTAAAGAATCTGCCAGCAATGCGGGAAACCTGAGTTTGACGCCAAGGGTAGGGAAGATCCCTGGAAAAGAAATGGTTACCTACTCCAGAGAATGTTCAAACTACCATACAACTGCACTCATTTCATGTTAGCAAGGTAATGCTCAAAATCCTTCAAGCTAGGCTTCAATAGTAATGAACCAAGAACTTCCACATGTACAAGCTGGGTTTAGAAAAGGCAGAGAACCAGATATCAAATCGCCAACATCCACTGGATAGTAGAAAAAGCAAGAGAATTCCAGAAAAGCATCTGCTTCATTGACTACACTGAAGTCTTTGACGGTGTTCAATTCAGACTCAATTGTGTCCAACTCTTTGCGATCCTATGGACTGCAGTATGCCAGGCTTAAAGAGATGGGAGTACCAGACCACCCTACTTGGCTCCTGAGAAACCTGTACACAGGAGAAGAAGCAATAGTCAGAACCGGATATGAAACAACGGACAGGCTCAAAATTGGGAAAAGACTCTGACATGGTTGTGTATTGTCACCCTGCTTATTTAACTTCTAGGCAGGGTTCAGTTCAGTTCAGTTTAGTCGCTCAGTCGTGTCTGACTCTTTGTGACCCCATGAATCACAGCACGCCAGGCCTCCCTGTCCATCACCAACTCCCAGAGTTCATTCAAACTCATGTCCATCAAGTCGGTGATGCCACCCAGCCATCTCATCCTCTGTCGTCCCCATCTCCTCCTGTCCCCAATCCCTCCCAGCATCAGAGTCTTTTCCAGTGAGTCAACTCGTCGCATGAGGTGGCCAAAGTATTGGAGTTTCAGCTTTAGCATCAGCCCTTCCAATGAACGCCCAGGACTGATCTCCTTTAGAATGGACTGGTTGGATCTCCTTGCAGTCCAAGGGACTCTCAAGAGTTTTCTCTAACAGGGTACATCACGCTAAATAGAGGGCTTGGTGACTCACAAGCTGAAATCAAGATTCCCGGGAGAAATAACAACTTCAGATATGCAGATGATATCACCCTAATGGCTGAAAGCAAAGAAGAACTAAAGAACTTCTTGATGAAGGTGAAAGAGGAAAGTGAAATAGCTGGATTAAAACTCAACATTCAAAAAAAGAACATGATGGCATCCAGTCCCATCCCTTCATGGCAAATAGCTGGGGAAAAAATGGAAACTGTGACAAACTTTATTTTCTTGGGCTCCAAAATCACTACAGATGGTGACTACAGCCATAAAATTAAAAGATAATTGCTCCTTGGAAGAAAAGCTATGACAAATCTAGGCAGCATATTAAAAAGCAGAAATGTCACTTTGCCAGCAAAGCTCTGTATAGTCAAAGCTATGGTTTTTCCAGTAGTCATGTGTGGATGTGAGAGCTGAACCATAAAGAAGGCTGAGCACTGAAGATTGACGCTTTTGAACTGTGGTGTTGGAGAAGACTTTTGAGAGTCCCTTAGATAACAAGGAGATCAAACCAGTCAATGCTAAAGGAAATGAACCCTGAGGTTCGTTGGAAGGACTGATGCTAAACTTCGAATACTTTGGCCAGCTGATGCAAAGAGCCAACTCATTGGGAAGGACCCTGATGCTGGGAAATATTGAGGGCAGGAGGAGAAGGGAGTGACAGAGGAGGAGATGGCATCATCAACTCAATGAACATGAGTTTGAGCAAACTCCAGGAGATAGTGAAGGGGAAGCCTGGCATTCTGCAGTCCATGGGGTCACAAAGAGTAGGACACGACTCAGTGACTGAACAACAACAACTCACTTCAGCATTCTTGCCTGGAGATTCCACGGACAGAGGAGCCTGGCCTGGGGAATGCCTGTTAGGACATATCTCTCAGAGTTTGCTCAAACTCATGTCCATTGATTTTGATCTTGATTGGGATATTGCTACCCTCAAATGGATATATCAGTTCAGTTCAGTTCAGTTCAAAAAAACCTCTAACTCACACACTCAGGCATCATCCAAACTTCTGAGGTTAACATGAATGACTTTTGGCTTCGGGACTCCATGTGAAGACCCTAACCTTGACTCTCCAAGGTGGTCTCTGCGGCTGGGCAGATGCAGAATGTGACAGTGCTGAAGCAGAGTGTGAGTTAGAGGAAAGAGCTCTGACAGGTTCACTCTGGCAAAAGCCCTGGGACTAAGAGTGTTACTCACTCCAGCGGTACCTGCACTTTGTTTTTTTTTTGTACCAGCATCTTATATTCCTTTCTGCCAAAGAAAGGGTAATGCCAAATCCCACAGAATACCTTGGGTGAGTTTGCAGCAGTAGAAGGCAGGACTCCATGCTCATACCAATAGAAAACATCATTCATTAACTCCATTCTGTGCCACAGAGAAGAATGTTTTGACCATTAGGAATACAGCAGTGAAGGTAACAGAGATCTCTGGTTTCCAGGAGCTTCCATTTTAGAGGGGGAGACAGACAACAATAAGAAATGTCCTACAGAGTGAAGTTGACGAAACAGACAGTATGATAACAAAGCACTGAGGAAAGGTTGTATCCTGATTGGAGTTGTTGTTCAGTTGCTAATTCATGTCTGACTCTTTGCAACCCCATGCACTGCAGCACACCAGGTTTCCCCATCTTTCCCTATCTCTCAGAGTTTGCTCAAACTCATGTCCATTGATTTTGATCTTGATTGGGATATTGCTACCCTCAAATGGATATATCAGTTCAGTTCAGTTCAGTTCAGTCACTCAGTCGTGTCCGACTCTCGGCGACCCCATGAATCACAGCACGCCAGGCCTCCCTGTCCATCACCAACTCCCAGAGTTCACTTAAACTCATGTCCACAGTCGGTGATGCCATCCAGCCATCTCATTCTCTGTCGTCCCCTTCTCCTCCAGCCCCCAACCTTTCCCAGCATCAGAGTCTTTTCCAGTGAGTCAACTCGTCGCATGAGGTGGCCAAAGTATTGCAGTTTCAGCTTTAGAATCAGTCCTTCCAATGAATACCCAGGATTGATCTCCTCCAGAATGGACTGGTTGGATCTCCTTGCAGTCCAAGGGACTCTCAAGAGTCTTCTCCAACACCACAGTTCAAAAGCATCAATTCTTCGGCGATCAGCTTTCTTCACAGTTCAACTCTCACATCCATACATGTCCACGGGAAAAACCATAGCCTTGACTAGACGGACCTTTGTTGGCAAAGTAATGTCTCTGCTTTTTAATATACTATCAAGGTTGGTCATAACTTAATGGATGTTTATCTTTGTCAAAATTCTCTATGCTGTACATTTAAGATAGGTATATTTTATCTTAATAAGTAGAATTTATCTTAATAAAAAACTTTCTTAAATAATGAAAAGAGTGACTGGAGAAGGAAGACATTAGTAGGGTGATCAGGATGGCCTCTTTACAGAGGGGACATCTGAGTTGAGACTTGAAAAATGAGAATGAGCTAGAATAAGAATGAACTAGTTAGCCCTGGTAACCATGCAGCCAAGATACTTCAGGGGGAGAAACCTGTGTGTTCAAATAGCCCAAGTTGAGAATGTGTTTGGTGGCACGAGGAGGAAAGCATGAGCAAAGGGAGCAGAAGAGCAGGTGTGTGAGATGAGGTTGAGGATGTAGCCAGGGGCTGCTGAGGAGGCCTTGAAGGTCTGTGTAGGAGTTCATTCTAAGTGCAGTTGGAAATCTCTGAGAGGAATGAGTGGAAAGGGAGGAAAGAGAGCTCCTGAGCCTGGTAAGCCCCAGGCCGTCTCCAGGCAGAGTCTACAGAAGAGGGAGGAGGAAGCAGAGAAGTCAAGAAACTACCTGAGAACTAACATTAGTGGCCTGGACAGCAGATAAGCAACAGGGGTCCAAGTTGTCCAGGGTAGGCATTGTCCCCACAAATGGAAAGTAGAGCAGGGAATGGGCAGGGCGTAGAGGAGTCAGAAAAAGTCAGGTTCACCTGGAGGGCTCCTAGGCCTCGAATATTCCACAAGTGGGCACCAATATATGCCTCCTGAAATGAGCCCCAGGAACAGTTGAAAAGTGAGTCAGAAGAAAAGGGACAAGGCTGAATGCCATCAGCAGGAAGGGCACTACCCAACCACTGACCTGAGCTCCCTATATGCCCACTCCTAGGAGTCCAGCAGCCATCTTGTAGACACAGCCTAGGAAGTCCAGTGTTCCAGGAAACAGGTGCCTGGTTGGTCCATATGATGCATAAATTAATCCACAATTCTTCAGGGCAAAGGGTTTCTCTCATATGGTCAGGTGACTGAAATATCAGCAGTGTGTCCCCAAAATGCCTGCACTCCTCATTGTTTCTGTCTGGTAGATACCTTTGGGTTGTCAGCTGTGCACTCTCAGAAAGAATGAAGAAAACCAACTGAAAGCTGCCACCCCAAACATCTAAATGACCTGGAGAAAGAAAAGCTAAGCTGGATATCTGAGATGGGGCCATCTGTTGTTATCTGAGAATGGAAGCGATCTCACCAAAGTGAAATAAGTTGGAACTAACTGCTGGGCAGGAGCAAGAAAATAGGGGGGCAATTTCAGCATGTCATTCAGGCTTACACAGAGAAGGGCTCCTCCCCTGAGACACAGTCTTTCCAAAAAACACCCTCTTTCTCATCTTTCTCTGGGATCTTAATTGATTCCAGTGTTAAATGAATGACAGAGCAAAAGAACAAAAGCTTCCTCAGTTCACTAATTGCTTTTACTCACAATTATATGGTGGCTTTGAGATGGCCTGGAAGGGAATAAGCTTCAAGAACTGTGGGTCCTAGGAGTTGGAGGTCTGGGGTCAGCCCTGCTTTTGCCTTATTTCTCTCAGACTTTGTTTCTCATGACTGGGCATTATTTCAGGCTTCAAAGTTATACATTTTCTAATCTTCCAAATAGGATCATGAAACCAACTATGGGCAATATTTTTGTCTAACTTCACTGTTTCCAAAGTAGCTCAGGCTTTCCATAGTTCTGCAGATTGAAAAATGATGCCCAAAATATAAGGTCCTGATCCCTGGAAACTATAAATGTTATCTTATATGAAAAAAAGATCCTTGCAAATGTGCTTAAATTAAAGATTTTGAAAGGAAGAAATTATGGTGGAATATGGACTGATGCTAAAGCTGAAACTGCAATACTTTGGCAGTTTTTCACTGGAAAAGACTCTGATGCTGGGAAAGGTTGGGGGCGGGAGGAGAAGGGATCGACAGAGAATGAGATGGCTGGATGGCATCACTGACTCTATGGACATGAGTTTGAGTGAATTCCGGGAGTTGGTGATGGACAGGGAGGCCTGGTGTGCTGTGATTCATGGGGTCACAGGGAGTAGGACACGAACTGAGCGACTGAACTGAACTGAACTGATGGACCCTAGATATATTCCTGGAGTGAAGGAGAAAAGCCTTTCTTTTTAGGACATCCAGGAAATTGTTAGATGAAGAATGAAGAAACAAGTTTACAAACCTGTGCTGTGGAATAGCTTTAATATTTATATCGAACAAATAGTTGCTTTTAACATATACAGATACAATGACTTCATGTAGGAGATATTGTTCATACCACTTGTTTCTGTGTACACACACCTGATCATTAATAGCCAGCACCTGCGTTCTTGGGCCACCAGAGTCTGTGCTGCCTGTGAACACAGCAAGCTGATGTTCTTAGGGAATTAATGGCTCCCTCCTCCCCCAAGAGCAGCCCTCTACCATTGCCTGATGAAGGTTGGTATTTAAATAAGCCAGCTGTCTTGCCCTGCAGTGGGAGAACTCTGAGGTGTACTCTACCATGTTCCCAAAGGTCTTCAGTAGGATTGAGCTGTAGTTGCCCAAGTGGTAATTTAATTAATAACAAACCCTATATTGTCTTTCTTCCTTTCCTTCCCTTTCCTATCACAGTTTCCTATTCCACCTCATCTGCGGAATCAACTCCCAAACTAAGTTTGAATCCAAACTAAAACACAATTGTGTGTCATCTAGTGATAATGTCAAAAGCATACATTTAAGGCACTTCATTAATTTGAACCTGAGCAAAATGACCTTGCTTGTCCTAACAGAAGCTCCAAATGGGCAAGAGGTAGAACATTAGCTCTTGACAGGGCATGTCAAAGCTGACCAAGTCATTGGTTTGAAGATGTTAGAATGTGTAGCCAGTATGGAGCGAGTCTTTGATGTGAAAAGGACCACTTGGGCCTCTGGTCAGCCATGCAGCCAGATGCCTACAAGACTTTCCTTGTAGAGAAGAGGCACTTCCCTGCTCAGGAGAGAGGGATGTTCTGCACCATCCCCACCTTTTAGGGCCCTGGGCCATCCAGGTTCCTAGATGAGGAGGATGGGTTGTATCCTATCAGCAAGTGCCTACAAAGGGGTTCCCCTGTTAGTCAGTGGTAAAGAATCCACTTGCAATGCAGGAGACACAGGAGTCAGGGGTTTGATCCCTGGGTCAGGAAGATACCCTAGAGGAGGGCATGGCAACCCACTCTGGTATTACCTGGAAAATCCCATGGAAAGAGGAGCCTGCCAGGCTATAGTACTATGGACTCGCTAAGAGTCAGACATGACTGAAGTAACTTAGCAAGCACAGGAATCTAGAATTTAAGTGTATTTAGGAGTTCTTGAGTTTTTTTTTTTTAATGGCCTTTTGGACTGAAAGGGTTTAGATCTATTAAAATAGATTTAAAGCAAATGTGAATTTTTAAGGCGCTTTAGGGAGGTATGAAGCTTAAGATCTTTTAGAGTCTATTGTGATCCTTAGGTCATATAGAGTTGTTTGAGTTAGTTTAGGTAATTTTGGGCTTAAGATTTTAAGCATCATTTAAGAAACTTGAGGATGTTTTGTGTTGTTTAGGATTTAAGGTTTAGCTTTGTTTAGGATCTTTGAGGGTATTTTAGAATGTAGGATAGTTTTAGTTTTCTTAGGATCCTTTGGGTTTATGTGGCTTCTAGCCTTGTTCAGAGTGTGATTTGTGAACCAGCACAGGGACTCAGTTGCCCTGTGGCATGTGTAATCTTTGTGGACCGAGGATAGAAGCCATGTCCCCTGCATTGGCAGGTGGACTCTTAATCATTGGCCACCAGAGAAATCCTATTATGATCATTTTAAATTCAGCTTCTACTTGTTTTCTTTCAGTGGGTCATGGATGTTGTAGTTTGTTCTTTCTGCTGAGTTAACTGAGGGGCTTCCCTGGGGGCTCAGATGGTAAAGAATCTGCCTGCAATTTAGGAGACCCAGGTTGGATCCCTGGGTTGGGAAGATCCCCTGGAGAAATGAAAGGTTACACACTCTAGTATTCTTGCTTGGAGAATTCCATGAAGAGAGGAGCCTGGCAGGCTGCAGTTCATGGGGTCACAAAGAGTTGGACATGACTGAGCTTAGTTAACTAAAGGATTCTGGTCAGACTACTATTATTAATTTTTGTGATGACTCGTGCTATTAACAAAATTTGGAAAAGGAACTTTAACAATTTAATTTAACCCATTACATTTCTGTAAATATGTCCTTTGCCTTTGTATTTTTAATATAAATTTATTTATTTTAATTGGAAACTGATTACTTTACAATATTGTATTGGTTTTGCCATACATTGACATGAATCCGCCATGGGTGTACATGTGTTCCCCATCCTGAACCCGCCTCCCACCTCCCTCCCCATTCCATCCCTCTGGGTCATCCCAGTGCACCAGCCCCAAGCATCCTGTATCATGCATCGAACCTGGACTGGCAATTCGTTTCACATATGATAATATACATGTTTCAATGCCATTCTCCCAAATCATCCCACCCTCGCCCTCTCCCACAGGGTCCAAAAGACTGTTCTATACAGCTGTGTCTCTTTTGCTTCTTGTATACAAGGTTATTGTTACCATCTTTCTAAATTCCATATATATGTGTTAGTATACTGTATTGGTGTTTTTCTGGCTTACTTCACTCTGTATAATAGGGTCCAGTTTCATCCACCTCATTAGAACTGATTCCAATGTATTCTTCTTAATGGCTGTATATGTACCACAACTTTCTTATTCATTCATCTGCTGATGGACATATAGGTTGCTTCCATGTCCTGGCTATTATAAACAGTGCTGTGATGAACATGGGAGTACATGTGACTCTTTCAATTCTGGTTTCCTCAGTGTGTATGCCCAGGAGTGGGATTGCTGGGATGTATGGCAGTTCTATTTCCTGTTTTTTAAGGAATCTCCATACTGTTCTCTGTAGTGGCTGTACTAGTTTACATTCCCACCAACAGTGTAAGAGGGTTCCCTTTTCTCCACACCCTCTCCAGCATTTATTGCTTGTAGACTTTGGATAGCAGCCATTCTGACTGGCATGAAATGGTACCTCATTGTGGTTTTGATTTGCATTTCTCTGATAATGAGTGATGTTGAACATCTTTTCATGTGTTTGTTAGCCATCTGTATGTCTTCTTTGGAGAAATGTCTGTTTAGTTCTTTGGCCTATTTTTTGATTGGGTCGTTTATTTTTCTGGAATTGAGCTGCAGGAGTTGCTTGTATATTTTTGAGATTAATTCTTTGTCAGTTGCTTCATTTGGTATTATTTTCTCCCATTCTGAAGGCTGTCTTTTCACATTGCTTATTGTTTCCTTTGTTGTGCAGAAGTTTTTAATTTTAATTAGGTCCCATTTGTTTATTTTTGCTTTTATTTCCAATATTCTGGGAGGTGGGTCATAGAGGATCTTGCTGTGATTTATGTCAGAGAGTGTTTTGCCTATGTTCTCCTCTAGGAGTTTTATAGTTTCTGGTCTTACATTTAGATCTTTAATCCATTTTGAGTTTATTTTTGTGTATGGTGTTAGAAAGTGTTCTAGCTTCATTCTTTTACAAGTGGTTGACCAGTTTTCCCAGCACCACTTGTTAAAGAGATTGTCTTTTTTCCATTGCATATTCTTGCCTCCTTTGTCAAAGATAAGGTGTCCATAGGTGCGTGGATTTATCTCTGGGCTTTCTGTTTTGTTCCATTGATCTATATTTCTGTCTTTGTGCCAGTACCATACTGTCTTAATGACTGTAGCTTTGTAGTAGAGCCTGAAGTCAGGCAGGTTAATTCCCCCAGTTCCATTCTTCTTTCTCAAGATTGCTTTGGCTATTCAAGGTTTTTTGTATTTCCATACAAATTTTGAAATTATTTGTTCTAGCTCTGTGAAAAATACCATTGGTAGCTTGATAGGGATTGCATTGAATCTATAGATTGCTTTGGGTATTATACTCATTTTCACTATATTGATTCTTCTGATCCATGAACACGGTTTATTTCTCCATCTATTAGTGTCCTCTTTGATTTCTTTCACCAGTGTTTTATAGTTTTCTATATATAGGTCTTTTGTTTCTTTAGATAGATATATTCCTAAGTATTTTATTCTTTTCGTTGCAACAGTGAATGGAATTGTTTCCTTAATTTCTCTATTTTCTAATTATTAGTGTATAGGAATGCAAGGGATTTCTGTGTGTTGATTTTATATCCTGCAACTCTACTATATTCATTGATTAGCTCTAGTAATTTCCTGGTGGAGTCTTTAGGGATTTTTCTATGTAGAGGATCATGTCATCTGCAAACAATGAGAGTTTTACTTCTTCTTTTCCAATTTGGATTCCTTTTATTTTTCTGCTCTGATTGCTGTGGCCAAAACTTCCAAAACTATGTTGAATAGAAGTGGCAAGAGTGGGCACCCCTGTCTTGTTCCCGACTTTAGGGGAAATGCTTTCAATTTTTCACCATTGAGGATAGTGTTTGCTGTGGGTTTGTCATATATAGCTTTTATTATGTTGAGATATGTTCCTTCTATTCCTGTTTTCTGGAGGGTTTTTTTTTTTTTTTATCATAAACGGATGTTGAATTTTGTCAAAGGCTTTCTCTGCATCTATCGAGATAATCATATGGCTTTTATTTTTCAATTTATTAATGTGGTGTATTACATTGACTGATTTGCTGATATTGAAGAATTCTTGCATCCCTGGGATAAAGCCCACTTGGTCATGATATATGATCTTTTTAATGTGTTGTTGGATTCTGATTGCTAGAATTTTGTTAAGGATTTTTGCATCTATGTTCACTGGTGATATTGGCCTGTAATTCTCTTTTTTTGTGGCATCTTTGTGCAGAAAGTGAAGAGGAACTAAAAAGCCTCTTGATGAAAGTGAAAGAGGAGAGTGAAAAGGTTGGCTTGAAGCTCAACATTCAGAAAACAAAGATCATGGCATCTGGTCCCATCACTTCATGGGAAATAGATGGAAAAACAGTGGAAATAGTGTCAGACTTTATTTTTTGGGGCTCCAAAATCACTGCAGATGCTGACTGCAGCCATGAAATTAAAAGACGCTTACTCCTTGGAAGGAAAGTTATGACCAGCCTAGATAGCATATTAAAAAGCTGAGACATTACTTTGCCAACCAAGGTCCATCTAGTCAAGTCTATGGTTTTTCCTGTGGTCATGTATGGATGTGAGAGTTGGACTGTGAAGAAAGTTGATCGCTGAAGAATTGATGCTTTTGAACTGTGGTGTTGGAGAAGACTCTTGAGAGTCCCTTGGACTGCAAGGAGATCCAACCAGTCCATTCTAAAGGAGATCAATCCTGGGTGTTCATTGGAAGGACTGATGCTAAAGCTGAAACTCCAATACTTTGGCCACCTCATGCGATGAGTTGACTCACTGGAAAAGACTCTGATGCTGGGAAAGGTTGGGTGCGGGAGGAGAAGGGGACGACAGAGAATGAGATGGCTGGATGGCATCACCGACTCTGTGGACATGAGTTTGAGTGAACTCTGGGAGTTGGTGATGGACAGGGAGGCCTGGCGTGCTGTGATTCATGGGGTTGCAGAGAGTCGGACACGACTGAGCGACTGAACTGAACTGAACTGAACTGTCAGGTTTTGGTATTAGGGTGATGGTGGCCTCATAGAATGAGTTTGGAAGTTCACCTTCCTATGCAATTTTCTGGAAGAGTTTGAGTAGGATAGGTGTTAGCTCTTCTTTAAATTTTTGGTAGAATTCAGCTGTGAAGCCGTCTGGACCAGGGCTTTTGTTTGCTGGAGGCGGGTCTATTAAGATTTTCTATTTCCTCCTGGTTCAGTTTTTGAAAGTTGTACTTTTCTAAGAATTTGTCCATTTCTTCCAAGTTGTCCATTTTATTGGCATATAATTGCTGATAGTAGTCTCTTATGATCCTTGGTATTTCTGTGTTGTCTGTTGTGATCTCTCCATTTTCATTTCTAATTTTATTGATTTGATTTTTCTCCCTTTGTTTCTTGATGAGTCTGGCTAATGGTTATCCTCTCAAAGAACCAGCCTTTGGCTTTGTTGCTTTCTGTTATGGTCTCTTTTGCATTTATTTCTGCCTTAATTTTTAAGATTTCTTTCCTTCTACTCACCCTGGGCTTCTTCATTTCTTCCTTTTCTAGTTGCTTTAGGTGTAGACTTAGGTTATTTAGTTGACTTTTTTTCTTGTTTCTTGAGGTGTGCCTGTAGTGCCATGAACCTTCCCCTTAGCACTGCTTTTACACTGTGTCCCACAGGTTTTGGGTTGTTGTGTTTTCATTTTCATTCGTTTCTATGCATATTTTGATTTCTTCTGTGATTTGTTGGTTATTCAGCAGCGTGTTGTTCAGCCTCCGTATGTTGGAATTTTAAATAGTTTTTTCCATGTAATTGAGATCTAATCTTACTGCATTGTGATCAGAAAAGATGCTTGGGATGATTTCAATTTTTTTGAATTTACCAAGGCTGGATTTATGGCCCAGGGTGTGATCTATCCTGGAGAAGGTTCCGTGTGGGCTTGAGAAAAAGGTGAAATTCATTGTTTTGAGGTGAAATGTCCTATAGATATCAATTAGGTCTAACTGGTCTATTGTATCATTTAATGTTTGTGTTTCCTTGTTAATTTTCTGTTTCATTGATCTATTCATAGGAGTGAGTTGGGTATTAAAGTCTCCCACTATTATTGTGTTATTGCTAATTTCCCCTTTCATACTTGTTAGCATTTGTCTTACACATTGCAGTACTCCTATGATGGGTGCACATATATTTATAATTGTTATATCTTCTTCTTGGATTGATCCTTTGATCATTATGTAGTGTCCTTCTTTGTCTCTTTTCACAGCCTTTATTTTAAAGTCATCTTATCTGATATGAGTACTGCTACTCCTGCTTTCTTTTGGTGTCTATTTGAGGGGAATATCTTTTTCCAGCCCTTCACTTTCAGTCTGTATGTGTCTCTTGTTTCAAGGTTGGTCTCTTGTAGACAAATATATAGGGGTTTTGTTTTTTAATCCATTTAGCCAGTCTTTGTCTTCTGGTTGGGGCATTCAACCCATTTACATTTAAGGTAGTTATTGATAAGTATGATCCCTTTGCCATTTCAGTTCAGTTCAGTTCAGTCACTCAGTCGTGTCTGACTCTCCGCGACCCCATGAATCACAGCACGCCAGGCCTCCCTGTCCATCACCAACTCCTGGAGTTCACTCAAACTCATGTCCACAGAGTCAGTGATGCCATCCAGCCATCTCATTCTCGTCCCCTTCTCCTCCAGCCACCCAACCTTTCCCAGCATCAGAGTCTTTTCCAATGAGTCAACTCGTCGCATGAGGTGGCCAAAGTATTGGAGTTTCACCTTTAGCATCAGTCCTTCCAATGAACACTCAGGATCGATCTCCCTTAGAATGGACTGGTTGGATCTCCTTGCAGTCCAAGGGACTCTCAAGAGTCTTCTCCAACACCACAGTTCAAAAGCATCAATTCTTCGGTGATCAGCTTTCTTCACAGTCCAACTCTCATATCCATACATGACCACGGGGAAAACCATAGCCTTGACTAGACGGACCTTTGTTGGCAAAGTAATGTCTCTGCTTTTTAATATATTATCAAGGTTGGTCATAACTTTCCTTCCAAGGAGTAAGCGTCTTTTAATTTCATGGCTGCAGTCAGCATCTGCAGTGATTTTGGAGCCCCCCAAAAATAAAGTCTGACACTGTTTCCACGGTTTTTTCATCTATTTCCCATGAAGTGATGGGACCAGATGCCATGATCTTTGTTTTCTGAATGTTGAGCTTCAAGCCAACCTTTTCACTCTCCTTTTTCACTATCATCAAGAGGCTTTTGAGTTCCTCTTCACTTTCTGCCATAAGGGTGGTGTCATCTGCATATCTGAGATTATTGATATTTCTCTGGGAAATCTTGATTCCATCTTGTGCTTCTTCCAGCCCAGCATTCCTCATGATGTACTCTGCATATAAGTTAAATAAGCAAGGTGACAGTATACAGCCTTGACGCACTCCTTTTCCTATTTGGAACCAGTTGGTTGTCCCATGTACAGTTCTGACTGTTGCTTCCTGACCTGCATACAGGTTTCTCAAGAGGCAGGTCAGGTGGTCTGGGATTCCCATCTCTATCAGAATTTTCCACAGTTTATTGTGATCCTCAGAGTCAAAGGCTTTGGCATAGTCAATGAAGCAGAAATAGATGTTTTTCTGGAACTCTCTTGCCTTCTCCATGATCCAGCGGATGTTGACAATTTGATCTCTGGTGCCTCTGCCTTTTCTAAAACCTGCTTGAACATCGGGAGTTCACGGTTCACATATTGCTGAAGCCTGGCTTGCAGAATTTTGAGCATGACTTTACTAGCGTGTGAGATGAGTGCAATTGTGCGGTAGTTTGAGCATTCTTTGACATTGCCTTTCTTTGGGATTGGAATGAAGACTAACCTTTTCCAGTCCTGTGGCCACTGCTGAGTTTTCCAAATTTGCTGGCATATTGAGTGCAGCACTTTCACAGCATTATCTTTCAAGATTTGAAAGAGCTCAACTGGAATTTCATCACCTCCACTAGCTTTGTTCGTAGTGATGCTTTCTAAGGCCCACTTGACTTCACATTCCAAGATGTCTGGCTCTAGGTCAGTGATCACGTTATTGTGACTATCTTGGTCGTGAAGATCTTTTTTGTACAGTTCTTCCGTGTATTCTTGCCACCTCTTCTTAATATCTTCTGCTTCTGTTAGGTCCATACCATTTCTGTCCTTTATCGAGCCCATCTTTGCATGAAATGTTCCCTTGGAATCTCTAATTTTCTTGAAGAGATCTCGTTTTTCCTATTCTGTTGTTTTCCTCTATTTCTTTGCATTGATCACGGAGGAAGTCTTTCTTATCTCTCCTTGCTATTCTTTGGAACTCTGAATTCAGATGCTTATATCTTTCCTTTTCTCCTTTGCTTTTTGCTTCTCTTCTTTTCACAGCTATTTGTAAGGCCTCCTCAGACAGCCATTTTGCTTTTTTGCATTTCTTTTCCATGGGGATGGTCTTGGTCCCTGTCTCCTTTACAATGTCACGAACCTCCGTCCAGAGTTCATCAGGCACTCTATCTATCAGATCCAGTCCCTTAAATCTATTTCTCACTTCCACTGTATAATCATAGGGATTTGATTTAGGTCATATCTGAATGGTCTAGTGGTTTTCCCTACTTTCTTTAATTTAAGTTTGAATTTCGCAATAAGGAGTTCATGATCTGAGCCACAGTCAGCTCCTGGTCTTGTTTTTGCTAACTGTATACAGCTTCTCCATCTTTGGCTGCAAAGAATATAATCAATCTGATTTCGGTGTTGACCATCTGGTGATGTCCATGTATAGAGTCTTCTCTTGTGTTGTTGGAAGAGGGTGTTTGCTATGACCAGTGCGTTCTCTTGACAAAACTCTATTAGCCTTTGCCCTGCTTCATTCCTTGCTCCAAGGCCAAATTTGCCTGTTACTCCAGGTGTTTCTTGACTTCCTACTTTTGCATTCCAGTCCCCTGTAATGAAAAGGACATCTTTTTTGGGTGTTAGTTCTACTTTGTTGTTTTGGGTTCGAGTTTATACACCCTTTTTGTGTTTCTTGTCTAGAGAAGATCCTTTAGCATTTGTTGGAGAGCTGGTTTGGTGGTGCAGAATTCTCTCAGCTTTTGCTTGTCTGTAAAGCTTTTGATTTCTCCTTCATATTTTAATGAGATCCTTGCTGGGTACAGTAATCTGGGTTGTAGGTTTTTCTCTTTCATCACTTTAAGTATGTCCAGACATTTCTTCCTGGCCTGAAGAGTTTCTATTGAAAGATCAGCTGTTATCCTTATGGGAATCCCCTTGTGTGTTATTTACGTTTTTCCCTTGCTGCTTTTAATATTTGTTCTTTGTTAATCTGATGCTAAAGCTGAAACTCCAATACTTTGGCCACCTCATGTGAAGAGTTGACTCACTGGAAAAGACTCTGATGCTGGGAGGGATTGGGAGCAGGAGGAGAAGGGGACGACAGAGAATGAGATGGCTGGATGGCATCACCGACTCGATGGACATGAGTTTGAGTGAACTCCGGGAGTTGGTGATGGACAGGGAGGCCTGACGTGCTGTGATTCATGGGGTCGCAAAGAGTTGGACACGACTGAGTGAATGAACCGAACTGAACTGAATTTGATTAATATGTACCAGTTCATTCTAAAGGAGATCAATCCTGGATGTTCATTGGAGGGACTGATGCTAAAGCTGAAACTGCAATACTTTGGCCACCTCATGCGACGAGTTGACTCACTGGAAAAGACTCTAATGCTGGGAAAGGTTGGGGGCGGGAGGAGAAGGGGACGACGGAGAATGAGATGGCTGGATGGTGTCACCGATTCTGTGGACATGAGTTTGAGTGTACTCCGGGAGTTGGTGATGGACAGGGAGGCCTGGCGTGCTGTGATTCATGGGGTCGCGGAGAGTCGGACACGACTGAGCGACTGAACTGAACTGAACTGAACTGGGGTGTTTTGCCTTGGGTTTATCCTGTTTGGGATCCTCTGGGTTTCTTGGATTAGGGTGATTATTTCCTTCCCCATTTTAGGGAAGTTTTCAGCTATTATCTCCTCAAGTATTTTCTCATGGTCTTTCTTTTTGTCTTCTTCTGGGACTTCTGTGATTCAAATGCTGGGGCATTTAACATTGTCCCAGAGGTCTCTGAGATGGTCCTCATTTTTTTAAATTCATTTTTCTTTTTGCCTCTCTGTTTCATTTATTTCTAACATTCTATCTTCTACCTCACTTATCCTATCTTCTGCCTCTGTTATTCTACTGTTGGTTCCCTCCAGAGTGTTTTTGATCTCATTTATTGCATTATTCATTATATATTGACTCTTTTTTTATTTCTTCTAGGTCCTTGTTAAACCTTTCTTGCATCTTCTTGATCCTTGTCTCCAGGCTATTTATCTGTAACTCCATTTTGTTTTCAAGATTTTGGATCATTTTCACTATCATTATTCGGAATTCTTTATTGGGTAGATTCCCTATCTCTTCCTCTTTTGTTTGGTTTGGTGGGCAAATACCTGCTGGGTATTTCTCTGCCTCTTCATCTTGTTTATATTGCTATGTTTGGGGTGGCCTTTCCGTATTCTGGCAGTTTGTGGAGTTCTCTTTGTTGTGGAGTTTCCTCGCTGTGGGTGGGTTTGGACAGGTGGCTTGTCAAGGTTTCCTGGTTAGGGAAGCTTGTGTCGGTGTTCTGGTGGGTGGAGCTGGATTTCTTCTCTCTGGAGTACAATGATGTGTCCAGTAATGAGTTATGAGATGTCAGTGGGTTTGGAGTGACTTTGGGCAGCCTGTATATTGAAGCTCAGGGCTATGTTCCTGTGTTGCTGGAGAATTTGCATGGTATGTCTTGCTCTGGAACTTGTTGGCCCTTGGGTGGTGCTTGGTTTCAGTGTAGGTATGGAGGCGTTTGATGAGCTCCTATCGATTAATGTTCCCTGAAGTCAGGAGTTCTCTGGTGTTCTCAGGATTTGGACTTAAGCCTCCTGCCTCTGGTTTTCAGTCTTATTCTTACAGTAGCCTCAAGACTTCTCCATCTGTCACTTCCAAGGCGGTTCCTTCTGTTTTAGCTTCTTCTGTTTGCTGGTCTCTTCAATGTCTAATTTCCACCCTGACACAAGGTGGCGGTGGTGGACACTTTTTTTAGGCTCACTTGTTCAGTCATGCTGTGGGGAGGGAGGAACACTGTAAACAAATAATACTGGTATGAGCTCGCAGTGTCTGAGCCACACTGGGTTTGCCCCCTGCTCACTGCGTGTGTGCTTTCCCAGTCTACACTGCTCAGGCTCTATGCTGCTCTGCCGGGAACTGTCTGAGGCCGGCCCTGGGTTGTATGCACTTCTCAGGTCTAAGCCGCTCAGGTTCAGGTACTCGGGTACTCCTCAAAGGTGCAGACTTGTGCGGACTTGCGTTTTGTGCCCTTCCCAGGTCCGAGCAGCTCAGGTGACCAGGTGTTTGGCGAGTGTGGTCACTGTGACTCATTGCCTCCCCGGTCCCTGCTGCTCAGTTTTCTGGGTGTACAACCAGCACACCTTCTCAGGCGGATGTCGAGCATCCAGAATCCCAAGAAGTCTTGGTCAGCAATGAAGCCTGCTTGCAGTTTGGTAGATGATGCCTCTCTGGGGCCACCATTGCCCCCTTCTGGCTCTGGCTGCCCTCGCCTGCCTGTCTCCGGTGCGGGGGTGGGCTGGTCTGCAGCCGGTTAGCTATAGTCAGTCCTTTGTTCTGTGAACAGGCCTGGCAGTGTCTTACGTCTGGGCTTTTTGCGGGGTAGCTATCCCACAGTCTGGTTTGCTTTATCAAGTTAGGTCCCTCAGATTGCCCTCGGGGCATTCAGGTCCGGTCCTTACTCTAAGCATTGCAGCCCGCGCCTCCCTGCCCAGCCCCCGCTTGCTAGTGGCAGATGCAGGTGTCTGCACTGCTTCTCCTCTGGGAGTTACTGTTGGGCAGTGAGAGTGTTTCCTGGTGTTTGGAAACTTCTCTCTTTTTTAAAGACTCCCTTCCCAGGACGGATCTCCGTCCCTACATCTTTTATCTCTCTTTTTATCTTTTATATTTTTTCCTACCTCCTTTCGAAGACAATGGGCTGCTTTTCTGGGTGCCTGATGTCTTCTGCCGGCATTCAGAAGTTGTTTTGTGGAATTTACTCAGCGTTCAAATGTTTTTTTGATGAATTTGTGGGGGTGAAAGTGGTCTCCCCAACTTATTCCTCCTCCATCTTAGGACCGCCCTCTGTCCCTTGCCTTTAAAAATCTTTCCTTTTGGTCATTTTGGATTCCAGGCTTTTTACAGTCCAGACATTCAATATGTGTGGGAGTTCCCATCAGCAGTTTATTCCTGAAATTACACTTCAGACATCTCTGCTGCTGCTGCTGCTACTGAGTCACTTCAGTCGTGTCCAACTCTGTGCGACCCCATAGACGGCAGCCCACCAGGCTCCCCCTGGGATTCCCCAGGCAAGAACACTGGAGTGGGTTGCCGTTTCCTTCTCCAATGTGTGAAAATGAAAAGTGAAAGTGAAGTCGCTAGTCATGTCTGACTCGTAGCGACCCCATGGACTGCAGCCTACCAGGCTCCTCCATCCATGGGATTTTCTGGGCAAGAGTCCTGGAGTGGCTTGCCATTGTCTTCTCCGTCAGACATCTCTAAGACATAATTATTCCTGTTAATAAGACAACCTATGCTTGTCCTGTTCCTTTGATCCAAACTTTGGTACAAACTACACTCTGGGAGGGGCTTTCCAGGTGGCGTTAGTGGTAAAGAATCCACCTGCCAGTGAAGGAGACATAAGAAACACGGGCTCGATCCCTGGGTCAGGAAGATCCCCTTCAGGAGGGTATGGCAACCCACTCCAGTATTCTTGCCTGGAGAATCCCGTGGACAGAGAAACTTGGAGGGCTACAGTCCATAAGGTCACACGACTGAAGTGACTTAGCATGCACATGCACACTCTGGGAGCCCAGGTTTCTCTCAGTAGTGTTCCTGATCCCTTAAATGGTTCTGCAGACACAGTTAGGGTGACACTGAAAGTCACGAGTTTGAATTTGAATTGTGTTCAGTTTTACAACTTAACATTTAAATCAGCATTATCAAAATAGTGATAAATAAAATATCCATGTTATAGTCTGCCTTCCACCAAAACATTGGTTTAGATTTCAGCACTAAAGTTTAATTTTAACATTTAAACTCTAATTTATGACTTTTCTTAAACATCTTACATATTAAAATTGTGATAAGCTGCTTTTTGACCAATGCACACAGTGACCATATTTATCACCCACACTGGGACATTTTGAGAACAAAAGGGGATGCTATTGATAATTACACTAGAGTAACAGGCATAACTTGGAGTTGTCCTGAGCAATGAGGATTTACAGCCTCTACCAATGAGCCCATAGTTTTAAAACTGCTAAACTTATATATTTATAAGTTACTATTATGATAAAGTTAATTTACATAGTCATATAACTACATACTTAAATAATAAGTAAAAATTTTTACTTTGTTTGGTTGTCTCTTTTTTTCCCCTGTATTCCCTCCACCCCCTATTTTGTTTGGTTTTAAAACAGAGCACTGTCAGTTTTTACCCATGTTCAATTTTCAGTAGGTTTGCTTACATCTAAGTGTTCCAGGAAAATCTACTTGAATGTATTCAGAACTTTACAGTAAAGTCTTGTTCTTATAGCAAACTTGTTAGTAACAGCATCATTACATAAAATAGATACCAACAAATTATTTCATAAAATCTGTTTTCATAAAGCAAGACAAAAACTGCCAACTCCTTTGGCAGCAGCTATTAGTATTTGTTGGTAACTTCAGGCACTCTAATTTCTATAAAGTTTACTGCCTGATTTGAGGTCTTAGTAGGACCCAAAGAAGACCATTTATGTTTTGTTTATGTTGCCTACATCCACATACTGTACAGTTCAAAAACCTCACTGCTTTATGTGTGTTAGCTGTCTGCTCATCTATTTCACTCAGTTTAATTAATTCAGCACCAAAAAAGCTGCTGCTTGGAGTGAAAACTCTAAATATACAAGCATTGTTCAGTGACACTGATAAAAATATAGTCTTGGTTGTTATCTTTTTCTAGAGGCCAAATTATGCTGGTCATTCTTTATGCTCCATGGCCAGATATCCTAGAAGGACAACTGTCAATCATATATTTAAATGTTATAAACCAACTACACAACCTCTCTCTGTGTTAGAGTTCTGCAGAGAAACAGAACCAGCAGGATGAAGATATATATATAGAGAGAGAGAGAGGGAGAGAGAGTTAAAGAATTGACTCATGCAGTTGTGGGAGACGAGGAATCCAAAATCTCAAGGGTAGGCTGGCAGTCTGGAGGTCAGGGAAGAGCCAGTGTTGCAGGTGTAGTCCAAAGGCAGACTGGAGGCAGAATTCCCTCTCCCTCTCCCTCAGTGTTTTTCTGTTAAGGCCTTCAGTTGACTGGATGAGGCCTACTCACATTATAGACAGTGATCTGCTTTACTCAAAGTCTATTGATTTCAATGTTGCGTGCATGCTAAGTCACTTCTGTCATGTCTGACTCTTAGTGACCGTATGGACTGTAGCCCACCAGGCTCCTCTGTCCATGGGGTTTTCCAGACAAGAATACTGGGGTGGGTTGCTGTGCCCTCCTCCAGGGGATCTTCCCAACCCAGGGATCAAGCCTGCTTCTCTTATGGCTCCTGCATTGGCAGTTGGGTTCTTTACCATTTGCGCCACCTGGTTAATCCCATCTAAAAATATCATCACAGCAATACCCAGACTAGTGTTTGAACAATATCTGGGTGCCATGACCTAGTCAAGTTGTGCATAAAATTAACCATCACCTTTCCCGCATACCATCTGATAGAACTTGGGCCGTAATTGGTAGGTCTTAGGTTTGGCAATCCCTGGGGGGCTGCCAGCAACTGAGATAAACCCAGGTCCCCAACCCTAGGCAGTGGTTTGACCATTTTACAGATGAGGAAACAAGTCCTAGAAAAAGGTTCAGTGAATTGGCCCCCCAAAATTCAGGATAGAGTTAGGACAAAAATCCAGCCTCGTTGAACAGCTGTCCCCAGCTATCCCTACAATTCTTGGTTCCACCGGGGGCCTGAACTCAAGATTCCTAAGGAATATTCTAATTTCACTTTCTATTTGGAAAACTGGAACCAAGTCCGAACACATTCAAACCATAAACTCTGAAGGAAGAAAATCAAAGCCTCTCCCAGATGCACCTTCACATTCCCATACCTAACCCTCCAATAATGCAGCAGACACACATACTCGTCCACCAGAAAATTCTTTTTGAGAGTGCTTTATTCAACAAGATCTAAGTCAGGTGCTTTAAAACATATCAAAATGTTACAGAAATTCACAGCTCCCTACTGAGGACTTGTCAAGTTACATTAAGATATCTAAACACATCAGTTTATAAATTCAGAACCAAACATTGAACCAGGTCATGTACCATTGCTTGAAAAGCAAGTTATGATTAAGATAAAAGATACTTCACAAAGCTAATTCAAATGGGGAAACCCTTAAGACACACTAGCAGTTATACACCAGAAACCAGCAGCTTGGAAAACAGGATCTGCGATCTGCTGGGGAGGCTCTGCAGGTAAACTGAAGTTCTCCCTTTACAGCTGGTACAGTGCTTGGCTACAACACAGGAGGAGCTGTAATCTCCCATGACAGGGTTGCTGCTGCTAAGTCACTTCAGTCGTGTCCGACTCTGTGTGACCCCATAGACGGAAACCCACCAGGCTCCCCCATCCCCGGGATTCTCCAGGCAAGAACACTGGAGTGGGTTGCCATTTCCTTCTCCAATGTGTGAAAGTGAAAATTGAAGTCGCTCAGTCGTGTCCGACCCTTAGTGACCCCACGGACTGCAGCCTACCAGGCTCCTCCATCCATGGGATTTTCTAGGCAAGAGTACTGGAGTGGCTTGCCATTGACAGGGTAAATGCTGTCAATTCCCTCAGAAAGAAAGGGTGCCACATTTGTCTATTTTTACCTCTCTAGATCATTTCTCATCTCACCTGCCTCTAACAAGAAGACTTTGTGTAAAACAATTTAAGTAGAGACTTGACTAGAGAACCTGTACTGCTGCATTGGAGCTCAAGGAGATCTCTGCCTCCTACGTAGGCCTTCACATCATGGTTTGGGCACTATGCTGGTGTGCTAAGTTGCTTCAGTCCTATCCGACTCTGTGTGACCCTTATGAACTATAGCCTGCCAGGCTGCTCTGTCCATAAGATTCTCCAGGCAACAATATTGGAGTGGGTTGCCATGCCTTTCTCCAGGGGATCTTTCTGACCTAGGGATTGAATCCATGTCTCTTAGATCTCCTGCACTGGCAGGCAGGTTCATCACTACTAGGGCCACCTGTGAAATTCCTTTGTTCATACAGAAATTTCTCTTGGAGATGTACCTATGGCACCGTGTTCTCTGTGCTACAGAGCTTTGAAACAGTTTTGTTTTTTTAAAGACAGCATCTCTTTTTTTAAGAGAGCTTCTTCCCCTTCTGTTATCCATCTCTCTTTCCAATCTCCGAACCCTGAAATAACTGCTCAAACTCCAGAGAAAGAATTCGTGCCAAGACATTTTTGCATCAGAGAACAATGTTCGTGTTTTGAGTGACTTCTTTATTTTTTGGTCTTTATGTCCTAAAGTCTTATCTACATAGATAACAAAATATCATTATCTGGAGGTCTCTAGAAGAGTATCTTGTTTTCTTCCTGGTAGAAAGGAGGGAAAGGTGAATGTATTATTCTTTGAGGTCTCAGGCTAAAACCTCAACCTCAGGGCTCAGCATTTGTCACAGGCATGGCTAATCTCAGATTCTCCCACCTCAGCCTCAACTCAGAGTTAAAGTCCAAAAGCCTGGAGGTCAGTATGCACTTTCCTCACCAGTGTGCACAGTCAAGCCTATTGTTTGTGCTTTTCAGTTCCTCCTCAAGGTAACCACTCCCCCTCCCCCTACAATTTAACTCGTCACATTCTCACTAATGTGATTACTGAGAATGTTACCTTGTGCTTAATTCCAACATCACCTGGGAGACTGGATCCCCTTATCACCAATCAGATAAACTCAAGTTTTTCCTTCATTTGATCACCTTATAACATAAGCTCCGGGAAAAAGATTAAGTCAGATGAGGCTATGTTGCTTTTCACAAGTGAGGGAAAAATACCTATAAATTGGCCCTTTGTTCATCACACGATTTCAGGTTCATTGCACACAATTACATAAATGCACACAAATCTGTCCAGGAGTTCAAAGCTGCAAGACCATGTGATACCAGTGAGAAAATACAGCTCTACACCACAGCAGTGTCTCTATTTCAAAGAATCTTTCCAAAATTCCTGACTGGGTATACACAAGAAATGATTTCTAAACAGGGTGAGCCAAAATGGAAAAGTGGGGCCTGCATTTAGTGGACTGTATCATGTAAGAGATTTCCCTTAATTCCACCCCAATCCCCAATCTTTAAAAAAACCAAGTCTACCCCAGTATCACTTTCTCAGAAAGTGATCTGGCAAACTGACATTTCACATTTCCAAGTTTAACACTATCATAATGTTAGTGCAAATTAAAGAGAACTTTGATAAACCAAAACAGCTGTCCAATAAAAGTTAGTCATTAGTAATTTACATTGTGGAAAATTTTTTCCCAAGCCATTCAAGGAAGATTATTGGTGCCAACAAAGGCTTTGAACATTCAAAATAAAAATAACCAGAAGAAAAGTTTTCCAAGTCATTTCTCAAATGCAAAATTCAGGAAGTATGTTTGCATTCACAAAACTGTTCTTTCCCATCTGTAAGAAAGGAAGCCTCTGCCTGGGCCCCTATTATTTTCTGTGCATTTTGCAGAAGCCCACTGAGGAAGCTAAGGCCCTCCTGATTTCCAGTCCACCCTGTACAAGGCTGGCGGATATCCCCATAGAGGCAGTAAGCTTGCTAAGAGACCCTTGCCAAAATGACAGGTGGCAGCATACCATCTTCTTGAAAGTCAGCAATGAAACCACAGCTGTAAGCCATCTAAAGAGGTCTTTCTTGGAAGCCACAGGGGCAGATGGGGGCAAGGATGCACAGGGCAGGAAGAGCTCTGCTGCAAAGGTCCACTTTCCTTGCAGGCACAGATCAGTGGCTTTTCTTTCCTCAACTGCCCAGCTCTCCAAATCTTCAGAGAGGAGGTAGAGAAGAGATGGGGAGTTCTACCCCAACAAGGCTCAGACTCCTGCTATTAGGAGCTTTTGGCCCTGCTGGGTTGACCTCCACAGCCAGCACCCTGTTCCAACCATCCATCTAACCCTCTTCAAACATTATCAGCTGTACTGGGGCTGAGTTACTTGTCAATCTTCCCACTGGGGGCTCCAAGGGACAGACTCTTCTTGCCTTTTCCCCTCCATTGGAGTCTCTCTAAAGATCACCCAGGTAGTTGCTCAGAGCTGAGAGAAGCTCCATCCTAACTATGTACCATCACAGGACAGCCCAAAAGGTATCCCTGAACCCCATACTTGGTAAATAGCAGAAGTCTTCATTCCTAAGAGTCCATCTCCACATACAATGTGAGAGCAACTTGCAAGAATATAGTGGTTGGAAAGTTTAAAGCCTTGACTTCAAACATAGGACTTCATCTCCAAGTGCAGGAAGACTCCTTGATTATGTGCAAATGGACTGAGCTTACAGGCACCTGTCATTCTACAAGAAGTCTTCACATTTCCCTAAGGAGGGGAAATTTCCCAGCCACCCACGACCAGGCCCTGGCCTCGCCAGCCAGTCAGCACCTTGTACAAATGAGTGAGACCTGTTTCATAAGACATTTCTTTCAACTCAGGAGGCACCAAAGAATTGGGGTCAACAGCTTGGCATGCTGAGAGAAACATCAGGCTCCCCCTATTTCCGAGAGGTAGCCAGGGAGGCAAGGGTCAAGGTAGAGTCCATTCTTTACTGGCATCCACACAGACACGTCCTTGTTATTTAGAACAATCAAAGTTTCCAGTGTAAAAACCTGTGGGCTTATTGCATCTACCCCACTGTTAGTTTATCTTTTTCTTTCCATCAGACCTGCCTTGAGGGCATGGTTTGTTAATTTATTTCCAAGGATCTCAGACTCACAGATCCTTCTATGCATACAGAGAGAACATCTATTAACACAGTGAAAGTGAAAGTCGCTCAGTCTTGTCCGACTCTTTGCAACGCCATGGACTGTAGCCCATCAGGCTCCTCTGTCCATGGAATTCTCCAGGCAGGAATACTGGAGTGGGTAGCCATTCCCTTCTCTAGGGGTCTTCCCAACCCAGGGAACAAACTCCAGTCTCCTGTATTGCAGGCGGATTCTTTATCATCTAAGCCACCAGGGAAGCCCAAAAATACTGGAGTGAGTAGCCTGTCCCTTCTCAAGGAGAGAAATCGAACCAGGGTCTCCTGCATTGCAGGTGGATTCTTTACCAGCTGAGCTACCAGGGAAAATCCTATTAACACAAAAATACCCCAGATGTTTGCTAGGCCTTCTTTTCCTTCTAAAGTTGAGCAGATATGTACGGTTGCTCCCCGGCACTTGAGAGGAGAAATCTTTTCTTCAGTCTAAAACCCCTCAGATTGGCAGTGACTCCTCTGATTTTCCTGCCTACAAGCAGCATATTTGCCAGCCTCAGGCACTAGTGCTGGTTGCTTGGAATTGAATTGCTTGTGAATATATCATGTAGGCATGTGGATGTATACCATATGAGCACACACGCATGTACACATTTTGGGTCTTCCTTATAATAAAAATTGAAAGTCCTCGTGAGTGAAGGAAAGGAGCAGGGAAAGAAAGGACAGGGAGTTGCTGGCTTCTTCACTGTGGTTTGAAAGCTGGAAAGATTTGCTTTTAAATGTTTCCATGGAAGGCATCCAGCTTCCTGTGAGTCTTCTCTGGGCAACAACAGCCTCTGAAGCATCTGGATCCCCTTCTTCTAGTGGCTCAGATTGTTGCTGGAGTCTCAGCTATCTCCTCCAGCCTCTGCCGAATCATTAGGCGGAGCACAGTGTACCTGGGGATAGAAGAGCTGCAGTGGAGAGTGGAAAGCAACACACTCCCTCTTGTGACCCTCCCCCACCACTTGGGCCACAGTGGGGCCAAATGTGTCAACCCTTTGCTTCTCTTACTGGCCCACTCTTGAACCACTTCATTACCTGTGTTCATTACCACAACAGGATGAAAGGGCTGAAGAGGCTCACTCCAAACTATTATAATTATTTTATAATTATTAGAAAATCTGACAAAGAAAGAGAAGGTGAAATAACGTGAACAGTAATAAGGTTCCCTTCACTGAGTGCTTAATATGCTTAAGGCACTATACAAAGAGGATCATCTAATCCTCAACTAGGCTGAGCCATAGGAAATTGCCATTATATTTACCATTTGGAGGAGCCTACAAAAATGGCAACTTCATATGGTTCAACCTAATATCAGTATCTGCATTTTGCCAAAGAGGATATAGTAACTACCAGGCATGGAGGTCCATGGCTTATTGATAAGTATTGTTTTTTATACCTTTCCTGAATTATGGCAATTCAGATACTGGAGTGGACACTGTTATACAGAGTGAACATGGCTTTGCACTACACAGCAAAAACTATTTTTAAAGTTTGGCACAGTAAGTGCTCAATAAATGTCAATTGCTATCATACTAGTTATCACCAACACAACAAACGTAGCATTGACTTTATTCTCTAGTGGCAAGAAAACCTCAATTGTTCTGCCATCTCTGTGAAATATAATCTACTTTGTGACTAAATATGACAAAAAAATAACAAAACCCTTCCTAGAACAAAGTTTTAGTACTGGACTTTTCAACCCAAATGCAATTTCCAGAAGAGATGTTTTAAAAAAAAAAAAGAAGGGGGAGGGAGGGTTGGGAAGCTGGCTGGAGGTGGAGGTGGTGAAGTTTATAAATCTAATTAAAAATGAAGTTGCATTTCCATTTTCCAAAACCACCCATTCACCAGCGTACTGTGTCACTAGACATTATGTACGATTTTACTTTGCGACAGAAACCATTACATTTAAAAATTCATTACAGCAAGGTTAGTTAGACACATGATGGATGCAGCTTTAATCCTGCCATATAGTATTACAGTTAAAATGTAAATGATGAAAAATATTTTGTGCTTATCAGCATTTATGTGGAAATGTGTTTTACAGTGATATATGGTGTTATATTTCTATTATTGTGATGAAAAAGAAAGCAATACAAAAAGACGAAGTGTTTATTAAAACATGAAAAAAAAAAGAAATAAATGGTTTTGCAGCACTGAAGAGATTATAGAAAGTAAATAAGCTAGATCAGACCTGTTTTATGTAGTAATTTTATAGTTTATTTTAATTATTTCAGTTGTAAAATATTGTTATACTGTTAATTAGTTCTGATTGTTCATATTAAACTATTGAAATGCAAAAAAATAAATTAATTAATTAATTAAAAAAAAAAAAGAAGGAAAGATACAAGGAAGAGATTTTAGAGGTACTCTGCTCAGATGAATTTCCACTACCAAGACAACCTTCCTAAAATCCTTAGAATATTTTTATGTCCCATATCAAAATGAGAAGTTGAACAAGAAGCAGAAAGACAAACATATAGACACAAGTTTCATATCCCCACCTGACATATGGCATTGTCAACAGGAAGTCCCCTGAACAAAGTCCATAAGACCCAGATCCCAGCAGCAGCTCACATAGACCCTGCAAGGCTGCAGAGCAGAGCCTTCTCTCATTGAGGCCTCAGGAGAATCCAACCAGCCACCCCAGGGGCCATGCTTACTTGCGCATCAGCTTCTTGACTTCCCTATCTTCTTCCTCTTGGAGCTTCTGAATGAAGCTTTTAAGGACGGGCATCTCGAACTTTATATACTGAGCCACCTAAGGAGGAAAAAGTAAGTCTGGGGTATAAGACCCCTATCAGCACTATTCCAACTTTTTTTGGCATCTCTCTCATGTTAGGCACAAAGGCTTGGGAAATCTGTTTCTGTGCTAATTCAGGATTTCCTCAAAGACAGGAACCAAGTTTTATTCTTTCTCAAGGTGGGCAGAGAGTCCATGATAAAGATCACTTTATCTACATGATATTTAATACATTATCTCATAACTTCTCATTTTTATCTCATGTATTCAGTATCACGAGAGGTAATGTCAAACACAGAAAAGCACTTTCTCTTGATTCAGTCATGCAGAGAAGACTGGAACTCATTCAATAAACCCCTCTGATCTCCCTAAAAGAATTTAAGGAACCATGCTCAGAATGATGATTTGTGCCTCAAGTCTCAGCTATCCAAATGTGAACTTCCTCCTGAGAAGCTGTAAGTGAGAGAGTGGCCCCCACCAGCCACTCTTCTGCCCTCACCAGAATCCTCACCCTGTTCTATCAACTCTTCTCCATGTGAGAAGTATATTTCTTCACCCTGTTAATGCTGGGCTCAGCTATGCAACTTGCTTTGGCCAATGGAACATATATGTGGATGTGACATATGTCAAATCCAAGTGGGGACTTTAAATGAGCTTACATGGTTTCTTGCACTCCAGCCATCTGCCATTAGAAGCAAACCTAAGTAGCCACTGCCTCTGAACCCTTGGTCTCTGAATAAGACATGCTGCTGCTGCTGCTGCTAAGTCACTTCAGTTGTGTCCGACTCTGTGTGACCCCATAGACGGAAGCCCACCAGGTTCCCCCATCCCTAGGATTCTCCAGGCAAGAACACTGGAGTGGGTTGCCATTTCCTTCTCCAATGTGTGAAAGTGAAAAGTGAAAGTGAAGTCACTCAGTCGTGTCTGACCCTTAGTGACCCCATGGACTGCAGCCTACCAGGCTCCTCCATCCATGGGATTCTCCAGGCAAGAGTACTGGAGTGGCTTGCCATTGCCTTCTCCGGAATAAGACATACAATGTAGTAAAAGTGAAAGTCACTCAGTCGTGTCCTATTCTTTGTGACCCTGTGAACTATAGCCCACCAGGCTCTTCTGTCCATGGAATTCTCCAGGCAAGAGTACTGGAATGGGTTGCCATTTCCTTCATCTCCCCAACCCAGGTAATTGAGCCTAGGTCTCCTGCACTGCAGGCAAATTCTTTACCATTTGAGCCACCTGAAGTCTACCCACATCTAGAGCAGAATGACTGCTACCAGCCTGCAGAATCCTGATCAAGATAGTAAATGTTTGCTGTCGTAAGTGACTAAGATTTGGGAATGTTTGTTACTATAGCAAAAGCAGACTAATGTGCAAGGTAAAATATCAGCTAACTTCTTGAAATTGCTTAGAAAAGGTTTGCAGAAACATTTCAGCCTTTAAGTATACCAAAAAGCCTCAATAAATTTATTTCTTCTATGGAAATCATTTTGTGCCTGAGCATTCTTCCAATTAATTCCCACAGAACACACCATCAACCTAGCCTCTACATTAATTTTCCTTGGCCCCTTGATCATTACCATTCAACAAAACCTAGTATTGAGAAATACCAACAAAGTTGGGCAGAAAAACCAAGCTATAACCCAGTTTTTTATCCAACCCAACCCCCACCCTTCTAGGACAGATATCGGACCAAAAAGGGACTCACATCATAGGTAACTTCCTCCACCTGGTCCTTCTCCATAAGGAACACTTTGGAGACCTGCTCACATGGGCCCTGGAGGATCCGGGCAATCAGAGGATAATCCGTGTTCTTCAGCTTCTGCTTCTCTGGAACCACACACAGCCAAGAGCAGCTCTGAGTTGCCTGAGGTCTTTATCACAGTAAATAGCTGTCAACTCAGGGGCTCAAATGGACCAGGCACCTTAGGAGATGCGGCCATACAAGTCAGGAAACTAATTTGTAAATAAGAGATTCAACAAGTATTGTTCAAAGCAACTGCTGCTGCTCCCCTATCCCTCAGCAATATTTGAATGCCTCAAGCCTTTTGGAAGATGCTGCATTGGAGAAAATAGTTTCCTCTGTGTTTTGAGAAAATCCAGTTCTTTTTTTGTTTTTAATAGGCAGTTAGGTTTTAGGGTTTGTTTACTGACCATATATGGCATTCCGCAGTGAACTAACCCAGGGAGCCCACCCGCCTTGAAGACAAACAACATTTGGAGGTTTCCAAAACCAAGAAATAAGTAAATGAGGGAGAGATTCTGTTTTTAACTTGCTATTTTATCAATCCTGGGTGTTCACTGGAAGGACTGATGCTAAAGCTGAAACTCCAATACTTTGGCCACCTCATGAGACGAGTTGACTCACTGGAAAAGACTCTGATGCTGGGAGGGATTGGGGGCGGGAAGAGAAGGGGACGACAGAGAATGAGATGGCTGGATGGCATCATCAACTCGATGGACATGAGTTTGAGTGAACTCCGGGAATTGGTGATGGACAGGGAGGCCTGGCGTGCTGTGATTCATGGGGTCGCAAAGAGTCGTGCACAACTGAGCGACTGAACTGAACTGAACTGATTTTGAGTTAATTAAAAGTTTTAAGCGCCTTGTGTTCTTTATACTTACCACCGCTGGTATGGACCACATACAATGCAAACTCCTCTGCCGAGTTCTCAATCTGAATCGGGAAGGAGCAAAAGATACTCACTAAAAGCATATATTTACATATCTAAACTGTGGCCATTTCTTCTTCTTGAACACTACAAAGCTAAATAAATGATAGGCTCTTTTGAGGGGAGGACTATTTATCTACAGCATTAAAAGTGATGAGGAGATGGGGCAAGTAAGTAACTTTATTAATAATAATAGGTAATAAGAGCTAATATTTATCGCACCATGCCAGACACAGTTCTAACAAACTCTACATGTTTTAATTCATCTAATACTCATGAAAATCCAGTGAGAAGTAAAATACTGCCTGCCATATCAGTAAACAAAAGATGTTACAGTCATCAGTGATTGCAGGCACCTCCCATGGTGAGCCAGTGAGTCCTCACAAGGACTCAGGAAGGAAACAAAAACTACTTGCCAACTAGCAGCCATTGGACTATAGCGACTCAACTTGTGACCCCAGAGGAAACTTAGGATGTGAAAAGACTGAACACTGGCCCAATAGCTGAGGTGCATATCAAAAGAATGACTTCAGTGAGCTCAGACACTTGCATCTTCCCATACCTAGAAAAACACTATATTCCTTAAGTTGAGATATCTGGTTTTCCTTTAATTCACAATAATCTTTTGACATTCAGACTACTGGCCCTTGGTTGGAAAACTATGTATTCTAGCTCCCTCATTGTCTCCTCGGAGCAATTTTCTCAGGATTACTTGAGATGCTGCCTCCAGGGCTTGAAGTCCTAAGAATATCCACCAAATAAAACATAGCTCTCACTCATGGTTGCCTGGGGGAAGGGATAGTTAGGGAGTTTGGGATGGACATGTACACATTGCTGTATGTAAAATGGATAACCTACAAGGACCTACTGTATAGCACATGGTACTCTGCTCAATGTTATGTGGCAGCCTTGAGGAGAGGAGGGTTTGAAGGAGAATGGATACAAGTATATGCATGACTGAGTTCCTTCGCTGTTCACCTGAAACTATTAACAACATTGTTAATCAGCTATACTCCAATACAAACTTCAAGATTCTGTTTAAATAGAAAAAATACATAGCTCTCAACTTTTAGGCTGTGCAATTTTTTTTCTGTTGACACCCAGCAATGGGTGCTCTCAACCTCATTTTACAGATGGGGAGGCAGAAGCACAGGGATTTTAAGTCACTTGTCCAACTCATCCAACCAGCAGATGATGGATGGAGATTCAAACCCAGAGCCCATGCCTTAAACCACTAGGAGACACTGGCTTCTGTAAAAATAAGAATACCTGGTTTCCAAAAGACTTAGAAGGTGATTGTGGAAAACATACAGAGTAACAAGACTTTAAAGACACCATGCACTATAATTTTCACATCTATTGAAGACTGATTTTTTAAAGTAGCTTCCCTAAATGCACAGAAGTCAATATGTACATGGAGCTCTGATCCAGTCATCAGGTCTGGGGTCCTTCTCTTGTGGAGAAGGACCCGAGGGCTGGTGCTTCCCAGGCTTCAGTGGTATCAGAATCCCTGTAAGCCTTGTTGAATAGGCTCCCTGGCCTCCTCTCTGAGTTCCCATTCCAGTGGGCCTGATTCAGGGCCTGAAAACCTGCTTTTCCAACAAGCTCCCAGGTGATGCTGATTTCATGGGATCTACAGAACCTAAACTTTCTCTGCCCAGTGCCCTCCTACCCTAGCAACACACACTCGTCATAGCTCCCACCTCTACACCTCTGGGGGCCCCAAAGCACACATGTCACTGTCTGAGACAGCCAGCAGAGAGAACTTGCCTTAAATTTGTTGAGCAGCAACTTCAGGACCTGTGGAGTCGTCATGGTGCTGTTGATGCGGACATTGGTGATGGAGCCATAGGCTGGCGTGAACACTGATGTCTGTCAACAGAAGAGTCTGACTCAGAGCGGGTGTACAGACAAGAATGGGGCACTAAAACCCAAGGGACAAGGACAATGGCATTCAATCTGTGCTTCCTGAGAGTCCCCTGCCCCTGACAACCTAGAAGTATCAGGCTTTGAAGTCAACAAAGAGCCCTGGGTTTTGCCTAGCTCAGGAAGTTGCACCCACCCCACCACAGGAGGCTGGAGGGATCTGAGCTTGCCAACTGGCAGGCCTGGGGAGGGAAAGAGGAACAGATAAGGGAGGCCCTCCATCCAAACATAACACACACAAAGCACCTTCCACTAGAACTTCAACATGCAGAAGTCTGTGACCATTCTTCCATGATGCAATTGTTTCTAGGGCCAGATTAAAGCCAAGCAGCAAGACTGAAGGAGGGTCAGCTAGCCTGGGGTCTTGAGGCAGGAGATAGATGGGCCCCAGCCTGAACAGTTTCTCCCCATGAGTAGAAATGCCTTAATAGTAGAAACTCCATAAAATCAAGATGATGGAGGAGGCTGGGCTCTGCCCAGATAAGAGATAAAAGACCACATATTTCTCAATCTTGAAGTTAAGGAAAGAAAAAAGAAAGTGAAGTCACTCAGTCGTGTCTGACTCTTTGCAACCCCATGGACTGTAGCCCACCAGGCTCCTCTGTCCATGAGATTCTCCAGGCAGGAGATAGGTGGGCTCCAGGTTAGGTATGTTTGCTCTCCAAAATGGAGTAACAGAAACAGGGTAAATAGATAGGCTTTGTCTCCTATCTATTTACCTTAAAGATAATAGTCATGACAGGAACAGAGATGGGCTAAATCTTGTTTGAATAAAGGATCAGGAGGCCATATATTTCCCATCTTTGGGGCAAAGGAGACACTGCACTTGTGCATAAAGGCTCCTTAGGGATCAAAAGTCAGGGGACAATGCCAGGCCATGATGAGTCTTGCTTCTCCCAGGATGCTCTTCTTGTCTGAAAGGTACATATGCGCGTAGGAGGAAGGTCTTGAGACAGATTAGCCAGGGTGGCAAATTGGATGATTGGCCAGGTGGAAGACAAAGACGCAAAAGAACTGCCCTATATGAAACACCTCTTTCCTATGCTCCTCCTCATTAGGGAGGAACCCACACCCTTTCTCTCCAGGTGTGCACCTCTGCCTTGCTTCTTTCTCATCTAAACAAACTGTTTCTCTGTGTGCTCTCCCACATGTTGTTGTGCTATGTCTCTAATAATAAACTCTGTACTTGCATTTACAGTTTTTGCCTCCATGATAAATGCATTTTTTACTAGGAGCAAGAGCCAGGGAAAAATAGCTTCCAGCCTCTAGCCCTCACTGGTCTGGTGGCTAGGATTCCTGGTTTTCATTCAAGCTATCCAGGTTCACTTCCTGAGCAGGGAATTAAGACCTCACTTCATGCTACTGCTCACTGGTGCCTCTCCTAGATCAAATCCATCTTGGCTAAGAGATGTGCATGCACACAGGGGAGGACCCTGAGATATATCAACTACTGACTCAGAACCAGGCAAACCAAGATGACTGATCAAAGGAAATCTAGAAGAAATGCCCCATAAAAGTGATTCAAACTACTGTGAGGGTGTGAACTTCTCTCTCTGAGCCCTCCAGGATGTCTATCCACACATACTGTACTCTTTCTTCCTAATAAACACTTTACTTGCTTCACTTCTTTCTGCCTGTAGGTGGAAATTCATTTCTACACAGTTGATGGGCCGAGGCTTTGTCACTGGCCACTGATCCCTGGTGGTCTAGAGGATAGGATTCAGCAATTTTCCTGCTGCTGCCCGATCTCAATTTCTAGCCAGAAACCAAAACCCTGCTTCAAGATGCTACAGGCTCAGGCCACGTGAGATCAACCTGAATCCTGCAGCTCTATTTCAGGGCAGCCCTTTAACTCACAGAGAAGTCAGGCCACATAGCAGCTGGAAGCACATGGTGCAGAAAGAGAGTAACATGTGGATTGGGGGTAAAGGGGGTGATTCTGATGAGGGTTGTCTTTGGATCATCTCACTCACTGAGACAGGATAAAAGCGGGCAGGGCACAACCATTAAAAGAATGGAACAGCCATGGTGAACAGGATACCACAAAAACTGGTTGGAACCTACTAGGCCCAAGATGTCAGCAGATCTGACTTCCAGTAGATCTTCACCTCCATATGCGCTCATTGTAATGCATTAGCATCTAAATGACCCACTCACAGGTGCCATGACAGTTCTGAGGTCAACCATAAGAGGCCAAAAAGTGGATGGTACCCCAATTTATGGAAATCCCCATCCCTTCTTCAAGATAGTTAGAATATTCTTCCCACTCATTAGCCTAGGAAGTTATCCACTCCATAAAAACCAACCACCCCCATAGCCCAGGGCTGCTCTCACATTCCCAGATGACCCATTGCCCTGGGGCCACCACTCTCCTTTTGAGATGGCCTGCATTCTGTCTGTGGAGTGTGTTTCTCCCAGGACTGCTCTCACTTTCTCAGGTGACCCCATGCCCTAGGTCCACCTCCCCCTTCTGAGACAGCCCACACTCTGTCTATGGAAGAATGTGTAGCTCTCTGAATAAACCTGCTTTCACTCTACTGCCGCTCACTCTTGAATTCTTTCCTGTGTGAAGCAAAGGACCCTCATTTGGTGGCCCATCCCAAAGGACTCACCCAAGACCTAGGACACAACCATCTTCTCAGTTTTTCCTACACCACCACCATCTAGGGGGGCTCCTGATCTGGAGGCCCTCATCTCTAACAGAGCCAGCAGCCCACCCACAAGGCAAAGACTGAGTGGCTCCCCAGGTGTCTGTAGCCCTGATGTGGCAGTTGCCCAGGAAGGGGTCTTGCTCCCACTAGGGCTGCCCCTTGCCCTGTGCCACCCTGCCTCCCCTACCTTGTGGTTGTAGAAATGGCCGTTGATAGAGAAGCGGTGGCGTCTGATTCGCCGCTGATCACTGGGTGTCCTCACATTGCCACGACGACGTACCCCAACATCACTGCGTGTGCGCATCAACTGTGGGGTGTCTTCCTGTAGGGACTTCAGGCCCCTGGAGTCTGAGATGGAAAGAGGAAATGAGCTCTGTCTGACTGGACCTGGGATGTGGCACTTACAGTAACTTCCTCTTGACCAATGCTACAGTACCTACAGCTTCCCCAAAAATAAATTTTATAAAAACAGTATTTCTTGCTGGGGAAAAAACATGATACATAATTTACAAAAAGCAATACAGTGAAAAAGTTTAGAGCACAGACTTCAGAGCCAGACTCAAGAGCCAGACTCCCAGGTTCAAACCCCAGCTCTACCACTGCCATTGTAGGGGAGCAAAATTTGCCACCCCAAAATGTCACTGGCATGCTGAAAATAATCAAGACCCAAAAGACTGATAAATGGAACAATACCTGCCATATCAGTAAACAAAGGCTATCACCGTCATCAGCGACTGCAGTCATAGCTGATGGTGAGCTGGTAAGTCCTGAGAGAACTCAGGAAGGAAAGAACACCTGCCAGTTAGCAGCCATCAGACTGCAGCCACTCCCTATGGTGATTCCTGAAGAAATTCAGGAAGTGAAAACACAGGATATTTGCCTCAGATAGCTGAGGTGCATATTAAAAGAATGATTTCACTGAGCTCAGACTCTTGCATTTTCCCATACAAAGAAAAGCATAAATTCCTTAACTTGAAATATCTGGGTTTTTTAAATCAACAATTATCTTCTGATTACCTCTCCTTTGTTGCAAAACTCCTATATATCTTAGCTGCCCATTACTGGACTCTTTGCAGCAGCTCTCTCAGTCTGGGTTCCTTGAGATGCAGCCTTCTAGGTTTGAAGTCCTAAAAATTCCCTAAAATTCTTAATTTTAGGTTGTAATAAGTTTTTAGCCAAAAAGACGCAGGAAGAAACTGACTTTTTCCCTAACTATCTGAAGGAGTTAAGATAGCAGGCCTATTACAGGACTAGGGCTACCATCAGAGATATCTACAAAGAATATGGGCTAAATGTGGTGAAGAAAACAGATCAAAGTTCACCGCATGTCACACTGTCTTTTCAGGGCCAAGCAAACATCTGTTTACCAACCATTGCTTTTCCATCTCCATGTGAAGTGCCTTCCTCCCCTCTGAAGTCCCAAAATACTACCCCGTTTATCTTAAGACGCTGGCAAGTATTAAACAAAGGGGAAACAAAATTATCTTAGGAGAAATTTCCCTGTAGTCTTTGAGATGCAAATGTCCTATTTAGTCTCCTCATCTCTGCCATCTCTTTAAAAAATGCAAATTTTGAAAAAAGGTAAAGTAATTTAGAACTTGACTTGTTTTCCATAAATATTAGTAAAAAAGGAAGAAATCTTTAAAATTTTTTCTTATTCTAACTTATTTACAAACTAGTGAGTTCTGTATTGTGATATCTGATTCATGACTAAGTTTGGAAAATAAAGTATAATATTTCTTATTGTGTCTGTGTGAATATGTGTATGTCTCAGTAAGTATCTTTGGATATTATTGTTAAGGTTAATTCATAAAAGAGCTTTGTTTAAGTTGCCTTAAAGAAAAGTAAGTGCTTACAAACCAAACAATTCTAAATACAAAGGAAATTTAAATGAGTTTTAGGTTCAGGGAACAGGAAAGTATTTAGTATTAAATTGATATCTTATATTAATGTTTGCTTTTGACCTAATTAATATAGATATGTCTTTGGAGCCATCGATATAAGTAGCACTCTTTCACCGCACCTAGTTTTCTGTTCTGTCCTGTCCCGTCGCTCAGTCGTGTCTGACTCTATGGGACCCCGTGGACTGTAGCCTACCAGGCTTCTCCATCCATGGGATTCTCCAGGCAAGAATACTGGAGTGGGTTACCATTTCCTTCTCCAGGGGATCTTCCCAACCCAGGGATTGAACCCGGGTCTCCCGCATTGGAGGCAGAAGCTTTAACCTCTGAGCCACCAGGGAAGCAAAGGAAATTTTGTTATACCTGGTGCAAATTTGTCAGCAAGAAAAAAATAACTTGATAACTTTAGCTAAAAAGTATCTAAAATAGTTTCTCCAGATTTTGGTAACTATTATTTGTCTCTTGGTTTTCAATAGAAATTAAGATTTTTAGGAGTTGGGAATTCTAATTTAAATATATAATTAAAGCTACTGAAGACAATAAAACATTTCAGTATGGTATAATGTGTTAAGAAGGCATGAGGAGGGACTTCCCCGGTGGTCCATGTCCCTGCCAATGCAAGGGACATGGGTTTGATTCCTGGTCCCAGAAGATCCCATGTGCTGCAGAGCAATTAAGCCTGTTCTCCACAACTACTGAACCTGCACATCTAGAGCCTGGCTCTGCAACAAGAGAAGTTACCACATTGAGAAGCCCACACATCACAACAGGGAGTACACCACCACCACCTACCATCTGACACTGCAACTAGAGAAAGCCTGGATGCAGCAATGAAGATCCAGTTAATAATGTTAAAAAAGACCCAATTAATAAATGCTAAAAAGAAAAAAAGAAGAAGGTATGAGGCATTAAATTACATTTTACTTAGAAAGTTTTATACAAGGTCAGTTCAGTTCAGTTGCTCAGTCTTGTCTGACTCTTTGCAACCCCGTGAACCATAGCATGCCAGGCCTCCCTGTCCATCCAAACCCACGTCCATCGAGTTGGTGATGCCATCCAACCATCTCATCCTCTGTCGCTTCCTTCTCCTCCTGCCCTCAATCTTTCCCAGAATCAGGGTCTTTTCAAATGAGTCAGCTCTTCGCATCAGGTGGCCAAAGTATCGGAGTTTCAGCTTCAACATCAGTCCTTCCAATGAACAGCCAGGACTGATCTCCTTTAGGCTGGACTGGTTGGATCTCCTTGCAGTCCAAGGGACTCACAAGAGTCTTCTCCAACACCACAGTTCAAAAGCATCAATTCTTCAGTGCTCAGCTTTCTTGATAGTCCAACACTCACACCCATACTTGACCACTGGAAAAAATATAGCCTTGACTAGACGGACCTTTGTTGGCAAAGTAATGTCTCTGCTTTTAAATATGCTATCTAGGTTGGTCATAACTTTCCTTCTAAGGAGTAAGCGTCTTTTAATTCATGGCTGCAATCACCATCTGCAGTGATTTTGGAGCCCAGAAAAATAAAGTCAGCCACTGTTTCCACTGTTTCCCCATCTATTTCCCACAAAGTGATGGGACTGGATGCCATGATCTTAGTTTTCTGAATGTTGAGCTTTAAGCCAGATTTTTCACTCTCCTCTTTCACTTTCATCAAGAGGCTCTTTAGTTCTTCTTCACTTTCTGCCATAAGGGTGGTGTCATCTGCATATCTGAGGTTATTGATATTTCTCCCGGCAATCTTGATTCCAGCTTGTGCTTCCTGCAGCCCAGCATTTCTCATGATGTACTCTGCATATAAGTTAAATAAGCAGGGTTACAATATACAGCCTTGACGTACTCCTTTTCCTGTTTGGAACCAGTCTGTTGTTCCATGTCCAGTTCTGACTGTTGCTTCCTGACCTGCATACAAATTTCTCAAGAGGCAGGTCAGGTGGTCTGGTATTACTATCTCTTTCAGAATTTTCCACAGTTTATTGTGATCCACACAGTCAAAGGCTCAGGCATAGTCAATAAAGAAGAAATAGATGTTTTTCTGGAACTCTCTTGCTTTTTCCATGATCCAGTGGATGTTGGCAATTTGATCTCTTATTCCTCTGCCTTTTCTAAAACCAGATTGAACATCTGGAAGTTCATGGTTCACGTATTGCTGAAGCCTGGCTTGGAGAATTTTGAGCATGACTTTACTAGTGTGTGAGATGAGTGCAATTGTGTGGTAGTTTGAGCATTCTTTGGCATTGCCTTTCTTTGGGATTGGAATGAAAACTGACTTTTTCCAGTCCTGTGGCCACTGCTGAGTTTTCCAAATTTGCTGGCATATTGAGTGCAGCACTTTCACAGCATTGTCTTTCAGGATGTGAAATAGCTCAACGGGAATTTCATCACCTCCACTAGCTTTGTTCGTAGTGACGCTTCCTAAGGCCCACTTGACTTCACATTCCAGGATGTCTGGCTCTACATGAGTGATCACATCATTGTGATTTTCTGGGTCATGAAGATCTATTTTGTACAGTTCTTCTGTGTATTCTTGCCACCTCTTCTTAATACCTTCTGCTTCTGTTAGGTCCCTACCATTTTTCTCCTTTATTGAGCCCATCTTTGCATGAAATGTTCACTTGGTATCTCTAATTTTCTTGAAGAGATCTCTAGTCTTTCCCAGTCAGGATTAACTAAATTTAGACTGAAGTTGACTAGGTAAATGGATTTTGTTAAGTAAACTAATATAAGGCTGGAATTTCATATATCTCTTTCTGTTAGAAGTGCTCCTTTTTGATTACAGGTTGAATGAATTTCTGGGCCCTTAGGTGATCCATATTTGCTTTCTTTTAATCATTTTGAGACTTTGGTTAAATGAATAAACATTGTTTCCAGTGACCTATGATCCTCTTGTGTTTTAATACCTTTTTGATATTTTTAACAAACTTACCCAAATATCAAAATCTGACTAAAGTTTTAGCCTCCAGCTGACTCTGGGATACTTCAAAAGAACATCTTTGAGACATTTCAAAGAGGAAGGGTAAACTAAGTTTATTTGATATGTTAAATTACTTCAAAATCTTTGTCAAATGGTTGGAGAAGAACCTTAGTTTATAGTGTATGGATAAATGCCACTAATATAGATATTCCAAAATTTATGTGGAATCCCTAACATCTGACATGTCCTGATATATAATCTAAAATGTTATATGTCACAGAAATAACCAAGTTTCCTGCTAACTGCATTGTACTCAAATCTATAACTAGGCTATTTTAAGTTTTGCACATGGACTGATGAATATGGTTTATAATTTTATGATTTTGAGAAATATACTAGTTTTTTTTTTCCAGAAAAAATATTTTATGGTATGACCTACAACAAGTTGATAAAGTGTACCTTTGCAAACAAAGCTGAAATATTTCATTTTCTATCTGATCCTGCCAAAATTTGGAGGCCCCCCCTGGCTCTCCTACGGACTTGATATTTTATTGCAATTGGACTCCTTGGTGACTCAGGTGGTAAAGATTCTGCCTGGAGTGCAGGAGATCCAGGTTAGATCCCTGGGTTGGGAAGATCCCCTGGAGAAGGGAATCGCTTCCCACTCCAGAATTCTTGCCTGGAGAATTCCCTGGACAGGAGACTGGAGAGCTACAATCCACGGGGTCACAAAGAGTCGGACACGACTGAGCAACTAACACTACAACTAGTCATGCTAATCATCATTTTAATTTATTCTTTGTTTCCAAGTTGTTTGTGCTCTGTGTCTCCCTGCAGCACTATGTCTTTGCCAATGTTACTAGCTGCATTACTTATATCCTGTCTTTTTTACAAGATTATTGTCTCTTACAGTACCGAGTGTGTAACCAGACCTCCAACAAAACTTCTATGGCTAAACATCTTGAGGAACAGACCACATTTATTACATAAAGTAATTGTAATAGTGTGATTCTAGGTGTGGGAAGATTTAACAAGGGAGAATGTCTCTTGGATCATAATTAGACAGAAGATCTAGATAATCTTTAATTATTGACAGGACCTAACCAAAAATTCAGCACCTGGAGTGGCATATCAAGAATTCTTGCCTGATCTTGAATGAGCCTCCCAGCCAGCACCATGGGACAGTTTAATTATGAAATGTTTCCCAAATGTTGGCCAAATTCCTGACCAAGAGGAGATCAGTCATCAGCAATTGCAGCTCTCCAGTGTCAGCTGATGAGCCCTGAGGGAACTCAAGAAGGAAGGACTACTTGCCATTTGCAGCCATCAGATTGTGGCCACTCCCTATGTTTCCCTGAGGAAACTCAGCATGTGAGACTAGAGGATACAGGTCCTTAGTTAACTGAGAAGTATATCAAAAGAATGATTTCAGTGAGCCAAGACTCTTGTATCTTCCCATATGTAGCACTGAATTCCTTAACTTGAGATGCTGCCTCCTGGGTTTGAAGTCCTAAAAATTTTTTGCTGAATAAAACATAACTCTCAACTTTTAGATTGTGAATATTTTTAAGTCTACAAGTACAAAGAAGACACTTTCCAAAGGGAAACAAAAGAAGACAAATCTCAACATTTGGAACACTGGCACCGATGGTGAACACTCTCAGAAAGGTCCATCTGATGAAGCAGTTACAACGGTCATCACCCCATTTCCACAAGATTGTGGAACAGACGTTGACAGTGGGGGATTATAATAGGGAAAAGCCAATTTTGACTCCATGTTGGATCTGTTTCTTTGATTTTACCTTTGTTTTTGTTGTTATAATAATACATAATGGCCTGCCTCAAGGAACTCTGCCCCTCTGTCTAACTGTTAAGTGAAAGCCACTTTCAGTTCACAGGGAGACAATCTGACCCTGCCCACCAGTGAATGGTTGCAGAAAAGATGAATTTAACACATCCCCTCCTATATGACAAGATAAATGGCCTTTTTACTTTATGTCCTCACCTTCTTTGTTCTACAAAAGAAATTGGAATCCAGACCCTGATAATGTGGGTTTTTTGGAGACACTAGTTTGCCATCTTCTCAGTCTATGGCTTTCTGACTCATATCCTTTGCCTGAACACCTCAGCTTTCAGTTTATCAGCCTGTTGTGTGGTGGAGCAGAATGAGCTTGGACTCGGTAACAGGTAGAGAAAAATGTCTTCCTTCCCGACACCATATACCACTAACCTCAGCTACACCACCTATAGAAGGGGTTAATAATAGCATAGACCTCAGAAGACTGTTGTATGGGTTTAAATAAGTTGATTAATTGAAAGCACTTAGAATAGTGTCAGGCACAGGATAAGCATGATATAAGGACTTGCAAGATATTATGAACTGATAATATCTATCTATCAAAATTACAAATGCACACAGCCTCAGACCTAGAAACTTAATTTGAAAGAATTCTACAGACACAAATGTGTGAAATGAGACATGTACAAGGACCTTGTCTACACTTTTGTTTGTCTAAAGACTAGAAATGACTTAAATGTTTATCAATAGGAAGTGATTAAATTATTTATTCATACGATGAAATACTGCAGAGCTGTAAAGAATGCAGAAGTTCTTTCTGGATTTGTATGGAACAATCCTCAAGACAAACTAACAGAAATGGGATGTGCAAAATGCTGCCACTTATATAAGAAAGGGAAAGAAAAAAACAACATCCAAACACTAAGCTTTGTTGGTGTGTATTTCCTTGTGTTTGCAAAGAATATCTTGGGAAGAAAGCCTTCAGATTGCTTCTAGGGAGGGAAAATCAGCAGGTGGATGAGATATGAAATTTTCAATTCTTTTTTCTTAATAAGTTTTGAATCTCAAACCATGTGAATTTTATATTTCCAAAAAATAAGTAACAGTATACAACATTCATCACATCAGTCTTCACACAGTTGGCCCCAAACTGGAGGATCCTCCCACCACGCATGTACCTGTGGGGCTCAGTGTCTGATCACTCTCAGCCAGGGCATCCACCTCTGAGATTGGAATGTTGGGCATGGTGAGGGGCTTCAGGATGGTACTGGGAAGCAAAAACAAACAAAAGGTTCAGCCTCTGCAGAGGAACTCCCTCAGTCCCACCCCATCTCACTCATGCAAAGGGAATACTTCTGGGGATCACCATGCAGTAGGTGATGAAGGACACGGTAGGCTGTGCTGAGGGCCTCATGAGGCTGGCCCAGCTCCTGAGCCAAGGACTGAGCAAGGAAGGTGAATTCTGGAGGGAGAAAGTGCTTGCTCCCAGCATTTGTAGCAACATCAAGCCCAGGACAGAGAACAACAAAGAATACCTGTGTGGTACCTGTGCTGGGTTTCTAAGCACCTACAAAGTCGATGCCTTATTTAGAAAACCCTAAAAATGGTCATTTATTTTTAGGAACAAGATTCTAGTACAGACCCATTCATGCTGGAGGAATTACTCAGAAATTTCTTCTGGAATCTAACAGGAATGGAAAGTAATAGGTTGGTTGCTACGAGAGTCAGAATAACTATTGAAGTGGCACTGATGGCAGTGTGCTCGGGGTTGCTGGAGAGAGGGTCACATGCAGGCAATCTGAGTTGAGACCTGGTATTGCCCTGATAACTGGGAAATAACTTGCCAAAGCTCAGAAGGACAATGGAAGCAGCTCAGAGAAACACACCCAAAATCAACAGAGGACTTGGCTAGAAAGGAGAATCATATTTGACCAATTAAGACCATCCCATGGTGAGAAGAATGTAGGTGCCCTGGTGAAACCAAGCAAGACCCTATGGGGTCTTCCCGGGAACAGACCCCTGCATCCTCTTCTTATTTGTTAAAAAGCTTTAGCCTTCTAGGCCTTCCCTGAGCTCAAAAAAAAAAAAAAAAAAACCATAATCAGAGAAGTGAGAAAATGCATAAACAAAGGAAAACAGCCAAGTAAGACAAAAAGATAATAGTTTAGCCATGAAACAATTCAAGAACCTTTAGTTCCTCCTCAGGGGCTATAGATAATATGCTGAGCCATATCCAGGAGTTGTTTTGCAGATACTGACTCCTTCCAGGAGGAGTATGTATACTCCTCCACCAGGTATATAAAGTTAACTGCATTCTGACCACAAGCAGGTAAACCTCAAACCAGTTGGAACCAGATGATGTTGACTCCTGAAGTACCACCTAATTATCTCACCACCAAATTAATGAGAAGAGCATCTACCACCCTGCAACAGTCTTCCTCACCTTGCCTTTAAAAACTCTTCCTTGAAAGCCATCAAAGAGTTTAGGTCTTTTGAGCATTAGCTGCCTATAATCCTTGCTTGGACTTGCAATAAATGCAGCACCCTCCTTTACTATAACCTCGTGTCAGTAAATTGGCTTTATTGCATGTAGGTGAGCAGATCCAAATTTGGTTTGGTAATACTATGACTCAGCAGAGATAGGACTTACAGTCCAGGGATGAAATTTTTTTGTTTGTTTTTTGGCCACACCATGTGGCCTGTGGGATCTTAGTTCCCTGACCAGGGACTGAACCTGAACCCTCTGCAGTGAGAATATGCAGTCCTAATCACTGGACTGCCAGGGAGATAATTTTAAGGAAAGACAATTGAAAATTGAAAATCTGAAAGAACTACCTGTTGTATAGTTATAACTTGCGGGCATCTGAGCCCCAGAATGAAATCAGAGCCTCTCAGGAATGGTGTACACTTGGCACCCACAGCAGCCACTGCCCACTCCCTAGTCTGAAACCCTCTTTATTGCCCAAGCAGAAACTGGTCTCAGCATGTTTCTTTTAAAAAAATAAAAACAACTTTTTATTTTGTATTGGGATATAGCCAATTAATAATGTTGTGACAGTTTCAGGTAAACAGTGAAGGAACTCAGTCATTTATATGCATGTATCCATTCTCCTCCAAACTCAGCATCCTTCTTAAAACAGTGGTCCAGGCATTCACTTTACTATAGCAGGCACTGGAATAACATTATTATTCCTGAAAACTCTGTCGAAGTATTTGCAGGTTTCAAGAAGCAACCAAGACCAGCTTGATGCCATAAGGAAGGGAAAAGAAACAAGTGTACAGCCTGAAAGGCTCTGGAGTAGGCCAGCCAAAGGCCACATGGTCAAATGGAATTTTAAAAACCACCTCACTTAGGGAATGAAATGTAATACTCCACAGGCTAGGCTGGTGCTATGGAATGGGTTTGGCCCGCTTGAAACCAAATACAGTGAAAATGCCGAAAGCAAAGCAGAGTATGAAACTGCAAAGTTAGATGAAACCAAAGAACTTTGACTGGACCTCTCCACGGCTCCTCCTGCACTGATGGTACAAGCAAAGACTTTCCTCCTTAAATTCCCTTGGAAATAAACCAGATCAGCTACAGGCTTTGGGCAACACTGTAGGTTTCTCTTAAATTCAGCAGAGAATAGATTTGGCTGTGGAGTTTAACAAAATGTTCAATGGGGCCAACAGAGAGGGCTTGGTTCTCATTTAAAACAGAAAAAACATCACTGTGGTTTTGGCTGAGATCTTGGGGCATTCCACCATGCTCTGGCCCCAAGGCAGTCAGCATTAGCAAATTTTAGGATGGAACAAAGGGTTGTCACTTTATCCTAAAAACTGAAATCCCAGATAGTAGGGATTTCCTTGGTTGTCCAATGGTTAAGAGTCTTCCTGTCAGCGTAGAGGACATGGGTTCAATCCCTGGTTTGGGAACTAAGATTCCTCAGGCTGCGGGACAACTAAGCCCGTGCATCACAACTACTGAAGCCCACACACCCTAGAGCCTGTGCTCTGCCAAGAGAAGCCACCTCAACGTGAAGCCTGTGCACCTTAGAGAACATCTGCATGCAGCAATGAAGAGCTCATGCACCACAAGGAAGACCCAGCACAGCCACACACACACACACACACACACACAAAAAAAAAAAAAAAACAGTAAAGAAGGTGTGCCTTACTAGATGTACAGAGTTACTCATTTGGCTACAGGAAGGAACAGGCTTGGTCTTCACAGACCTTCTTGTGGGAACACAGGAGAGGGGACCTCCCAGACCGTCATACCACCACCCAACTCCAGGTGTAACCTAAAGGAAGCAGAGATGCTTGGCTGGCTTGGTCAGGGCCTGACATTCTTTCCCCACTTCCAGGGTCCTCTAAGACACAAAGAGCTTTGGACAGAAGTTTTGAGCCCTAAATGACTCTGGGGTGGGTCATTCTGTGAGGAGTGGTCCCAGTGGGGAGGATGCTGGGGCACTGGGTGTCCTGTCAGAAATCTGCAGACTGAGCCTGGCTAGCCACTACAATACCCCTCAGAGAGGCAGGGTCTCCACGAGTGATGGCACGCTGCTCACTCAAGCCTTGGTGCTTCTCCTCTTGGACCAGGCATCTCCCTTCCTCACTCTTTCATTCACTGATTGTGGGGACAGGCCTGGAAGCCCAGAAACACCAACACATGCCCCTTTCTCCTCATTACAAGTTTAGAGCAGGGGGCAGTGGGAATGGGAGCTTGGATCAAGGCTTGCTGAAAGAAGGTAGCACTTACCAGCTTGAGAACACATGCAGTCCCCCGATACCTCTGGTCAACCCCCAGTCCTATCTCTCTTTACTCACCCCTGAGCCCCCAGGTTACAGCCAGAGTGCCAAGAGGAAGAGGATGGAGGGGGGCGAATGCGTTCATTGTCATCCTGCATCTGTAGACGAATGGGCCGGCGCAGTCCCCAGGAAATGTTCAGCAGCCCCTCCACAATAAACTCATCTTCCTCCTGCCACAAAGCAATTGGGTAAGTCCAGAAAAGTCCCAAAGAAGCCAGCACCATGTTGTTTGTGGTAAATGACAGTATTCTTGATGTGCCCAGGTTCAGTTCTGTTCAGTTCAGTCGCTTAGTCGTGTCCGACTCTCCGCAACCCCATGAATCACAGCACGCCAGGCCTCCCTGTCCATCACCAACTCCCGGAGTTCACTCAAACTCATGTCCATCGAGTCGGTGATGCCATCCAGCCATCTCATTCTCTGTCGTCCCCTTCTCCTCCTGCCCCCAATCCCTCCCAGCATCAGAGTCTTTTCCAATGAGTCAACTCTTCGCACGAGGTGGCCAAAGTATTGGAGTTTCAGCTTTAGCATCAGTCCTTCCAATGAACACCTAGGACTGATATCCTTTAGGATGGACTGGTTGGATCTCCTGTGCACCCAAGTTACAGTCATACCTCAGCTCCAAGCCACTCTCCAGGCTCTGAAGCTGAGCTCGGAGGTCAGCACATAGTTGCCTCGAAATTCATAGATATGTGCAAATTGTAACAATGGTTTCTTTGTTGTTTTTTTATACTAATGACTTTAAATAAAGATAAATATATTTCTTAAAGTATGTGAGAAAATAGCCTATTCTTAAATTACGCTAACAGAAGCAAGAGCTAAAACCTTGAATTAGCTATTTTTCCCCCTCCCCTACTATAGAAAGTGATGTGTCTTTCATTATAACATGTTTAGCAATCTGACCCACTGGTTGATGATTTAAAGTAACATTTCCTCAAGTTTGTTCAACAGAATACTAGCTCATCTGGCATATGAGCTGTTACCTTAAAAAGAGTATCAAGTGATCATGAGTTGGGTGATGACGTGTTATCAGATTTCTTAACAGCAGAACTTCTCAGAGCCAATAATTAGCTAATGTGCCACATAATAACTCTCCAAAGGTGAATAAATTCTGCAAGAATTCCAAATTTATACTCAAGGATTGTTGACTGATAAGAATTTAAATGTGAAGGCCTTCTAAAACTATCTTGATGTTTTATCCCAAAGAAATGGATCTCAGGAATTACCATACCCTTGAGTCATCTATAGGACATACCTCAGAAAAGCTTTTTAAGGACCAAAATCTTGCTACTGAACCAGTCACTAATTAGTAGAAGGTTTGAGGACAGTGCCTAAAGAGTCAGGTCTTCTTTCTAGAATCAGCAAAACCTTTTGAACCCATGTTTTATAAGCAGGGTGAAGGCCTCAGGTCTGGGCTATGGCCACATCTTCAGGACAAGCCCCATGAAAGATGACATATGTTCAGTGAACAACCAATCTGGGTCCCAGGATCATCCTTAGAGAGGGAGCGGGTAATAAAAGAAGGCAGAAGACGGGTGGAACAACTTTAGAGTGTTTGGGAATCTTAAGGAGAAAAGCGTTATTTAAGCACAGGTTACATGTATGGTCTTCTAAGTGATCAAGGCTGGCATCAATACTTTATACCACATGATTAGAGGGCAGAATTTAACTCAAAGTAGGACTTTGCCTAAGTGGTGTAGTTTGAGGAACATACAAAAAGCCACTACATACTATCCCCAACCAGCCTGCCTTAGTAGCTGAAATTCTACCACCTGATATCTGTTTCTACAGATTAAATCAATATGGCCTGATAACCTGAAAATGTGTTTAGAAGGGTATTACATGTACCTTCTTATCAGCCAAGAACACCTGAGTATAAATTACTCTACCAGGTTCCCATATAATTCACCATCTACCCGAAACAGGCTTTATAGAAATGGATACAGGACGAGTAAACTTAGACTCAGGAAGGGGGCTGGGGAAAGACATATGGATAACAAAAGACATTCTAAGAAGGCATTCTAGGAAGGCTGTTGCAGTTGTGGGGAAAAGCCAAGAGTTACCACCCAAAGCTTATGTAACTTGTCCAGATTGCTGCAACAGCACATGGGCCAGATGTGTCAACACAGAGGACAGGGTGAGGTTCCTGAATTGCCCAAGAGGGAAAAGGTTGCTTGAGTACCATCTGAAATAGTCATTTCATGAAAGCATCCTTTTGGAGGATCCTCCTTCTGAGGCTAGTATTAGTCCAGCCACAGGACTATCTCCAGAACAGAAAACTCATTCTTTTTAGAAAAAATCTGGGCGCGGGGTGTACTTCTAAAAAACTCTAGGGACTCCCACTAACATCACTAACATTGAGAGGCTACTCACTGTGGCAAGAGAGGCAGAGACCCTCTTGGTGAGGGTGACATGGAGACATGGAGACCCAGAAGACATGGAGATGAAGCCTGGGCTGGCCACTAGGGGAGGAGCCCCACAGATCTTCCCTGTGACTCCTTACCTCACGATGTCGGAGCTGCAAATTTTGGCCTTCATAGTACAAGTTGTAGGTCTTCAAATGCAGGAGAAGTTCATTCCTTAAGAGAAAAATACAAAAGGTGTCACAATCTCAGCTAAAGTCACTTATAATGCAATTGCTCCCTCTTTTTCTCACCTCTAATCTGGCCTTCAGTCATTCCAGTCAGGGTGTTTGTCTACACGTGCACATACACACAGATACACACACCCATAGTGTGTAGAACCACCAATCTTTCACCACAAACTTTCTCAGGATCAAGATCAAGAGTAAATACTACCTAGAACAGACTTAATGTAAGGAGCAACTCCAGAAAACCAAGGAGGTCTGGTCTGCTGACAAGGTTAGCAGCTCTCACTACATTTATCAACTCCAAGCTAAATACGCAGGCCTTGTTAAACCACAGATTTATAGATGCAAATGCACTTCAAAGCCCATACACAAGGTTTCTTTAGCCTCTCCACAGCCTTTCCTCTCTCACAAATGCTGTGAGAAGAAGACATTCACTACGGACCTTCATGAGACTCAGAAACTCCTAGGATTTCAAGAAGTTAAAAGGGAGCGCTCTGGGCCCCATTGACTTAGGTTTCATTGACATACCTTTGTTGTTTAGTCACTAAGTTGTGTCCAATTCTTTACAACCCCATGGACTATAGCCCACCAGGCTCCTCTGTTCATGGGATTTTCCAGGCAAGAACACTGAAATGGGGTGCTATTCCTTTCTCCAGGGGATTTTCCCAATCCAGGTATTGAACCCATGTCTCCTGCATTGCAGGCAGATTATTTATTGCTGAACCACACAGGAAGCCCCTAATGTAATATTCTGCGTTACTCTTCTAACGTACTCTTCTACTCTCCTTCAAGAGGTGCTTTTGTCTCTTTATTCTACGTGCTTTTAGTTATAAAAACATTTTTTAAAAACCTTACAAGGCCTCTAAATACTGGTTTCCAAGTTGTTCCCCTGGGAGCATAGTTCTGTTAATACTAAACATGGAAGTGAGAGCATGTGACACTCTTTGTGATCAGAGTGAGAGCTGTCAAACCTGAAATGCTCTGATCAAGTTTTATCTGAAAGTGAATGAAGTGAGGCCTGGGAGGAGGGAGGAACTTGAGGAGACTGAGGTATGCTTTTGCCTCTTCTCAGGCAAGAGGCAAAGGGTGTTCTGTCACTTTAAGTCCAATCATTGAGTGTAAAGATTTGGGGCTGTCACAACCAACTCCTCCTCCTAGAAACTCTCCAGGACATCAACTCTTTCGAGCCTCTAAACTATGTCTTGAAGACCCCCTTAATTTCACTCTCTATGGCCAGGCTCTGGGGGCATGTTCTTTATCTACAGCAGCAAACTTGCACGCTCTCACCAGTCCACACTAAGTTGCTTTCTCCTTCTCACACACACGAGCTCCTCTCATGAAGAGAGGAGGCTCCTCTGCCAGTGCCTTCCATCCACATGGGACTGGCCACTGTAAAGACAACCCCATAGCAAAAAATCTTACTTGGAAATGTATTTATCTTGTCCACATGGGACTAGGGAAGTTTGGTGATGGTAGTCCATTCTTCTTTTCTCTTTTCATCAGAAGAAGAGGCCTATATTTGAAAGAAGACAGCAGTTAAAGTCCAGTTGTGTCTTTAAGAAGTCAGCAGAACAAGGGCTGGGGGCTGGGAGCACATGGTTCTTTGTCCCTGTCCCAGATACATAGCTTGAGCAGCCCAACACTGACAAAGGGCCAGGGAGATGCCACACTGTTGGCTGCTGCCTCTGCTTGCCAGAGCTTCTGAGAAAAAAACCCAAACAAAAGATGAAAATCCCTGCACAGCCCCAAAACAAATGCCCAAGCCACAGCCACAGAGGATGCTGGCACCCAAGCTGGTTTGAAGGAATGAATCTTCCTAAAGAGAACTTCACTACATAGAATAGAGATCTGTCTGAAGAAGAAGGTTGATATAACTGAGATATACTAAAGATTGGTAAACAACCTAAAAAAAATGCCCAAAGAGAAATGGGCACAATAAATCACAGCATATACATCATCATTAAAATATGACAATATGAAAGGCAATTTAATTACCTGAGAAAATGACAATACATTATGAAAACAAAGTTATAAAACTATGTGTCCAATTTTGTTTAATATACATGTAAGGCTTCCCTTGTGGTTCAGATGGTAAAGAATCTGTCTGCAATGTTGGAGACCCAGGTTCAATCCCTGGGTTGGGAAGATCCCTTGGAGAAAGAAATGGCAATCCACTCCAGCATTCTTGCCTAGAGAATTCCATAGACACAGGAGCCTGGCAGGCTACAGTCCAAGGAGTCTCAAAGAGTCGGACAAAACTGAGCAATTACACTTTCAAGGGTAGTTACCTTAGTGATAAAGAATCCACCTGCCAATGCAGGAGACACAGGAGGAGATGTGGGTTGGATCCCAGGGTCAAGAAGATCCCCTGACGGAGGAAATGGCAAACCAATCCAGTATTCTTGCCTGGGAAATCCCATGGACAGAGGAGTCTGGCAGGCTACAGTCCATGGGGCTCCAAAGCTTCATGATGTGACTGAGCAGATATGCATGCAAGCATACAATATGCATATATATACATTACTTTGTTGCGTGCTAGCAAAGTAACGCTCAAAATTCTTGTCAGGCTTCAACAGTATGTGAACCAAGAACTTCCAGATGTACAAGTTGGATTTAGAAAAGGAAGAGGGACCAGAGACCAAATTGCCAACATCTGCTGGATCATGGAAAAAGCAAGAGAACTCCAGAAAAACATCTATTTCTGCTTCAAAGACTACACTAAAGCCTATGACTGTGTGGCTCACAACAAACTGTGGAAAATTCTTAAAGAGATGGGAATACCAGATCTCCTTACCAAGCTCCTGAGAAACCTGTAGGCAGGCCAAGAAGGAACAGGTAGAATGAGACATGGAACAACAGACTGGCTCAAAATTGGGAAAGGAGTACAGCAAGGCTGTATATTGTTACTCTGCTTATTTAACTTCTATGCAGAGTACATCATGCAAAATGCTGGGCTGGATGAAGCACAAGCTGGAATGAAGATTGCTGGGAGAAATATCAATAAGCTCAGATATGCAGATGACAGCACCCTAATGGCATAAAGAGAAGTGGAACTAAAGAGCTTCTTGATGAAGGTGAAAGAGGAGAGTGAAAAAGCTGACTTAAAATTCAATATTCAATAAATGAAGATCATGGCATCTGGTCGCATCACCTCATGGCAAATAGATGGGGACAAAGTGGAAATAGTGACAGAGTTTATTTTCTTGGGCTCCAAAATCACTGCAGATGGTGATTGCAGCCATGAAATTAAAAGATGCTTGCTGCTTGGAAGAAAAGCTATGACAAACCTAGAGAGTATATTAAAAAGCAGAAATATTATTTTTTCAACAAAGGTCCCATCTAGTCAAAGATATGGTTTTTCCAGTAGTCATGTGTGGATGTGAAGGGTGGACCATAAAGAAGGCTGAATGCTGAAGAATTGATGTTTTTGAGCTGTGATGTTGAAGACTCTTGATAGTCCCTTGGACTGCAAGATCAGACCAGTCAATCATAAAGGAAATCAGTCTTGAATATTCACTGGAAGGACTGATCTGAAGCTCCAATACTTTGGCTACATGATGCAAAGAGCCAACTCATTAGAAAAGACCCTGAGGCTGGGAAAGATTGAAGGCAGGAGGAAAAGGGGATGACAGAGGATGAGATGGTTGGATGCCATCACTGACTCAATGGACATGAGTATGAGCAAGCTCCAGGAGTTGCTGAAGGACAGGGAAGCCTGGTGTGCTATGATCCATGGGGTTGTAAAAAGTCAGACACGACTGAGTGACTGAACAAGAACAACAACATACATTCATCTGAATGGATATATATATATATATATATGGGTTTTTCAACCCAGTACTATCGACTTTTGGGGCTAGGTCATTCTTTGTTGTGAGGGCTGTCCTGTGCATTGAAACATGTTTAGCAGTATCCTTCGCCCTTACCCACTAGATGCCAGCAGCATGGCTCCCAGTCATGACAATAAAAAATGTCTCAGGACATTACCACTGTCCCCTGGGAACTAAACTGCCCCCAGTTGAGAACTTTTGGCATATGTATATGTAAGTGAATGAAAGGCCAGCTCTCTCAGGTAACAGTATTATTAGAATTTTTCTCAAGTATTTTTTTCTGAAATTTTTCAGAAATGAAATTTAAGAAGTAAGACAAGGAATAGCAACATACTTTCAGCTAGTCTATCCTTAACATTTACTATCCTTACATTATAACACATCTGTCCATCCCTTTATCCATTCAATAATTCATCTTATTTTTCACACCAAAAAATATGTCCTTTTCTTCATAGGGGACTGGAATGCAAAAGTACAAAGTCAAGAGATACCTGGAGTAACAGGCAAGTTTGGCCTTGAAGTACAAAATGAAGCAGGGTAAAGGATAACAGAATTTTGCCAAGAGAATGCACTGATCATAGCAAACACCCTCTTCCAACAACACAAGAGAAGAGTCTACATATGGATATCACCAGACGGTCAACACCGAAATCAAATTGACTATATTCTTTGCAACTGAAGATGGAGAAGCTCTTTACAGTCAGCATAAACAAGACCGGGAGCTGACTGTGGCTCAGATTATGAACTCCTTATTGCCAAATTAGGATTTCAGTTGAAGAAACTAGGGAAAGCCACTAGACCATTCAGGTATGACCTAAATCAAATCACTTACAATTATACAATGGAAGTGACAAATAGATTGAAGGGATTAGATCTGATAGACAGAGTGCCTGAAGAACTATGGACGGAGGTTCGTGACATTGTACAGAAGGCAGTGATCAAAACCATCCCCAAGAAAAAGAAATTCAAAAAGGTAATATGTTTGTCTGAGGAGGCCTTACAAATAGCTGAGAAAAGAAGAGAAGTGAAAGGCACAGAGTAAAGGAAAGATATACCCATTTGAATGCAGAGTTCCAAAGAATACCAAGTAGAGATAAGAAAGCCTTCCTTAGTGATCAATGCAAAGAAATAGAGGAAAACAATAGAATGGGAAAGATCAGTGATCTCGTCAAGAAAATTAGAGATATCAAGGGAATATTTCGTGCAAAGATGGGCACAATAAAGGACAGAAATTGTATGGACCTAACAGAAGAGACGGAGAAGGCAATGGCAAGCCACTCCAGTACTCTTGCCTAGAAAATCCCATGGATGGAGGAGCCTGGTAGGCTGCAGTCTGTGGGGTCGCTAAGGGTCGTACACGACTGAGCGACTTCACTTTCACTTTTCACTTTCCACTTTCACACATTGGAGAAGGAAATGGCAACCCACTCCAGTGTTCTTGCCTGGAGAATCCCAGGGAAGGGGGAGCCTGGTGGGCTTCCGTCTATGGGGTCACACAGAGTCGGACACGACTGAAGTGACTTAGCAGCAGCAGCAGCAGCAACAGAAGAGAAAATGTTAAGAAGAGGTGGCAAGAATACACAAAAGAACTATACAAAAAGGATCTTCATGACACAGATAACCACAGTGGTATTATCACTCACCTAGAGCCAGACATCTTGGAATGCAAACTCAAGTGGGCCTTAGGAAGCAGTAGCAAGAACAAAGCTAGTGGAGGTGATGGAATTCCAGTTGAGCTATTTCAAATCTTAAAAGATGATGCTGGTGAAGTTCTGCACTCAATATGCCAGCAAATTTGGAAGATTCAGCAGTGGTTACAGGATTGGAAGGTCAGTTTTCATTCCAGTCCCAAAGAATGTTTCATCTACTGCACAATTGCACTCATTTCACATGCTAGCAAAGCAATGCTCAAAATTCTCCAAGCCAGGCTTCAACAGCACATAAACCGTGAACTTCCAGATGTTCAAGCTGCATTTAGAAAAGGCAGAGGAACCAGAGATCAAATTGCCAACATCCACTGGATCATAGAAAAAGCAATAGAGTTCCAGAAAAACAACTACTTCTGCTTTATTGATTATGCCAAAGCCTTTGACTGTGTAGATCACAACAAACTGTGGAAAATTCTTCAAGAGATGTGAATACCAGACCACCTTACCTGTTTCCTGAGAAATCTGTATGCAGGTCAAGAAGCAACAGTTAGAACTGGACATGGAACAACAGACTGGTTCCAAATTGGGAAAAGGAGTACATCAGGGCTGTATATTGTCACCCTGCTTATTTAACTTGTATGCAGAGTACATCATACAAAATGCTGGGCTGGATGAGGCACAAGCTGGAATGAAGATTGCCGGGAGAAATATCAATAACCTCGGATATGCAAATGACACCATCCTTATGGCAGAAAGCAAAAAAGAACTAAAGAGCCTCTCGATGAAAGTGAAAGAGGAGAGTGAAAAAGTTGGTTAAAAACACAAGATTCAGAGAACTAAGATCATGGCATCTGGTCCTATCACTTCATGGCAAATAGATGAGGAAACAATGGAAACAGTGAGAGACTATTTCTTGGGGCTCCAAAATCACTGCAGATGGTGACTGCAGCCATGAAATTAAAAGACATTTGCTCCTTGGAAGAAAAGCTATGACCAAAGAAAAGCTATGACCAACCTAGACAGCATATTAAAAAGCAGAGACATTACTTTGCCAACAAAGGTCCATTTAGTCAGAGCTATGGTTTTTCCAGTAGTCATGTATGGATGTAGGGGCTGGACTATAAAGAAAGCTGAGCACTGAGGAACTGATGCTTTTGAACTGTGGTGTTGGAGAAGACTCTTGAGAGTCCCTTGGAGAGCAAAGAGATCCAAACAGTCCATCCTAAAGGAAATCAGCCCTGAATATTCAATGCTAAAGTTGAAATTCCAATATTTTGGCCACCTGATGCAAAGAACTGACTCATTGGAAAAGACCCTGAGCCTGGGAAAGATTGAAGGCAGGAGGAGAAGAGGACGAGAGGATGAGATGGTTGGATGGCAGCACCAACTCGACGGACATGAGTTTGAGCAAGCTCTAGGAGGAGTTGGTGATGGACAGGGAAGCCTGGCATGCTGTAGTCCATGGGGTCACAAAGAGTCGGACACAACTGAGTGATTAAACTGAACTGAACCCTTGACATTTACTATCCTTACACTATCATACATCTGTTCATCCCTTTATCCACTCAATAATTCATCTTATTTTTCACACATTTCAAAGTAAATTACACACAAAACATTTCTTAACAATTTAAGAAATTTAAATCATACTAAGTATCTTTTCCAACCACAGTAGTATTAAATTAAAAATCAATAGTAGAAAAAAACTGAAAAATTCACAAATATGTGGAAACTAAACAACACACTCCTGAACAACCAAAGAGACAAAGAAGAAACAAAAAAGAAAATTTAAAACATCTTAAATAGAAACAGAAGCAAACACACTAACAGTTATGAGATACACCAAAAGCACCTCTAAGAGGGAAGTTTATAGCAATACATACCTACATTAAGAAAAAACAAAAGATCTCAAATGGACAATCTAATTTTATACCTCAAGGAACTAGAAAAAGAAAAAAACTAAACCTGCAACTAGCTAAAAGAAGGAAACAGCAAGTATCAGAGCAGAAATAAATGAAATGGAAACCAGAAAAATGATAGAAAAGGTCAATGAAACTAAGAGCTGGGTTTTTTTTTAACAAGATAAACAAGTAGAAATGTATAAGTTGGATCAATGATTACATTTATTGATTTATATATATTGAACCATACTAGTATTCCAAGGGAAAATGTCACTTGATCACAGTGCATGATCCTTTTAATGCACTGTCAAAGCTCAGTTTGCCAGTATTTTGTTGAGAATTTTTATATTTATATTGATCTAGTATTTTGACCTGTTGTTGTTGTTCAGTCGCTCAGTTGTGTTGGACTTTTTGTGACCCTATGGACTGCAGCATGCCAGGCTTCCCTGTCTTTCACTATCTTCCAAAGTTTGCTCAAACTCATGTCCATTGAGTCAGGGATCCCATCTAACCATCTCATTCTCTGTCACCCCCTTCTCCTCCTGCCCTCAATCTTTCCCAGCATCAGTGCCTTTTCCAGTTAGTTGGCTGGTAGTTGTTTTTTTTTTAATATTGTAATGTCTTTATCTGGCTTTGGTATCTGGCCTTGTAAAATGAATTTGACAGTGTTCCATCCTCTTCAATTTTTTTGTAAGAGTTTGAAAAGGATCAATATTAATGCTGCTTTAGACATTTGGTAGAATTCACCAGTGAAACCATCTGATTTGGGCTTTCCTTTGTTGGGAGGTTTCTAATTGTGGATGTTCAATATCACTAATAATCAGGGAAATGCAAATCATGCAAACTATTAAATATAGCATGGATAAAAATAAAGTCCTACTGTACAGCATAGGGAAATATATTCATCATTCTGTGATAAACTATGATGGAAAAATATGAAAAAGAATATGTATGTGTATAACTAAGTCACTTTACTATACAGCAGTAATTAAATATGACATTATAAATCAACTATACCTCAATAAATTTTTTTTTAAAAACACAATGAGATATCATTTCACACCTATTAGAATGGCTATCATTACAAAGACATGAGACAACAAGCATTGGTGAGGATGCAGGAAAATTGAAACCCTTATGAACTACAAGTGAGAATGTAAAATGGTGCAGCCACTATAGAAAACAGTATGGCAGTTTCTGAAAACACAATGACCCAAAAGCTATGGGAAGAGGTGAAAGCAGTTCTAAGAGGGAAGTTTATAGCAATACAAATTTACCTCAAGAAATGAGAAAAACATCAAATAAACAACCTTACTTTACACCGAAGGAAACGAAAAAGCACAAAACCCACCAAAGTTGGTAGAAGGAAAGAAACTATAAAAATAAGAGTAGAAATAAATGAAAAAGAAACTAAGGAAACAATAGCAAAGATCAATGGAACTAAAAGCTGGTTATTTGAGAAGATAAACAAAATTGGCAAACCATTACCCAGACTCATCAAGAGATAAAGGAAGAAGACTCAAATAAATAAAATGAAAAGTGAAAAAGAAGTTACAATGGACAATGCAGAAATAGAAAGGCTCATAAGAGACTACTACGAGCAACTCTATGCCAATAAAATGGATAACCTGGAAGAAACAGACAAATTCTTAGAAAAGTACAACCTTCCAAAACTGAACCAGGAAGAAAGAGAAATCATGAACAGACCAATCACAAGCACTGAAATGGAAACTGTGATCAAAAATCTTCCAACAAACAAAAGCCCAGGGTCAAGTGGCTTCACAGTTTAATTCTATCAAACATTTAGAGAACAGCTAACATCTATCCTTCTCAAATTCTTCCAAAAAAATTGCAGAGGGAGGAAAACTCGAAACTCATTCTATGAGGCCACAATCACCCTGATACCAAAACCAGATAAAGGTATCACATTAAAAAAAAATTACAGGCTAATATCACTGATGAACATAGATACAAAAATCCTGAACAAAATACTGATCAAGTGGAATTTATCCCAGGGGTATAAGACTTCTTCAGTATATGCAAATCAATCAAAGTGATACACCATATTAACAAATTGAAAGATAGAAACCATATGATCATCTCTATAGCTGCAGAAAAAGCTTCTGAAAAATTTCAATGCTGATATGATAAAAGAAACTCCCCAGAAAATGGACATAGAAGGAACATACCTCAATATAATAAAGGCCATATATGACAAACCCAGAGCAAACATTATTCTCAGTGGTGAAAACTGAAAGCACTTTTTCTAAGATCACGAATAAGACAAGGGTGCCCACTCTCACCACCATTATTCAGTATAGTTTCAGAAGTCCTAGCCATGGCAATCAGAGAAGAAAAAGAAATAAAAGCAATCCAGATTGAAAAAGAAGTAAAACTCTTAATATTTGCAGATGACACAATACTATACATAGAAAACCCTGAAGATGTCACCAGAAAATTACTAGAGCTAATCAATGAATTTACTTAAAGTTGAGGATACAAAATTAATACACAGAAATCCCTTGCATTCCTATACACTAAGAATGAAAACTCAGAAATTTAGGAAACAATCCCATTTACCACTGGAACCATAACAAAAAAATAAAATATCTAGGCATAAACCTACCTAAAGAGACAAAAGACCTATGTGTATGTGTGCTCAGTTTCTCAGTGGTATCTGACTCTCTGCAGCCCCATAGACTGTAGCCCACCAGGCTCCTCGGTCCATGGAATATTCCAAGCAAGAATACTGGAACCAGTTGCATTTCCTGTTCCAGATGATCTTCCCAACCCAGGGACTGAACCCATGTCTCTTGTGCCTCCTGCACTGGTGAGTGGATTCTTTACCACTGCACCACCTGGAAAGCCCAAAGCCCTATATACAGAAAACTATAAGACACCAATGAAAGAAATCAAAGATGACACAAACAGATGGACAGATATATCTTGTTCCTGGATTGAAAGAATCAATATTGTGAAAATGACTATATTACACAAAACAATCTACAAATTCAATGCAATCCTTATCAAATCACCAGTTGCATTTTTTTGCAGAACTAGAACAAAAAACTTCACAGTTTCTATGGAAATACAAAGGATCCCAAATAGCCAAAACAATCTTGAGAAAGTAGAATAGAGCTGGAGGAATCAACCTTCCTGACTTCAGACTATACTACGAAGCTACAGTCATCAAGACAGTATGGTACTGGTACAAAAACAGAAATATAGATCAGTGGAACAAGATAGAAAGCCCAGAGATGAACCCATACACCTATAGGCAACTTATCTTTAACAAAGGAGGCAAGAAAATATAATAGAGAAAACACAGTCTTTCAATAAGTGGTGCTGGGAAAACTGGACAGCTATGTGTAAAAGAATGAAATTAGAACACTTTCTAATAACATACACAAAAATAAACTCAAAATAGATTAAAGATCTAAACATAAAGCTAGAAACTATGAAACTCTTAAGAGGAAAATATAGGCAGAACACTCAGACATAAATCATAGCAATATCCTCTTTGACCTGCCTCCTAGAGTAATGGAAATAAAAACAAAAATAAACAAGTGGGACCTAATTAAACTTTAAAGTTTTTACACAGCAAAGGAAATTATGAACAAGATGAAAAGACAACCCTCAGAATGGGAGAAAATAATTGCAAATGAAACAACTGACAGAAGATTGTAATCTCCAAAATATGCAGCTCAATACCAGAAAAACAAATAACCCAATCAAAAAATGGTCTGAAGACCTAAACAGACATTTCTCCAAAGAAGACATACAGATGGTCAACAAACACATGAAAAGATGCTCAACATTGCTCATTATTCAGTTCAGTTCACTTCAGTTCAGTCTCTCAGTCATGTCTGACTCTTTGCAACCTAATGGACTGCAGCATGCCAGGCCTCCCTGTCCATCACCAACTCCCAGAGTTGACTCAAACTCATGCCCATTGAGTTGGTGATGCCACCCAACCATCTCATCGTCTATTGTCCGCTTCTCCTCCCACCTTCAATCTTTCCCAGCATCAGACTCTTTTCCAGTGAGTCAGTTCTTCATATCAGGTGGCCAAATTATTGGAATTTCAGCTTTAGCATCAGTCCTTCCAATGAATATTCAGGACTGATTTCCTTTAGGATGGACTGGTTGGATCTCCTTGCAGTCCAAGGGACTCTCAAGAGTCTTCTCCAACACCACATTTCAAAAGCATCAATTCTTTGGCACTCAGCTTTCTTTATATTCCAACTCTCACATTCATACATGACTACTGGAAAAACCACAGCTTTGACTAGACAGACCTTTGTTGGCAAAGTAATGTCTCTGCTTTTTAATATGCCCTCTAGGTTAGTCATAATTTTTCTTCCAAGGAGCAAGCATCTTTTAATTTCATGACTGCAGTCACCATCTGCAGTGATTTTGGAGCCCCCCCAAAATAAAGTCTGTCACTGTTTCCAGATCTATTTGCCATGAAGTAATGGGAACATATGCCATTATTTTAGTTTTCTGAATGTTGAGTTTTAAGCCAACTTTTTCACTCTCCTCTTTCACTTTCATCAAGAGGCTCTTTAGTTCTTCTTCACTTTCTGCCATAAGGGTGGTGTCATCTGCATATCACTCATTATTAGAGAAATGGAAATCAAAACTATAATCAGGTATCACCTCACACTGGTCAGAATGGCCATCATCCAAAAAAATCTACAAACAATAAATGCTGGAGAATGTGTGGAGAAAAGGGAACCCCCTTGCACAGTTGGTGTGAATGTTGACACAGCCGCTGTGGAGAACGGTATCAGTTCAGTTCAGTTCAGTTCAGTCGCTCAGTCGTGTCCGACTCTTTGCGACCCCATGAATCGCAGCACACCAGGCCTCCCTGTCCATCACCAACTCCCGGAATCTACCCAAACTCATGTCCATCGAGTCGGCGATGCCATCCAGCCATCTAATCCTCTGTTGTCCCCTTCTCCTCCTGCCCCCAGTCCCTCCCAGCATCAGGGTCTTTTCCAGTGAGTCAACTCGTCACATGAGGTGGCCAAAGTATTGCAGTTTCAGCTTCAGCATCAGCCCATCCAATGAACGCCCAGGATTGATCTCCCTTAGAATGGACTGGTTGGATCTCCTTGCAGTCCAAGGGACTCTCAAGAGTCTTCTCCAACACCACAGTTCAAAAGCATCAATTCTTCGGCAATCAGCCTTCTTCACAGTCCAACTCTCACATCCATACATGACCACTGGAAAAACCATAGCCTTGACTAGACGGACCTTGGTTGGCAAAGTAATGTCTCTGCTTTTTAATATACTATCTAGGTTGGTCATAACTCTCCTTCCAAGGAGTAAGCGTCTTTTAATTTCCTGGCTGCAATCAGCATCCGCAGTGATTTTGAAGACCTACAAGACCTTTTAGAACTAACACCCAAAAAAGATGTCCTTTTCATTATAGGGGACTGGAATGCAAAAGTAGGAAGTCAAGAAACACCTGGAGTAACAGGCAAATTTGGCCTCGGAGCACGGAATGAAGCAGGGCAAAGGTTTATAGAGTTTTGTCAAGAGAACGCACTGGTCATAGCAAACACCCTCTTCGAACAACACAAGAGAAGACTCTACACATGGACATCACCAGATGGTCAACACCGAAATCAGATTGATTATATTCTTTGCAGCCAAAGATGGAGAAGCTGTATACAGTTAGCAAAAACAAGACCAGGAGCTGATTGTGGCTCAGATCATGAACTCCTTATCGCCAAATTCAGACTTAAATTGAAGAAAGTAGGGAAAACCACTAGACCATTCAGATATGACCTAAATCAAATCCCTTATGATTATACAGTGGAAGTGAGAAATAGATTTAAGGGACTAGATCTGATAGATAGAGTGCCTGATGAACTCTGGATGGAGGTTCATGACATTGTACAGGAGACAGGGACCAAGACCATCCCCATGGAAAAGAAATGCAAAAAAGCAAAATGGCTGTCTGAGGAGGCCTTACAAATAGCTGTGAAAAGAAGAGAAGCTAAAAGCAAAGATTAATGATACATATATACAATTCAGACTTCAGTTCAGTTCAGTCGCTTAGTCGTGTCCGACTCTCCGCGACCCCATGAATCACAGCACGCCAGGCCTCCCTGTCCATCACCAACTCCCGGAGTACACTCAAACTCATGTCCACAGAGTCTGTGATGCCATCCAGCCATCTCATTCTCCGTCGTCCCCTTCTCCTCCTGCCCCCAACCTTTCCCAGCACTTAAAAATGAAGGATACCCTGTCGTATGTTACAACGTGGATGAACCATGGGAACATTATGCCAAGTGAAATAATCTAGTCACAAAATGACAACTACTGTATAATTTTGCTTAAATGAGGTACCTAGGTCAAATCCAAAGAGACAAGAAAGTAGAATGGTGGTTGCCAGGGGTTGGGGAAAGGGGAAAGGCAAGTTACTACTGATTTAATAGGTATAGCTTTAATTTTGCAAGATGAAGCGTTCTGTGGATGGATAATGTGATGGCTGCACAACAATGTGAATGTACTTAATGCTACTGAACTGTATACTTACAAAGGGTTATAATGGTAAATTTTATGTATGTTTTGCCACAACCTTTAAATGGAAAAACCAGGCAGAAAATCAGTGTTATAGTGACATAACGTGAAAAAGAATCAACTCACTCCTGCTGGCTTTGAAGCTGGAAGAACAAGGAAATACCCCTAATCTGGAGGTCGGTGGTGTCCCAGGTGCTTTCTGGAGGAAGTGAACTCTAAACTGAGACCTCAGTGATGAGATGGAGCTGGCAAAGGTGAAGGGCAGAGTGGTCCAGGCAGAAGGTGCATGCACCAAGATGAGGTAGTACATATGACCTTGACTATGTCAAGGAGTTTGGACTTTGAAGTGCAATAGGATGGGGTGTGTGGTAGGCTGAATAATAGCCACCAAAAATATCTAGGTCCTAATCCCTGGAACTTGTCAATGTCACTTGGAGACAGGGACTTTGCAGATGTGATTAAGGATCTGGAAATAGGAAGACTATCCTAGATTATTCTAGACTGTCCTGCACACATGCACTCAGTCATGTCCATACCTTTGTGACCCCATGAACTGTAGCCCACTACAGTCCTCTGTCCATGGAATTTTCCAGGCAAGAATACTGGAATGGGTCACCACCTAGTTCAGTTCAGTTGAGTTGCTCAGTCATGTCTGACTCTGCAACCCCATGGACTGCAGCAGGCCAGGCCTCCCTGTCCATCACCAACTCCCAGAGTTGACTCAAACTCATGTCCATTGAGTTGGTGATGCCATCCAGCCATCTCATTCTCTGTCGTCCCCTTCTCCTCCTGCCCTCAATCTTTCCCAGCATCAGGCTCTTTTCCAATGAGTCAGTTCTTCGCATCAGGTGGCCAAAGTACTGGAGTTTCAGCTTCAACATCAGTCCTTCCAATGAATATTCAGGAGTGATTTCCTTTAGGATGGACTGGTTAGATCTCCTTGCAGTCCAAGGGACTCTCAAGAGTTTTCTCCAACATCACAATTCAAAAGCATCAATTCTTTGGCGCTCAGTTTTCTTTAAATAAAATTAGATTACCTGAGTGGACCTTAAATATAGGACACGTATCCTTAAAAGAAAGTCAGAGGGAGATTCTGCTACAGACAACCTCAACAGAGAAAGATATTTGAAGATGCTACTCTATGGATGAATGATGGAGAAAGGGACCATTAGCCAAGGAACACAGCGAGAAAAGGCAAGCAAATTAACCCTCCCCCTCACCCCCCAAAGGCTCTAGAGGGAGCGCAGCCCTACTAACATCTTGGTTTCAGCCCACTGAAACCAATGTCAGACTTCTGGCCTCCAGAATGTAAGAGAGTACATTTTTGTTGTTTTAAGCCACCAATCATTTTTTACAGTGGCAACAAGAAAACAAGCGGAGTTATAAGAGAAGGGTGTGATCTGACTTGAATTTTGGAATGATTACCTCACTCTACTCTCTACTTTGAGAAAGGATTAGGGAAGAAAACAGAGGCAAAGGGACCGATTGAGAGGCCTGTCCCAGGGAGGTAGGCAGTGGGGATGGAGTAACAGGGTCCAATGAGTTTAAAGAGGTAGAGAAAAAAGTCACGCTCCATCAGTAAAAAGATTTGGAAAAGGCCCGATTCCCACAATACACCGGGCTGCTGGTCCGGTGCCATGCACAGTCATAAACACTGCTGTGAGGAATATGGGCCGAGTTTGAGGCAGGTCATGGAACCCTATGATGCTGATGACAAGAAGCCCTGCCAGGTCTGTGCCCCAGGAAAGAGACAGTGTGGAGCTCCCAGGGAGGGAATCCTGGCTCTGCTGAGGGGAAGGGGGTCAGGAGAGTGGCAAGGTCACCAAGGAGAGAGCAGGGAGGACTGAAGGGCAGGGCCAAGGGCAAGGATCCAATGAACCCAGTAGGTTAGGCGTAGGCAGGAAAAAAAGAGTCCCTAGAAGAGAAGGAAAAAGAAGAGACACAGTATCTTGGAAACCAAGAGAAGGAGTCCATGATCAGCAGAGCCAGGAGCTGGTGGTGGGAACCTAAGGAACAGAAACCAAGAGCAGTCTCTGATTTACCACACAAGGTCATGAGGGACCTCAGCCAGAGCCAGTCCCAAAGTTTAGATAGAGTTGAATTCAGATTAGTGGTGCCTGTCCATTGACAGACCTCATCCTGAACATTCAAGTCTTTCTCCAGCCAGGGAAATGTTATCCTATACCAGCTTTGATTGCTGCTTCTCTTCCTTTCATTCTTGGTTTATCTTCTGCAATGTCTGTCCTCTCTCTCCAGCACTATTCAGTTCAGTTCAGTTGCTCAATTGTGTCTGACTTCTTGCAACCCCATGGACTGCAGCACATCAGGCTTCCCTGTCCATCCCCAACTCCCGGAGCTTACTCAAACTCATGTCGCTGATGCCATCCAATCATCTCATCCTCTGTCATCCCCTTCTCCTCCTGCCTTCAATCTTTCCCGGCATCAGGGTCTTTTCCAGTGAGTCAGTTCTTTGTATCAGGTAGCCAAAGTATTAGAGCTTCAGCATCAGTCCCACATTCAGGACTGATTTCCTTTAGGGTTGACTGGTTTGATCTCCTTGCAGTCCAAGGGAGTCTCAAGAGTCTTCTCCAACACCACAGCTCAAAAGCATTAATTCTTTGGGATTCAGCCTTCTTTACAGTCCAACTCTCACATCCATACATACTTTTTTACTTACCAGGTTGATAAAAATCATCAAGTAGTCTGATAGCCCAAATGTGGGAATTCTCTAAAGTTCAGTCACTCTCTCCGTAGTGAGTGATTTCACCAAGGCCATCACTATAAATCTGACCTAGGCTTCCGATATGGCACAGTGGTAAAGAATTCGCCTGGTATACCAATGCAGGAGATGCAAGAGATGTGGGTTAGATCCCTGAGTAGGAAAGATCCTCTGGAGTAGGAAAGGTCAACCTGCTGCAATATTCTTGCCTGGAAAATTCCATGGAAAAAGGAGCCTGGTGGGCTACAGTCCATGGGGTCACAAAGAGTTGGATACAACTGAGCACACACAGATTCATTTGGCCCAATCTCTGTCTCCAGCCTGAATTCTCCCCACCTGTTTTTTTGTTTTTGTTTTTTACTTTTACATTTCTTGGATTAGGAATGTTAGGAAAATACTTATACAGTCTACCATATTGTTGAACTGAAATTACAGATAACTGATTCTAGGACCCAAGCCCTCCTTTGTCTGTCTCAAGGATAACATCTGCATCTGTCTTCATAAACTTTCCAACCATCACCACAAATCACTGGCTACCCCCAGCCAGCAGAAGAGGGGGAAAAAAAGCTAGCTAAATTTACCTATACTTTAAGGCAAACAGAGTAACAGAGCAAACAAAAGGCCGGAATTTAGAGTTCAGTCCAATCTTCCTTAAACAGAATATTGCTTCTCATACAAGGAAGAGTCAGAGGAAGATGGCTGATGGGGCTGGGATATGGATTCAATTGGACACTTTTGCCAAGGATGTCCACTAGTATCTACAGTCTTAAAGAGAGAGATCTGCTCAGCTAGCTAGTTGCAATTCTTCTGCCTTCTCTGTAAACAAGAATTTATGAAGCCCTTCTGGACTCCAAAATGCCTTGTAAGGATCATTTCCATGCATCATTTCCACATTGCCTTGAGAATACAGAACAACTTTTCACCATCTCTTAGAAGAGGGGAAAGTAAGAGAGAGGGGAAGGAGAGGGCTTCCCACATCAGACAGCATCTCAGGCACAGAACTGAAACAGCTCACTGAGTCCCATACAGAGAAAGAAGAGAGAAAGCATGGGACAGGAATGAAAGGGCAGATTTGACACAAATAATCTTTGAAGTTTAAAACATACTTAAACCTACTGAACCCCCCTGTGAACATGACCACTTAGCCCTCAAGAATTCTAAATCAGTACATCTTCTCTTTAGAAAAACTTTAAAAGATGGGATGCATGTATGTGTGTGTGCTAAGTGGCTTCAGTTGTATCCGACTCTTTGCAACTCTATGAACTGTAGCCTGCCAGGCTCCTCTGTCCATAAGATTCTACAGGCAAGAACACTGAAGTGGGTTGCAGTGCCCTCCTTCAGAAGATCTTTCCAACCCAGGGATCAAACCACATCTCTTATGTCTCCTGCATTGGTAGGCAGGTTCTTTACCACTAGCACCACCTGGGAAGCCCCATTAACTATAAAGCATGTCTGCTAAAATGTCTAGAGGAGTGACTTTCTGAGCCAGGACATGAGCCTCCTAGTCACCTAGACACACTGGACACTTGTTGAGGCTACTAACCAATCAGTCTTCTCTTCTGGCACCACTTCATGCCCTAGCAGGATATTCTGGGTTCTACTCAGCTCCATTAAATGCCTGCGTGATGCCATGCAGCTTGTCAGCAGAATCTAGTACTTCTCACATGAAGACCCTTCCTGCCTGCTCCCAGGACAACTTGAGGACACAATCTTCCCTAAGATCCAAGAGAATGTCTTGACAAAGCAAAAGTTCCTAAGCTATTGAAGATAATGACATCCCAGCTACAGAGAACTTTCGGGGCCTGCTTTTCATGCTCTGTGAGGGTACTCCTTCTTCTCAGACCCAAGGAAACTCACGCATTCCCTGAACCCTGCCAAAACTTACCTCCCCCTACAAACTGTTCCCACTATCCCTGGGTAGTGTTGAGGGGACAGTACCCACACCTCAGCCTGTCCTTCATCACAGCACTTACCACCATACAGAAACCACTAATTTAGTGTTTCTTTCTTCTCCTGGGCCTAGAGGTTTCTCTCTTTGGGCCCCAGATCCCACACTGTGTCTCTCTCCTGAAAATATTCGCATTCTCATTATTAATTATTTGGAAACAATGGATTCAACAGTCAGCCCTAGGAAAGCTAACCTGCTGTTTTATGTCAGGGAATTCCTAGGGGCAGAGGATTCTTGTGCACATGGGTTATTGAGGAAGTGACTTCAGGAGAAACCTGTAAGGAAGTGAGGGAGGCAAGACTGGGCTGGGGAAGGAACTGGAGCCGAGCCACAGCCTGATCCCATGGGAGCTCTAGGGTGTGAACAACTTCATGGAACTGTTCCACCCTAAGAGAGGCAGACCAGGCCTTTGTATCTGGCACTAGTCAGTCATTGGCTGAGAGTCACCCCTGGGAGGAGGGGGTAAGTGCCGAGGCATTTCCCTGAAGAGCAGTTCTCAAGACTAGGGAGCAACTGAGACCTGTCAACAGTCCATACTTATAACATGTGGTAGATAAAGGGGATTGGGTGGATACCAGCAGTGACCACCACACATGCCCCACATTAGGGCTTGAAACACCTCCTGGCTCTGTCACCTTCTTCCACCCACTCTCAAGCTGGGAGGAAACAGCTGCCCACCCAGCATCACTGGGTGCAATGTAAGGCTGAGCTGTAGAAATGGGGACAGATGCCCGACCTCTGGACCAGTAAAAGCCCTGCAGCTACCCTGTAGCTGTTGCACAAAGGATTTTTCCTTTCTCTTTTCACAGACTCCCCACTCACAGGTGTTTCCAGACTCCCCAAGAATAAACGAGGGGCTGTCCAGGCCCTTGAAATTAACCAGCTCAACTTCCGATGAGAAGAGAAACCATTAAATCCATAGGTAGCTTGAGGAGGTAGAAAAGGCATTGAAAGCTGTCTTAAAAGAACAGCTTTGTCTGTTCTTGGTTCCTCCAAATTCCTGTGCCCTCACTCCCTTTCTGTCAGGGAGCCCAGAGAACATACTGAAGCTAATCTGGTTTCAGAGCATTGCCAGGAGGCTGGCTAATCCCTACAACACTTCTGATTCAGCCTAGAGACTAAGTGTCTCTCATCTTATTGATCAACTGGAAAGTCCCAGCAGGCAAATAAAGAACAGAAACAGGGGAAACCCCTGGCAGGAAAGTCCAGAGTGAGATGAAGAACCTCTTCAGTGGTTTATTTGCTTCTTTGTTTTCTGTCTTCCTGTTTGCATAAGCAGAGTCCGGCCCCACATCCTGACTCCCACCTCAGCTCCCAGGGTAGGATGGGGAGTGAGGGAACAACAGCCAATTTATAGGACCCAGGCAGTCCCAGTCTCTAAGGAGATATAACTAGAAGAGAGAGACAGGCTGGGAAAGGTGAGGGCTTATTCTACAAAGCATTCCCAGTGGGGCAAACCTTACAGAGCTATGCCCTGACCAGTGAGAACTGGTCAGGCCTGGTCATGCACTTGGCAAGGCCTCAACTGAAACCAAGGTGGAAAGGAGTAACAGTTGACCTCAAGACACACAGCATCTCAGAAGTTCTAATTCTGGGTGCTCCTTAGGCTCTCTTGGAGTAAGAGTAGGGTATGTTGGTGTGTGCTGTTGTGTCCGACTCTTTGAGACCCCCTTGACTATAGCCCACCAGACTCCTCTGCCCGTGGAATTTTCCAGGCAAGAATACTAGAGTGGGTTGCCATTTCCTACTCCAAGGGATCTTCCTGATCTAGGGATCAACCCGCATCTCCTGCATTTCCTGAATTGGCAGGCAGATTCCTTACTACTGCACCATCTGGGAAGCCAAGGGAGTGGGGTAGGAGGGTTGATTTTAAATTCCTGATGTTGAGGCTGCAACTCTGACCAATTTCTTCAGACCCTCCAGGAAGAGGTCCGGGCATGAGCATTTTTAAAATCTCCCCGTGTCATGCCAATGTACAACCACGGCTGAGAGCCACCATGAAATATGATGGAGATTGAGCTATGTAAATGGAGGACACCCCCAAACGCATCTCAGAGTAGTTTTTCAAGAATGGAAGGAACAGAATTTTCTAAAAACAAATGAGTTGTCTTTTGCACCCCCTCCTATTACTAAACTTCAAAGGGGAGAGGGGACAGCATAGAGCATCCGCAAGGATGAGAACAGATGCACAGAGCAGATGCAAGGGGCCCCATCCAGCAAACCAGGGCCCCACACCACAGAAAGCAGGAAGTCAGCGACACGCACCAGATGCAGATGAAACACCAACTGCAGGCCTGCAGCTTCCCCTTTCGAGGCCCCTCTCTACCTCTTTTCTGAACCCTGCTCTGCCCTGCCCTCTGGGGACAATCTGGAGCTCCAGGGTTGGAGAAGAAAGCTCTCCGACATGGTACTTTATACTAGAGCATTGAACACTGCTTCATGAGGTCTCCAGAGGGACTCCACTTTATAACCAAGCAGTGAAAGAGGAGACAGTGCCGTCCCCTCTGCACTTCAGCTCGCTAGGATGGGAGCAGGAAGAAGTATCAATGGCAAACAGGAAACCCCAGTTCTACAGCACCACACAAGGAAGGAGACTTGAGCTGTGGCCTGGGGCTCTGCCAAGATCCAGAGATTACAAGAGATGCCACCTGAGCCTGTCCTAGACAACGGCAAAATCTGGGCTGCCTAGGAAGGAATAGCATACTTTCCCTTCCATTGCTTTCTTCAATAAAAGGTCCACTTTCTGGCCAAACCCATATGCCTTCTCCATTCCTTTCTCACCCCTGGTGTCCAGGCCTCCAGGGAACCACCTACAGGGCTCTCAGTCACTCTGCTCAGGAAAAGAGCACTAAACAGCACAAAAGGGAGAGATAAGGTCAAGTGTACTGGGTATACGTACTCCATTTCTTCAGCTTTATTATGACTGCGAATACAAAGCTTTGCTCCTCTGCACCCCAAAAAGATGTTAGAGGTTAGAGAAAAGGGAGGCGGAAGGTAGTAAGTTGGTGCAAAAGTAACTGCAGTTGTTGCATTGTTGAAATTTGCTGTTTGATCCTGGAATACATTCTTAAATAAATGTGGTTATGCGGCATCATTTTAATGCATATTTCTTGCTTTATTTATTTATTTTTTGCTAATGATGTACTACTTGTTGTTTATTTTATATTTATTTTAGATCATGGAAATGACGTTAGATAAAAAGCAAATTCGAGCAATTTTCTTATTAACTTGCAACATCAACAACACATTCGGCCTGGGAACGCCTAACAAACAGTGTGGTGGTGGTTCAATAAGTTTTGTAAAGGAGACGAGAGCCTTGAAGATGAGGAATGCAGTGACTGGCCATCAGACGCTGACAACGACCAACTGAGAGCCGTCCCTGAGACTTAGACCCACGTGAGACGTTGCTAAGGGTCTCAGCATTGACTATGGTATGGTCATTCGACATTTGAAGCAAACTGGAAAGGTGAAAAAGCTTAGTAAGTGGGTGCCTCATAAGCTGACCGCAAATCAAAAAAATTGTTGCTTTAAGATGTCATCTTCTCTTATTCTAGGCAACAACAAACCATTTCTCAACCGGATTATGGCGTGCGACGAAAAGATGATGACTAACTCAGCGGCTGGAGTGAGAAGATGCTCCAAACCACTTCCCAAAGCCAACCTTGCGCCAAAAAAAGGTCATGATCACTGTTTGTTGGTCTGTTGCCAGTCTGATCCACTACAGCTTTCTGAATCCCGGCAAAACCATAACATCTGAGAAGTACGCTCAGCAAATCAATGATATACACCAAAAATTGCAGTGCCTGCAGCTGGCATTGGTCAACAGAAAGGGCCCAATTCTTCTCCACCACAACATCCAATCTCATTTCACACAACCAGTGCTTCAAAGGTTGAACGAATTGGTCTGTGAAGTTTTGCCTCATCTGCCATATTCACTTGACCTCTCCCTAACTCATGGACAGAGGAGCCTGGCAGGCTACAGTCCATGGGGTCACAAAGAGTCGGACACGACTGAGGAACTTTCACTTCACCTCACTTCACTCACCAACAAACTACCACTTTTTCAAGCATCTTGAACACTTTTTTGCAGGGAAAATACTTCCACAACCAGCAGAATACAGAAAATGCTTTCCAAGAGTTTGTGGAATCCCAAAGCAGGGATTTTTAAGCTACAGGAATAAACAAACTTATTTCTCATTGGCAAAACTGTGGTTGAAATGGTACCTATTTTGATTAATAAAGATGTGTTTGAACCTAGTTATAATGATTTAAATTTAAAAATTTATAGTCCAAAACCACAAAAATGTTTGCACCAACCTAAATAATTGGGAAGAGGTTGGTGTGTCCTGCCTGAGGAGGGATGGCACTTTTATGCAGAGGTAGGCAGCAAAAAGAACTAACAGAAGACTAGTCAAAGGAAGCCCTGATCACCTATTTTCCTCACAAATAGTGAACAGAACAATCACAACAATATTACTATGCTAATAATAAAACAACAAATGTGAATAATACACTAACAGAAATGCAAGCTTACTACAGGCTAGTTATTACCTATTTTGACTCATTTAATCTCCATAACAACCCCATGTAGAAAGAAATCTTAATAGTCTCACTTTGCAGATGAAGCAATTGAAGCACAAAGAAGTTAAGTATTAATAACCTGTCCAAAGACACACAGTCAGGAAGAGAGAGAGCTGGAGTTCAAACTCAGGACTGTCTGATGCAAAACAGAACTTATATTTGCTACAGCTGCCTTGCAGTGAAGAAGTTTTTGGCTAAAAATCATCTGACCCGGCCATATTCTAGAGAAATATATATCAGAACCCCCCAGAAGGCTCATTAAATACAGATTCCTTTTCTCCCACTCTCCCAATTTCTGATTCAACACTTCTGGAGTGGAGGTATATCCACTGAGAAGGTATATCCCTAACAAGCTTCCAAGTGCTGCTGGTGCTGCTGGTAACAAGACTCTAAAAGCTTTCTCCTATTCCTTAAAAGAACTCTTTATTTTTATCACTTTAAAGATGAGGAAACAGAAGGTTAGGTGACTTGTCCCAGGTCACAGAACTGACATGAAAACAGTGCTCCTTCTCTGGTGCCTTGGCTAAGCACTGGGCATGAGGGTCTCCAAGTAGTACAGGCAGCTGGAGGTTGGCTTCAGCTGCTGGCCACAGAATGCCCCAGAGTCCTGGGGAAGACAAGTTGAGTCAGTGACTGGCCTGGCAGACAACCTGCAGGAAAAGCAGACCCTGCAGGGGACAGAGATCCCACCCAGACACCTGGGTACTTGCAATGTCACAGAGCCATGCATGCCCAGACATATCTCACCCTCTGTCTACAGAACAAGCTATTCCTCACACTCATGGGCCCCACAAACCGCCTGCTCCTCCTTTTGGAAAAAGCCTGGGGGTCTAACAACAGGTCCAAGGCCCCTGCTGACAGGCAACCTCACTCCTATCCCCGGAGAAGCCTCTGTCTGGTACACCTGCCAGATGAGTACATGAGATTCAGCAGGTGGTCAAGTGGGCTCCCTCATGCCAAGAGCATGGTCTGCAAAAGCCCCAGCTCCTTCCTCTGACAGCTTGGGCACTGATCCTTCTTGCTCAGGCCTTTTGCACACTGGTCTGAATTCTTCAGTATGCCTGTGGAAGCTCTGAGGAAATGGTCTGTTTCCTGCTGAGAAGACCTGTCTCCTACTCCCATGCTAGTAGGCAGGTGGCCAGGTGAGTGACCTGGAGAGTCACAACAAATAATCACCCCCTAAACAATCATCTCACGGGCCCAGATGAGCAACTACCTGTTTACAGGGAAGTCTCATCTACATCCACAAGTTTTTGACTTTCTGGATGGATATTTAGAAGGAAACCCAAAGACCCTTAGCCTCATGTCAAATAAGCAGGGTGTTGGAATGGGACCAAAAAGACATAAAGGGAGCAAAAACTCCATACAGAAAAAGCTATATGTGTGTGAATGTGTAGGTGTAGATGTGTGAGGAAATGTATAAGTGTAAATGTGTAAGAGAGTAAGCACGTGTAAATGTGTAAGTATCAGTGTGAGGGAAGTGTAAGTGTGCAAATGAATGTGTAGGTAGGGGTGTATAAGAGAGTGTACGGAGAGAGGGGGCGTGTGTGTGTGTGTGTGTGTGTGTGTATAAAGGACTTTGACTATAGCTCAGAGAACCCACAAGACCTAGAAAGATAACTTCTAGTATCTACAGCCCCCCAGGGAAGGACCTAGTCACCTCTTCCTCCCTAAAGCAGGACCTCCATCACCTTCACCCAAAGGGTTGCTGCCAAGGTATGTCCCCTCACAAGATAAAACTCAACAAAGTGCAAAATTCCATATACCTGACTTGGCATGAGGAAAGAATGGGAAGTTGGTGGAGGCAAATAAAACTAAGCATTACTTGACCTGCATTTCTCGACCTGCATTTCTCAAAACCAAGGGTTATTTTATGGGGTATTTAAAGTCCTACCTTCCGAAGGGCAAATTAAGCTCTCCTCCAGCCCACTAATTACAAGATTTAAGTGGAGCCCTGTCTCACAGGGAGGGCCCAAGATCTGTGTCACTCCTCGTGCTCTGAGCCTCCACTTGCCATCAGCTCAGCAGGGGCTGCCGGCTTATCCAGGCCAAGTTGGGAGGCTGCCGCCAATGCCCCACTTCCTACAAGCACAGGTTTCTCTCTGGCCACACTTCCTGTTTACTGAGTGCTTCTCTGAGACTCATCTCTGACCTCACATCCCCTTCCTAAGGATACCCCAGCGGTCCTTCCCTTTTTTGGTGCTACTGACTGAGACTCTGAGCTTTGTGTGCAGAGATCTTAGGGTTTCCCCTCCTTGCCTCCCCGGAGCCAGGATAGGAAATGCAAAAGCCTAAAGTGCTGGCTTCCTTCACCCCCAGGTATGGGCACGTTCCTTGCCAGTTGGAAGCAATAAGGAAGGGCAAGCAGAGGAAGGGTCCAGCAAGTACTGAGCCTCCCCCGGGGGCAGCCATGGTGCGGCATCTTATATCCACCCTTTCTTAACCTCATTAACACCCTATGCAGTATGTATAGGCAGGGAAATTCAGCCTCACACAGCAGATCTTGGACCCAGGAGAGACAGCTCATCCAGGGGTTTCCAGAACATTTCCAGGAGGCTCAGGGGAAGTTTTCCACAAAACCACACTCACGCTCTCCTCCTCCTGTCCTGAAACCAGCTGACTAACCCTAAAGAAAAATCAGCACCATGAAAAACTGAACTTCTCAAAATGGTCTTCAAAGGCCATTTCTGTAAAGTCTTTTCACTTCCCCCCCACTGTCTGGGATTCAAAGAGCAGCCGGGCAAAGAGAAAACAGGCAGAGCCAGGTAAAGTAATTTCCAGAGAGCACAGTACTGTACACCTGTCCCTCCCAGACCTACATTTTCTCAGCAACTTGCTGGAGGGCGGGCAGTTTCTTCTGGGAGCTTGATTAATGAGGAACTTAAATCATTTTCCATAGAACAAGGCGTCCCACAGCAAAGTCACTCGATCTACTCCCTTGACCCCTGAATACAGCCACGCAACCTAGTATCCAGGTTCTGGGTACTGAAGCTTCCTGATCTCCTCTCACCTCAGACCAGACTGAAACACACATACACACCACCTCCCCTGCCTCCACTCCTCTGCACCATGTCCCTGATTATCCTGTCAAATACACAACCCACCACACAAGAGATCAATCCTTGGCCCAGATGTCTATAAAAGTTTGCATGGAGCTTTAGGAAGAGGGCACTGATTATCTGAGGGCACTACCCATCTCCCAGAGTACTTAGGATCTCATGGACTCCACCAGTTAAAGTCTTCTCTGCATCTCAGGCAGGCTGACCCTGCCTGTGGACAAAGCATTTGGCAGTCGCCACAGGTGCCGTGGTGGGTATTTAGTAAGTTGAGTTGAGCTACAGGATCTGGAATACACAAAGCATGGTTCAAATAGAAAGGCTGAGGCTTTCATTCTCATTCTTTAGGAAAGATGTTCTCAACAATCCAACTTCCATCTGGTTTGGGCCTTACTCACTATAGGACAGCTGTTAGGTTTAAGGCACAGTAAACCCCAAGCATACTCTCTCAATCCCATCACCACACACAAAAAAACCCTGGGATATGATGATTCAGCAGTAGAGGCCTGGGGCCCAAGGCCCAGCTGCTAGCAACCAGCAAGTCCCAAATGTGATTAGCTCTGATGCCCACTGGCTGCCCACCTTTGTTCTGCTCGGCTGAGATGAAGGTCAGACCCTGACCCCCATCCCAGGTGATGGCAGTGGAAGCAACAAGGATGGCCAGGTCCTTGTGGCCCAGTCTGAAATGAAAATGCAAGAGAACAAATACCACAATTCTCTCCAGGGCTTTCTTGTTCCTTTTCTTCTTTCATACAAGTAAAACGGATTGTTTTTTTTTTTAATTTTAAAGATACAGAAAAGCAAAAAGCTTAAGATCAACAAAAGGACAATTACCAGTACAGTCCCACTTTTATAAGAAACCTAGAGTAGGCAAACTCATGAAGATGTTAATAGAAGTTTCCAGCAGCTGGGATGAGGGGAATGAATGGAGAGTTAGTGTTCAGTGGGTACAGAGTCTCCGTTTGGAAAAGTTCTGGAAATGAATAGTGGCTATGGCTGCAGTTCATGGGGTCGCGAAGAGTCGGACACGACTGAGCGACTTCACTTTCACTTTTCACTTTCATGCATTGGAGAAGGAAATGGCAGTCCACTCCAGTGTTCTTGCCTGGAGAATCCCAGGGACAGGGGAGCCTGATGGGCTGCCGTCTATGGGGTTGCACAGAGTCGGACATGACTGAAGCGACTTAGAGTCGGACATGACTGAAGCGACTTAGCAGCAGCAGCATGGTCATAAAACACAGTGAATGCAATCGATGCCACTGCTATGGTCTGAATGTTTGTGTCCCCTCCCAATTCATATGCTGAAATCCTATGATGGCATTGGTGGGGGGGTGCGGGGGGGCTTTGGGAGGTAAATTAGGTCACAAAGGTAGAGCCATGAATGGGATTAAAGGAGACCCACAGCTGCTTCTGCTACAGGAGGGTATAATGATAAGTCCATGATCTGGAGGAGGACCCTCACCTGACCATGTTCGCAGCCTGATCTGACTCCCAGCCTCCAGAACTGTGAGCAGTAAGTTTCTGTTGTTTATAAGTCACTTAGTCTGTGGCATTTGTTACACAGTATAGCTCAGACGGACTAAGACAACCACTGAATTTACACTTAAAAATGGTTAAAAAGGTTAATTTTATATTGTGCATATTTTAAATACATAAAAAATTGAAAATAATATAAGAAAATGTAAGATAAAAATCTTCCAAAATTCCACCACTCAGTGACAATCACTATTAATATTTTTCCATATACCCTTTCAGAGGCAAATGTAAATAGACCTTACAAAACCAGTACATTGTTTGGAAATGGCAACCCACTTCAGTATTCTTGCCTGAGGAATCCCACGGACAGAGGAGCCTGATGGGCTACAGTCCGTGGGGTCGTTAGGAGTTGGACACAACTGAATGAGCGAACAATAACAACAGCAGCACAATGTTTGGTAACCTACTCTTTACAAATGCATATTTTCCCACGTTAACAGAAACATATCTGGATCCTAAATATTTTGTAATCACATGGTATTTTAATGTAGAGATACACCATGATTAACAAATTTACTATTTGGGGGCATTTAGTCTCCATTTTTTGTTTTATTATTATTATAAACAATGTTTCACAGGACACTGCTCATGCACCTATTTTTCTGCATGTGTCCAATTATATCCTTAGGATAAGAATTCCAATGTCTGGAATTGCTGAGTCAGGGACTCCCTCAGGAGGATTATCAATAGAGCATTATGAGTAAAACCCAACCAGGAATGCTGAATTCTGTCATATAGAAGTCTCTTCCTCCACATGTACTTTTCCTGGATTCCATGTGGGTGCCTACAACTTTGCAGTGGTTCAGGAAAGGGCGTATCATTTTCATATCCTCTTTACCCACTCCGCAGCCTCCTGTGGGGACACATCATGCCTAGGTCATTACGTGAAACTGGCCCACAAGGAAGGCAAAATTTACTGAGACAGTTCTACTGAAGTCTCTTGTGCCAGCAGGAAAGACTACAGTAAAACTAAAACTCTAGGATGGCCAAATGCTGGGTGCCCCATGGTGGGTAACTTATGTGTAGACACATGAAAATTTTTCTTTTGTTAAAGGTTTTTTTTTTTTTGTATGAACAGAAGGAGAATGCAATGGACTCTTCTTGAGGAGACCAAAGATTAGAAGGGACCTGTGGAATCATCTAATCCCCCCCAAAACTCATAGCATAAACACTTCAATAATTTTTAACTGAACCCCATAAGTATCTCATACACAATGATCCAGCCAGTTTAGGGCACAGTTGAACATACCCTAAATTTTGACACCTAGTACAATTCTTTTCTAAAAAATATTTTTGGCCACGGTGCACGGCTTGTGGGATCTTAGTCCCAAAACAAGGATCCAACCCATGCCCCCTGCAGTAGAAGCACTAGAAGTGTGGAGTCTTAACCACTGGACTGCCAGGGGAGTTCCGACACCTAGTATAATTCTTAGCCTCCTCACCTGTGTACAAAATCGGAAATTAAGACACTGATCACATCCCAGTCCAGTCAAGGCCAGGCATGTGCTGGAGCTGGCTCCTACCGGCTCTCAAGCCTCTCTCTCCAGAGCATAATTCTTCATGGCCCACCACAATACCCATTCCCAAGCCCATCATAGCCTCACCTGTACTATTCAAAGAGCCAGCAAACGTTTGCCTGGATGCTCGCTGTGTCTGAGCACGTATCACAGTGAGACAGTTATCATTTCCATCATTCAGCTGGGGAAACTGAGACTCAGAGACTTTTGTTTTTTCTTCTCACTTTTTATTAACTCAACCATATTTAAAAGGAATCCAAGATGTCAAAAGCATTTTGCAGGATGCTACTGAAGCATCAGTCGAGGACTCAGCTCTCAAATTGTACAAGGTGAGAGAGAGACAACAATGGAACAAGGAAGAAAGGGATGGGCAAAATGTGAATGAGAATGCAAAAGATGGGGCTGTATTCCCACGGGGCATAGTCAGGGACCAATTCCTGGATGCAGTGACATTGGAATAGCTGGAAATGTGGCCCCAAGCTTTTCAGGTCCTGCTGGGTGGGAGGAATCTTCCACTTTTTTTTTATCAGAACCAAGGTTTATCTTTATTTTTTCCATTATGGTTTATTGCAGGATATTGAATATAGCTCCCTGTGCTGCATAATATGACCTTGTTGTTTATCCAATCTACATATAATAGTTTTCATCTGCTGGTCCCAAACTCCTAATCCAACCCTCTCCTTCACTCCTCCCCTTTGGCAAGATCTATTCTCTATGGAGACCCAAAGACTTAAAATGACTTTTAACTACAGACTAAAGACTTAGGTTCGTTCCCCCAGAGGTTGACCATAGGACAAGGATTCAAGTGCAAGTGGAAAGAGAGTGGGAAAGTGAAAGAGGGAAGCGAAGGCAGCCAGTGATGGGAGTCAGTTATTACTATAAGCAACTGTGAAATGGTCTTACTAAGCAACTCTGAAAGACAGCATAGAATATGCCCCAAAGCTGCCCCAACAGAGAAGTGAGGGAGCTGAAGCATTTATACCCTTGCTCCCAACAGCATTGGTTGAGGTGAAGGGAACACAGAATGGATGCTGACAGTATCTATTCCATAGCCCAATATTATGCAGCTAGAAAATCTGAAAGCCATTCAAACTCCAAATCCAATACTTTTTCCATTATAGAAAGGAGTAGTTAATCAAACTAACATGCTGGTAAAAGTAAATGTATTTGTGAAATGACTTTGGTTTAACATGTTCAAGGAAATAAAATGTATCTTTTTGCTAATTTTTATCAATATAAGGATTAGGAAAAGCCATTCTAAGTCACTTTGCTCATCCCACAAGAATTAACCAAATGCCCGTTCCCTGCCCTTTCTTCAGTGAGACATTGCCTTCTCTAGTTCAGTCACAGCTGCCTTAGGCAGGAAATCTACAGCCTCAAGCAGTCGTCCTTGAGCAACTGCATCAACATCTGATTACAGGCTCCAGAGTCTACCATCCAAGGGATGATTAAAAATGACCTCCTGGCCACCTAGCCAATGGAATCTGGAGGATGTTCCTGTTTACTGTGCTCTGCTTCCCCTCTGCCTCCTGGTCCATCCCCTCCCCCACCACGTCCTCCATAGGAACCCACAAATAATCAAACAAATGAAGTCAGCAATCATGGGCCTGTGGTAGCTAACCCAGTCTTAAGGATTTATTTAAAATTCTTCTGGAGAGGCAAGGAGTGTTTAAATAGCACGGTGTGTCATTGGGATAAATAACTAGACCATATTGTGACGAGTAGTGGGATGAGCGAGGAGGTGCAGAAAAGGACCACTGCCCTAGTTTCATAAACCCTATAAACTGCAACTATTGCTTGAAGACAGACTGGATGTCTTGTTCCATCCCCCCAAACACTGCTGAGACCTTCCCAGTTTCTCACTCTGGGCAGAGGAAAAGGAATGTGGACAAACCCTGAGACTGCTCTTGGGATCGTCCAGTTTTCCCAAGCTCTCCAAGGGATTCTCTGATAATCTCATCCCACCTCTGCATGAAACCCAGAGAAGTGGACTCTGGAGCAGAGTGAAACTACTCTCAGGAAAGTGGGGATGCTGCCAGCAAGACATACAGCAGGGGCAGATACTGCGCAGGCCCTGCAGAGGGCATATTACCTTCCCCTGGACAAGGATGTGACTAGGGGCTCCAGGTCCCCTGGCCTTCTCTCAGTCAGGTCCCCCAAAGGTGTCCTCATCATTCTAACCAGATTTCACCAGCATAAAAATAAGGACAGAGGAACACGGGGTATGTTTAGGTTGCATGTCAAAGATACACTCAGTACTCCACTTCTGCTCTCCCTTTTTCTGAAGAAGGAGCAGGATTCACCTTCCAGCTTTCTTAGCACAGGGAATCCTGAATTGAATCCAGACTCCCAGGTGTCTCCACCTCCTTACCCCAGGGCAAGAACTACCCTCTTTCTAAAGTTACCCTGCCTCTCTGAGCTCAGCCATCCTTTGAGGCCCTCTTCCATCCCCTGAGGCCCACTGGATTGCTGCAGCACGCGGGCATCAGGCTGACCTGTTCAGAGGAGAAACCACAGTTGCTGCCCATACTCATGGCCTTACTCCAGAGTCTGTGATCCCAAATGGGCACCTCGCAGGCTGACTTCAATTTTAGTCCCTGAAACACTGAATTTGGACACAAGTTTAAAACAAAACAACAAAAACAAACAAACAAAACCTCTTCTCAAACAATGTAATATAGCTTAGCCACAAGAGGTTTAATTCTTCAGACCACCTGAAGAAAAAGTTTCCAGTAAGTAAATGTAGATTGATGAATAAAATAAATCCAACCCCAGATTCTTCAACCAGATGCTCTGGAAAGAAGGCCCCTGGTTCTGTCTCACAGCTGTTTAAAAGAATCATTGTTTCTAATTCTTTCCTCCCATTGTACCACAATCAATTGTGACAGGAATTGTTATTTGTCAGCTCATTGGTGCCTACATTCATTCATCACATGTAAAGTACATACTATGAACTTGGCCAGCTCTAGACAACTCTGTTCTCTGGGAGAACAAGCTCTAGGGATCCAGATTCCACACACCTGGGAATAAAGTGCATTGCAGGGTTCAGAAGCCTGGCCCTCAGCTCCTTCTGTCACTGACGGGCAGAGATGCGGTGAACAACTCAGGACCCAGGGAGCGCCCCACGATAAAATGGAGCCTCATGTCTCCCTGTCAGGCCACTGTGCCTCTCTCTGTCCCTAGGGCTCTCCCAGCTTAGGAACTGAGTGCAACGCAGGCGATCAAAATGCAGTGGTGGCCAGAGTGGGCCCAAGGCACTTGCCTCTTCAGTGAGAGAGGACGCAAAGCCGAGGTTCTCAACGACCTCAGGCTCTGGAGGCAGGCCAAGAGCCGGCAAAGGGGAAGTGCAAGGGGGACCCAGGGCCCCAGCGCGTCCAACGCCCTTCTGAAGGCCAAGGGAGGCTCGGGCGCTGTTGGTTGGCACTCGCCTCCAGGGAACCCTCGGTTTAGTCGGTAAGAAGAGAACCGGATTAGGATCGGACACCACCACCCGCCCAACCACCCGGGCTGTCGGGGCCTGACATCCCTGCACCTGCCCGCCCGGCAACTTCTCACCAGGGAGTCCCAGGGGACCCCGGGAATAAGGTGGGGTTGGATGGGGGGGGGCTTCCTGCCGCCGCCCTTGGCGCGGAGAGAAGGAAGAACCCCCCAGGGAATCGAAGGGGAAGGACGAGCCTGGACCACAACTTTGTCCCTCAGAAGGCGGGCTGGCCGGGGTTCCACGCCTACGCGGCCCCAGCGGAGTCCGCACGCCCTGGAAACCCCAGCGTCTGGGAAAGAAGCGAGGAGAACAGGCGCTGAGGGACTGAGGGGCTGACACGGAAGAAGCAGGGGACACTGCGAGAAAACTTTCAGCGAGGGGAGAGAGGACCGCCCAGTGCACCACACCTCGCGCCCCGCGACTTGCTCCGGGAGCCTTGCTCCCAGCCGCCCGCGCCCCGCGCCTTGCCTGCGTCCGGAACCGGCTGCATCTCGCGCGCGCTGCGGGGACCGTGGAATTGGAAAGTAGCGGGGCGGGGGTGGCCACGGAGCTCGTTCAGCAGTCGGCGGGCCAGGCTCCCTAGCAGCTCGGCAGAGCTTGCAGCAGCCGCGAGTTGGGGGTCGGGCCGCCGCCCCCCTCGCCCCCCTCCGCCCTCCCTCGTCCTCTCTCCCGCCCCTCTGTCTTTATCTGCCTCTATCGGATCTGGCCGCCCGCCCTTGTTCTTTTCTCTGGCTCTCCACCTCTCCTCCACCCTGCCTCCCTGGCCTTTCTTCTTCCCCCTCCTCTCGCGGCCGGGGGCGGGGCTTCTCCCCTCCCTCCCAGACAAAGCTGTGGCTGCGCGTCGCCTCCTTCCCTCCTGCGAGTCGGGGCTCAGGCCGCCGGCGCCTCTGCCGGCCTGGGGTGGAGGGGTAGAAGTGAGAGCGTGGGGAGAATAAGCTGGATCACTCATTCTCCAAAACCTCCGGAAGGGATGTCGTCTTGGCCGTTGGCTCGCTCTGGACGGTGACAGCCACTCCCAGAGATCAGTCACTCTGCCCCGCGAAGCCCACGTCGAGCGCCCTGGATTCCCCAAGCAGAGAACATGGGATATTTTTCCTAACACCTGCTTATTCCAGAAAGGGTTTGAGCTGAGCAAGGCCCCTTGGACTTCGCGGGCTTTCGCGGGCTGGCAGACATGACAGCAATACGGAGGCCAAGTTTCTTTGTCCTCCCTCACCTCCCCCTCTTAGCCATCCCTGAGCCTCCATGGCCTTTCAGTGTACAGGGATCCCTAGAGCACCCCAGATGAGGGGCGCCTTATCTGTTCCCTCCTTCTTATCGCAATTCTCCCCCAGCCCCACAAACATACTATGGGCTTCCTGCAATGCAGGAGACCTGGGTTCTATCCCTGGGTAGAGAAGATGCCCTGGAGAAGGGAATGGCAACCCACTCCAGTATTCTTGCCTGGAGAACTCCATGGACAAGGGAGCCTGACGGGCTACAGTCCACAGGGTCGCAGAGTCAGAGACGATTGAGCGACTAACATATATACTCCAGCCCTATAGAGTTGATCTCCAGGCCTTTTGGTGTCAGAGACTAAGAGTTAAACTATACCTCAGGGTACAGCTGGGTCAGCTCACCCCTCCTGGAAGCCTGACACACTTTATAAATTCATTGTTTGGTGCATGGAATGTGTTTCCCTTAGAAACAATGTTATAAATGGTGATCTGCTTCCCAGGCTGGCCACAAAAGTCTTTTGAATCCAAAATGCAGCTGAAGGTTAGTGGTGAAAACTGTCAGCTACCCCAGAACAAGGAGACCACTGATCAACTTCTTCTATAGGAAAAATATCTTCTGGTTCCTTCCCAGTGAGCTGTAAAACACAAAGCGCAATCATTAATCCTCCCTCCCCCACCCCAAACTTTGGAGTTAATTCTCAGTAAGCTTCTTTGCTTTGCAGGTAATAGGAGCACCTTCAGGGAAATGTATTATGAGGATTTCCCTCCAACATTAAAGTCAGAATTACAGGGAGAGCTCCGTAGGAAGCAAATATAGAACTTGAAGGGCTTCCAGTAACCCAGAAAGTCTTCTCTGAGGAGCCAACTCTTCTCTTTCATCATAGACTGGCCTTCCCTGCACCCCAGACATATGCCAAAGAGTGGCCATCACTTCCATCACTGGGGCTTAATGCTCCTGTTGGAGAAAGCAGCCAGATAGTTTTTCATGTTTTCTTGCAAACTTCTACCCCCAGGAAGCACATGACCTCACAGAAGCAGCAGAAAAGTATTTCTAGAGCCATCCTCCAGTAGAAATACAATGCATGCCCACAGATGCAATTTAAAACTTTCTAGTCACATTAAAAATAGTAAAAAAAAAAAAAGTGAAATTAATTTTAATAATATATTTTATATAACACAACATAACCAAAATATTACTATTTCAATGTGTAGACAATATAAATAAAGTTATTCATAAAATATTTTACATTCCATTTTTGTACTAAGGTTGAAATCAGGTGTGTATTTACACTTCAGTTCAGTTCAGTCGCTCAGTCATGTCCGACTCTTTGCTACCCCATGAACTGCAGCACGCTAGGCCTCCCTGTCCATCACCAACTCCCAGAGTTCACCCAAACTCATGTCCATTGAGTCGGTGATGCCATCCTACCATCTCATCCTCTGTTGTCCCCTTCTCCTCCTGCCCTCAATCTTTCCCAGCATCAGGGTCTTTTCAGAAACTCTCAATTTGAGCATTAAATTTTGAAACAAAAATTTAAAAATACTTGATCTGTATTAAGGTTTTATGAAACTTTCACATGAAAAAAGTATATTCACAAGTACCCAAGTTGTTCCAACATGCTTAAAATTTCCCAATAATTGAATTATCAGTTTTTAAATTTGTTTTAATTAATTAAGCTTACATAAACTTAATATTCAGTTCCACTAGTCACATTTCAGGTGCATAATAGTGACATGTGGTTAGTAGCTATCATATTGGGACTGCACAAATTTAAAGAGCAACGAGGTCACTGAGGAGCTTGGAATCTCAAAGCTGATTTCCCTTTTCTCTTTAGTGAAACAGTGACAGAAGTATCAAGCATGGTCAGAGAAAATGATTTTCAACATTGTTCTACGTTCCCCTGTAACATCTCAAGAGGTAGACTTTGTCTACTGAGATCAGAGTTCTACTTTGTGCCTGGGAAGAAAATCAGGAGATGCAGAGAAATCAGGAGTCCCAAAGCCTACTCTTCAATTGCAGTGTTTTCTGGGGGAAGGGAAGAAGAAGTAGGGGATATAGACAGTAGGAAATGCTACAACTTCTTTGTTTGTGATTTCAACCAGAGTGAGAAGATATGTTGATAGACCAAAGGGAGTTCTGGGGATAAAATAGAGGAGATCACTGCACTGGCTGCCTCCTTCTTTCTCCAAGGTTCTCAGACACTGACCTGAGGATGGAGGGGAGCCTCATTAAAGTCAACTTAGTGGATTGTTTATGCTACTCAAAGGGAGGGCCTGGGTTTAGCTTTCTGGGGTCACCCACAGTTCCTGCATGGCATGGACCTGATGTAGAGTTCTCACCTGCTCCCAAGGACCAGGGGCCTCAGAAGAAAGGTAAATGGTGAACCATGCCCTTCTGTAGCACCTATCTTAGTTTGAGCTTCCTCAAGCAGAATGTGAGGAAAGAACACGGGGACAGGTCATATACTTATGAGTAGATCTCAGAAAGCAGTAGCGTGAGATAAACAAGGAGAAAAGGTTAATACAGTATATACAACTAGTCCTCCATTCCTTTGGGGCCACTAAGCAACTCTGTAAAATGCACCTCAGAATTGTTCTCTCTGAAGGTCAGGGAGCTGGAAATTTATCCACTGACTCTCATTCCACAACAGTTAAGGATTATTCCCAAGAAAGTTTCTCTCTTCTTACTTCCTGGTTGCGTGAATATCTTTGACCTCAAGGAAACATCTGAGGTAGAAAAGCCAGAACCACTGTCATTGACACTTGAGGTAGGATGAACTACTGTGTACGGAGCTGCCCACCCCAGCTATGCTGGGAGTGAACAGTGAACAGTGGGCTGAGGGAAGGAGACACAAAACATCTGCTCTAAGACCCAACTTGGAGAGGGCAAGTTGACCCTGGAAGATGATGGGGACTCATCATCAGCCCACTGGTGAGGGCTGAGTTAAGGTTAGAGAAGACAGGGAGCACTGCAGAGCTCTGAAGGAGAATGGAGCACCCAAACCATGAGGTATACAAGCTGCAGATATTAGCAGTATCTGCCAACCAAACCCTGATGAATGGGGACACCACCCCTCAGCATTCTGCTTTCAACGGATGGTGCAAAGCAGTCCCTCTGCAGGGCAGTCAAGGGAGCTGAGGCACCAGCCTCAAATGCCTCCACAGGAGAAGGGAAGAGAATATCCCCTAAAGATCCATCTTGGAGAGAGCAGGAAAGAGAGGAAGAACTCAGAATTTTTAACCTAAGAAGAACAGCAGGACTGTTTATCACATCAGACTCCATTTTTTCCATCTGCTATGTAGGAGGTGAGAATCTGCAAAGGAAGATCCGGTGAGTTAATAGAGAAATAGGGAAGCCTAAGTGAGGTCTGCCCCTGGCACCTGAATACATCTGGACATGTCTGGCACACTAGCATAGTGGGATAGCTAGAAATCTGTTTGAGAGGTGAAAAACAGGTCCTCTTGGGAGATAATTTTCATTCTAGAGAAAGAAGAAACCAAGTTTGGCCCAGTAACAAAGCTTTAGTTGAAAGAAAGGAGGTGAGGTTGTCATTGAGTTTTGCCTCCAACCTGATTCCCTGGACAAATAGTGAGGGGAGGGGTTGAGAAGATAAAAGAGGTTCTAAGTCACAACTTAAAGGAATAGATTGGTTCATAAACTTCAGGGATACTCTGGGGCTCAACCAGACATGCTTGGGGATCCTGCTGCTAAGTAATCTTTAAGGAACCAACACTCCAACACTCAGCTTCTCAATTTCAAGGTCTTGGTATGTTGACAACATTACCCAGAAAGTGGTAGATGGATTGCCAGAATGATTACAAGTATCCCCTTTCTGCATACACTTTGCAGTTCCTCTCACAAAGGGGTAGAGTCTCTTTATCCACCTTGAATCTGGGTTGACATTGCAGCTTGCTTTGGCCAATACAGTAGAATGTGGCAGACATCATACTGCACCTTTTCAGAACCTGGGCCTCAAGAAACCTTGCATTCTTCTGCTCTATTGGAACATGGAATAAACCTGCATTAGCTGGCTGGAGAATGTCCCAGAGAAAAGGCAGCCCAGCTAGTCATCCAAGGCCCCAGGTGTGTGGGAGAGTACAAACAAGATCAGTAAAGACCCTTACCCAACCCAGAACTGACTACTGATGCATGGGGGAGCCCAGTTGAGTCTAGCCCAAATAGCCAACCAATAAAAGCATAAGGTAAATAGATGGTTGTTATTCTAAGTTACTAAATTTGAGGTAATTGTGATCTTGGATGGCCTCAGCCTATAGCAACTCAAAGTAGAACTTCAGTTCCTGGCCAGGGATTGAGGTCAGGTCACAGTACCGAGAGTGCCGAATCCTAGCCACTGGACCAGTGATCAGCCGAAAAAAAATTCCCACAAAAATGGAAAATAGTGAAACAAGAAGGAAAAACGGTACAGTATGTGGGAACAGACACATGGGCAGACTTGTGTCATTGAGTCACGCCCTAGTGGCAATTTGAATTACTTTTATGGGACATTTCTTCCAGTTTTCCTTTGGCCAATCATTTTGATTTGCCTGATTCTGAGGCCATAATTGATATGTTTCAAGAACCTCCCATATGTGCATGTTTATCTCTTAGTCAAGATGGATTCTAGTGAAGAGGCTTATTGGTGGTTGTAATCACTTACTATGATGTGATGCCCCTTCCCTTTCTGACCTCCAAGGAGTCTTCCTGCACATGTGTAGTCAGGAGGTCGCCTTAACTTGGAGAGTGAAGTCTTTTACTCTTATCTGAGCAGGGCCCAGCCTCCTCCACCATCCTGCTTTTATGGAGTTTCTACACACAGGGGAGAAACTGTTCAGCCTGGGGCCCATCTATCTCCTGCCTCAGAACTTAGCAGGATTTTTTTTAGAAAGGTAACTGTGTGAGGTGATGGATTTGTTAACTATATTGGTGTAATTATTTTACAATATATATGTACATCAAATCATCACACTTTACCCCTTAAATCCACATGTCACTTATATCTCAATAAAGCTGGGGAAAAAGGAAACACAAAAAATGAAAGTCTTTAATAAAAGAAAAAAAAAAAGAATAGGATAAAGGATCCATGGATGACATGACTGGGTTATTAGTGGACAAAAGTCTGGAGTCCTCTGGATTATTTATGAGCCTGTGAGACAGATGCACCTGGGGAACTCTCCTCCCACATATATCCCCTTCCAAAGCAATATAGAGGTATTTTCAGATGGCCAAAGCCTGAGTGAGCTGATAATATTTAGATTTATGACTGTTAGTGTGATCCCATTTGTTCTTATAAATGGAGGAACTAAAGGACATTTTAGTAACAAAGATTTTATCATTGAAATTCCACAAGTTTATCTTTCATGAGGAAGGACTATCTTAATTAAGAATTTACTTTATCCACTGCTAAGAACTTTTCATCGGAGAAGGCAATGGCAAGCCACTCCAGTACTTTTGCCTAGAAAACCCCATGGATGAAGGAGCCTGGTAGGCTGCAGTCCGTGGGGTCGCTAAAGGTCGGACACGACTGAGCGACTTCACTTTCACTTTTCACTTTCACACTCCAGTGTTCTTGCCTGGAGAATCCCAGGGACGGGGGAGCCTGGTGGGCTTCCGTCTATGGGGTCACGCAGAATCAGACACGACTGAAGTGACTTAGCAGCAGCAAGAAGTTTTCATAGCATCTAAAATACCTATATGGAACAGGATCTGGATTCACCCTCAGAGATAAGGAGGGTGGATTAACGTTTCTGTTTGCTTCGTGTTTAAGTAAGCTCAGGAATATGCATCTCAAGCTCAGGAATATGCTCCCAGACAGGAGCCATATCTTGTAAGATTTTCCCCCCTCCAGTGGAAGTGCAGAGAGGGATTGGTAAGAGGGGAAAAGGATTCAAAGTACATGGACCTGGACTTCCCTGGTTAAGAGTCTGCCTTCTAATGCACGGGATGCAGCTTCGATCTCTGACCAGGGAACTAAGATCCCACTTGCTGCTGGGTATCTAAGCATCTGTGGCACAACTGGAGAGCCTGTGCAGTGCAACCACTGAGCCTGCACCTGTGCTCTGTAACCAGAGAAGCCACCACAATGAGAAGCCCATTCACAGCTTCTAGAGAAAGCCTGTGCACCACAATGAAGAACTTGTGTGTGGCAACAAAGACCCAGCACAGCCAAAAACAACCAAAAAAAAAGGTACATGGACTTGACTAGTTTATTTCCAGGAAATGTGTCTCTTTTCACACAAAGTATTTAGTGATGCACCTTAAGGCTAAACTCTCTGGGCAGGTATTCTTCTAAACAAAGTGCTTATAAATAGAATTTGGTCATTGAACTATGTTTCAAATTAGATAGATTACACATGATTTTTCTAGGAATCCATCAGAGTTTCCTTAACCCCAAGGTTCAGTTCAGTTCAGTCGCTCAGTCATGTCCGACTCTTTGCGACCCCATGAATCAGCACGCCAGGCCTCCCTGTCCATCACCAACTCCCGGAGTTCACTCAAACTCATGTCCACAGAGTTGGTGATGCCATCCAGCCATCTCATTCTCTGTCGTCCCCGTCTCCTCCAACCCCCAATCCCTCCTAGCATCAGAGTCTTTTCCAGTGAGTCAACTCGTCACATGAGGTGGCCAAAGTATTGGAGTTTCAGCTTTAGCATCAGTCCTTCCAATGAACACGCAGGATTGATCTCCTTTAGAATGGACTGGTTGGATCTCCTTGCAGTCCAAGGGACTCTCAACAGTCTTCTCCAGCACCACAGTTCAAAAGCATCAATTTTTCAGAGATCAGCTTTCTTCACAGTCATTCCATCAAAGCTCCCTTCCCATTTTCGGTTGTATTGAAATACTAATTACTTGGTGTGAAAATGTTACCCTGTCATAAGACAAATCAAATATACTTTCAAAATTATATTCATATAAGAGATATTTGCTAGACATCAACTGTATGCAAGGTACCATGCTAGGCATGATAAAAAATAAGAATAATGGAGCCCAGAAAAATATTAGGAAGCATCTGCTTAAATAATGTAATTTGGCAGGCTCAGAAATTGAGACTTAGATAAATCAACTCACCACATCATTTGGTTACAAAAAAGAGAAGTCATTTGAACCAGCCTAGGAAAAAGTGAGACTGATTTTTTAAATTATTTAATTGGAGGCTAATTACTTTACAATATTGTAGTGGTTTTTGCCATACAGTGACATGAATCAGCCATGGGTGTACATGTATTCCCCATCCTGAACCCCCCTCCCACCTTCCTCCCCATCCTATCCCTCAGGGTCATTCCAGTGCACCAGCCCTGAGCACCCTGTCTCATGCATTGAACCCGGGCTGGCGATCTGTTTCACATATGATAATATACATGTTTCGATGCTATTCTCTCAAATCATCCCACCCTCGCCTTTTCCCACAGAGTCCAAAAGTCTGTTCTTTACATCTGTGTCTCTTTTGCTGTCAGTGAGACTGATTTTAAAGAAACAAGAATTTCTTGCAGAACTCATGGGAAGGAAGTGATTTTAAAGAAACAAGAGTTTCTTGCAGAACTCATGGGAAGGAAGTGAGCCAGGCCCAGAATGAACCAGAATATGACCTACAGGATTCAGAGAGAGAGAGAGAGTGTGTGTGTGTGTGCGCACGCGCACTCATGCCTGTCTCAGAATATGACCTACAGGATTCAGTGTGTGTGTGTGTGTGTGTGTGCACGCGCACTCATGCCTGTCTGTCTGTTTCTACCTGCTCCCTTCCTCTCTTCCTCCTTGCTTCTTATATTGCCATCTCTCCACATCTGCCCAGATGAACATCTTTAAGTCTACAAGCACTTAGATCCTGCACCCAACATCAACACACTCAGTCTCTGTGGGCAGCAGCAGGGTAGGGCCAGGACTTCTCAAAATGGGGATGGGTGCACAGATGGGAAAAGTATTTAGTCTCTACTGAGTGGCCACATCATCTGTTCATCTCACATCTGTTGGCCTTTACACCTCTGGCAGCCCAGGTTCATGTTTAGCAGTGCCCCTCTCCATGAGGGCCCCACTCACCCCATGAATTCTTCAGTATTCTCATAGCACTGTTTCAAAAATGCATCTACAAGGACCACTTTCTTGGGTCAACGAGCCCAAGAACCAAGTTGGTGTCTTATTTATCAGTTCATCTCCTTCTCCATCTGCAGTGTACTTCCAGTACACTGTAAGTACTCAACACATATTTGATGAATGAAAAAATGAATCGTATTTCCTTGTTTGCCAAGTTACAAGCATTAACTAATTTAATGAGTTACAACCCTAGGAGGAGGGGGTATTTTTATTTTCATTTTATAGATGAAGAAACTGAGGGACAGAGTGGCTAGGTACCTTTCTCACGACCACAGCCAGTAGGTGCTAGAACAGGAATATGAACCTGGGAAATGAATCTCAAGTCCCTCTCTGAACCCTTATGTTTTCTGTCTCCTCAGCCAGGCACAGGGGAGACACCCACTAATCGTCACTCAGACTGCTAGCCTTGATGGTGTCATAGCAGGTGCAAGACTGTCTTCTCACTATGAATGTTGCTGTGCTGAAGTTTGTAGCCAGCTTGATTTTAGGGGCAGCAAACCAGAGATCAAATTGCCAACATCCACTGGATCATGGAGAAAGCAAGAGAGTTCCAGAAAAACATCTATTTCTGCTTAATTGACTATGCCAAAGCCTTTGACTGTGTGGATCACAATAAACTGTGGAAAATTCTGAAAGAGATGGGAATACCAGACCACTTGACCTGCCTCTTGAGAAACCTGTATGCAGGTCAGGAAGCAAGTTAGAACTGGACATGGAACAACAGACTGGTTCCAAATAGGAAAAGGAGTACGTCAAGGTTGTATATTGTCACCCTGTTTATTTAACTTATAGGCAGAGTACATCATGAGGAACGCTGGGCTGGAAGAAGCACAAGCTGGAATCAAGATTGCCGGGAGAAATATCAATAACCTCAGATATGCAGATGACACCACCCTTATGGCAGAAAGTGAAGAGGAACTCAAAGGCCTCTTGATGACAGTGAAAGAGGAGAGCGAAAAGTTTGGCTTGAAGCTCAACATTCAGAAAACTAAGATCATGGCATCTGGTCCCATCACTTCATGGGAAATAGATGGGGAAATAGTGAAAACAGTGTCAGACTTTATTTTTTTGGGCTCCAAAATCACTGCAGATGCTGACGGCAGCCATGAAATTAAAAGACGCTTACTCCTTGGAAGGAAAGTTATGACCAACCTAGATAGCATATTAAAAAGCAGAGACATTACTTTGCCAACAAAGGTCCATCTAGTCAAGGCTATGGTTTTTCCCGTGGTCATGTATGGATGTGAGAGTCGGACTGTGAAGAAAGCTGATTGCCGAAGAATTGATGCTTTTGAACTGTGGTGTTGGAGAAGACTCTTGAGAGTCCCTTGGACTGCAAGGAGATCCAACCAGTCCATTCTAAGGGAGATCAGTCCTGGGTGTTCATTGGAAGGACTGATGCTAAAGCTGAAACTCCAATACTTTGGCCATCTCATGTGACGAGTTGACTCACTGCAAAAGACTCTGATGCTGGGAGGGATTGGGGGCGGGAGGAGAAGGGGACGACAGAGAATGAGATGGCTGGATGGCATCACCGACTCGATGGACATGAGTTTGAGTGAACTCCGGGAGTTGGTGATGGACAGGGAGGCCTGGCGTGCTGTGATTCATGGGGTCGCAAAGAGTCGGACATGACTGAGCGACTGAACTGAACTGAACTGAAGGATAAGTTGACTTTTTTGCTAGGTAAGCAATGGAATCTTCATCTCTGAATTATAATGACATTAATAGGATATGTTTGTATTAGCTGGTCTATTTCTTTAGCAGTTAATTCAGTGAATGTTTATAGGCAGCTCCCAGGTACCACACATTATTTTAAACATTGGGGACATAGCAGTAAATAAAAAGGACAAAAATTCCTGTCTCTATACCTCATGGAATTTCCATTCTAGTGAAATACTTGTCAGGATCCTGAGTTCTGCCCCCAAAACATGTACCTCTTGATATGGTTGCTTGAGAGCCCTCACAACATGGTGGCTAGCTTCTCCCAGAGAGAATGATCCAAGAAAAAAGTGGCAGGACTTATAAAGTATTTCATGACCTAGCCTCAAAAACACACATTGTCTTTGCTATTGCAGTCTTTAGAACTAACTTATGAAATTCACCCACACTCAAGGGGAGGTAAATTAGGTCTACCTTTAAAGAAGGAGTGTTAAAGAATTCTGAAATCACTACACCCCGAGACAAGAATTTTGATGCAGGTGGATTCTTCGGGAGGTAATCCTAGAAAGCACCAGTGAGGGAGTGGATAATTGGATCAAGGAGAAGAGTAAGGCCAATTAAAGTTGTGATAATAAGCAGGCTACCCCTGTGGGCAATGAGAGCTCAACTGTACAAATTCACTGAGAAAGTGTGTGGAATGTGCCTTAGACTTATCTCATTGGAGGGTGGAAGACTAGGGCATTTGCCAACTGTACCAGTCCTGCATTGGTTGAAGTTAAAGCCCTGAATCCACTTCTGTGTACAGCTGCCTTCAGTTGAGCAAATGCTCATGATTTCCAAGTTTTAAGCAGAGAAAAAGCAAGATACACAGATGCTTATGGTGGTAGGAAGCTATCAGTGTGCTGGAAACTATCTTCCTTTGCAGCTCTGGGGGAACTCAAGTGGGTGAGGGGACAGAGATGATATTGGGGGAGCAACATCATCTCTTAACAGGCTGAAAGGCTGCCCATTTATTAGTGCTTGCCCAAGGCTTCCCAGGTGGCTCAATGGTAAAGAATCAGGCTGCCAATGCAGGAAGATGTAAGTTCAGTTTCTGGGTTGGGAAGATACCCTGGAGGAGGAAATAGGATCCTCTCCAATATTCTTGCTGGGAAGATCCCACTGACATTGGAGCTTGGTAGGTTACAGTCCATAGCGTTGCAAAGAGTCAGACAATAAAGGGATGGGCAAGGTAAACCAAGTAGACACAAATACCCCTCTTCTTCCTCCTACTACTAATAAAGTGGTGATTTTGATATTGAACAACATGAAACTTAAAATTCAAAGCACTAAGTAGAATAAAGAAGATTATCATGATAGAAGTCACACTTTCTAAAGAAGATACGTCTTCTTTAGAAAGCTATAAACATCTAAACACCAAATAACATGGAAACTAAAGATATAAAACAAAAATTATTAGAAATGTGAGGAGAATTCCACTTAAAATGATTGTTAGAGGACTTCTGGTTCAAGATGATGGAGTAGAAAGACATGCACTCATCTCTTCTATGAGAACAAAACCTACAACTCACTATGGAACAACCATCAACAGGAGGATGCCGGAACCAACCAAAAAGAGATACCCCACATCTAAAGACAAACAAGAGCCACAGAGAGATGGTATGGGAGGGGGCAATCATCATAAAATCAAATCCCATGCCCACTGGGTGGGTGACCCACAAACTGGAAAACAATAATACCAAAGAAGTTCTCCCACTGTTGTGAAGGTTCTGAGCCCCATGTCAGGTTTCCTAGCCTTGAGATTTGAGAAAGGGAGTGGGAATCCCCAGGGAATCTGGCCTTGAAGGCCAGTGGGATTTGAACACAGGACTGCCACAGGACTGGGGAAAATGAAGACTCCCCCAGTAGTGGAAGGCACAAACAAAATCTTGCACACACCAAGACCCAGAAGAAAGGAGCAGTGACCCCACAGGCAAATGAACCAAAACTACCTGCTAGTACTGGAAAGTTTCCTGTGGAGTTATGTGTCAGCAGGGGCTTACCACAGGGACGGGAGGACTGGCAGCATCAGGTCAGGAAGACACCCCTTTGCATAAACCCTCTTGGAGTTCACCATTAACCCTAACAAAAGAGCCAGTGGACACCAGGGCCGGGTCACCTCAGGATAAATAATTAATTTATTATACTTTTCATACTGTTCATGGGGTTCTCAAGGCAAGAATACTCAAGTGATTTGCCATTCCCTTCTCCAGTGGACCACGTTTTGTTAGAACTCTCCACCATGACCCATCTGTCTAGGGTGGCCCTACACAGCATGGCTCATAGTTTCATTGAGTTAGACAAGGCTGTGGTCCATGTGATCAGATTGGTAGGTTTTCTGTGATTGCGGTTTTCAGTCTGTCTGCCCTCTGATGGAGAAGGATCAGAGGCTTATGAAATCTTCCTGATGGGAGAGACTGACTGAGGGGGAAACTAGGTCTTGTTCTGATGGGTGGGGCCATGCTCAGTTCAGTTCAGCTCGGTCATGTCCAACTCTTTGCGACCCCATGAAATGCAGCATGCCAGGCCTCCCTGTCCATCACCAACTTTCAGAGTTTACCCAAACTCATGTCCATCGAGTCTGTGATGCCGTCCAGCCATCTCATCCTCTGTCGTCCCCTTCTCTTCCTGCCCCCAATCCCTCCCAGCATCAGAGTCTTTTCCAATGAGTCAACTCTTCGCATGAGGTGGCCAAAGTATTGGAGTTTCAGCTTCAGTATCAGTCCTTCCAATGAACACCCAGGACTGGTCTCCTTTAGGATGGACTGGTTGGATCTCTTCGCAGTCTAGGGGACTCTCAAGAGTTTTCTCCAACACTACAGTTCAAAAGCATCAATTCTTCGGTGCTCAGCTTTAATCCAACTTTCTGTTGATGGGTGGGGCTGTGTTCCCTCCGTGTTGTTTGATCTGAGGCCAAACTTTGGTGGAGGTAATGAAGATAATGACGACCTCCTTCAAAAGGTCCCATGCATGCACTGCTGCATGCAGTGTCCCCAACCCTGCAGCAGGCTACCACAAACCCACGCCTCTGCCGAAGACCCCTGGACACTCACAGGCAAGTCCGGGTCAGTCTCTTGAGGGGTCACTGCTTGTTTCTCCTGGGTCCTGGTGCGCACAAGGTTTGGTTTGTGCCCTCCAAGAGTCTGTTTCCCCAGTCCTGTGAAAGTTCTGGCAACTCTATGGTGGGGTTAATGGCGACCTCCTGCAAGACATGCCATAACCAGGTCTACTGCACCCAGAGCCCCTAGCCTTGCAGCAGCCCACTGCTGATCCGTATCTCTGCAGGAGACACTGAGACACAGGTCTACCTCAGTCTCTGTGGGGGTCTCTGGGTCCCAGTGCACACAAGGTTTCTTTGAGCCCTCCAAGTGTCTCTGGCGGGTATGGGGTTTGATTCTAAGTGTAATTTCGCCCCTCCTACCATCTTGCTGGGGATTCTCCTTTGCCCTTAGATGTGGACTATCTTTTTTTGGTGGGATCCAACATTCTCCTGTTGACAGTTGTTCAGCAGTAAGTTGTCCAGACGTTTAAGCAAGTTTTGCATGGTTCTATATATTCTTTTCCTCTGATCAGGTCCTCCTGTCCACTCTCAGCTGGTGTTCTGCATGCACTTCTGTGTCTAAAGATGTATTCCTGATGTATCCGTGGAGAGAGATGTACTCCACGTCCACCTCCTCCACCATCTTGTTTCCCCAATAGATAGGGAAACAATGGAAACAGTGATAGACTTTATTTTTGGGGGCTCCAAAATCACTGCAGATGGTGACTGCAGCGATGAAATTAAAAGATGCTTGCTCCTTAGAAGAAAAACTATGACCAACCTAGACAGCATATTAAAAAGCAGAGACGTTACGTTGCCAACAAAGGTCTGTCTAGTCAAAGCTATGGTTTTTCCAGTAGTCATGTATGGATGTGAGAGTTGGACTATAAAGAAAGCTGAGCACCGAAGAATTGATGCTTTGAACGGTGGTGTTGGAGAGGGCTCTTGAAAGTCCCTTGGACTGCAAGGAGATCCAACCAGTCCATCCTAAGGAAATCAGCCTAAATATTCATCAGAACGACTGATGCTGCAGCTGAAACTCCAATACTTTGGCCACCTGATACGAAGAACCGACTCATTTGAAAAGACCCTGAGGCTGGGCAAGATTGAAGGCAGGAGGAGAAGAGGACAAAAGAGGATGAGATGGTTGGATGGAATCACTGACATGAGTTTGAGCAAGCTCCGGGAGTTGGTGATGGACAGGGAAACCTGGCATGCTGCAGTCCATGGGGCCGCAAAGACACAACTGAGTGACTGAACTGAACTGAACTGGAGTGCAACCCCACCCATCAAGAGATAATTAGATTACAGTTTTACTGAGCAAGGCCCTGCCCACCAGGGAAACACTGAGTTTTTTCCATCACCGGTCCCTCCCATCATGATGCTTACACAAGCCTCTTAGCTTCTCATCCATCAGATGGCAGACAGAAGAAGCACAGTCCCACAGCTTTTAGAACAAAAACCATATTACAGAAAGTTAATCAAAATGAAAAAGCAGAAAGTTATGTCCCAGATGAAGGGACAAGACAAAAACCAAGAAAAACAACTAAATGAAGTGGAGATAGGTAACCTTCCAGAAAAATAATTCAGAATAGTGATAGTAAAGATTATCCAGGATATAAGGAAAAGAATGGAGAAGATGCAAGAAATGTTTACCAAAGACCTACAAGAATTCCAGCTGAGCTATTTCAAATCCTGATGATGCTGTTTAAGTGTTGCACTCAATATGCCAGCAAATTTGGAAAACTGAGAAGTGGCCAAAGGACTGGACAAAATCAGTTTTCGTTCCAATCCCAAAGAAAGGCAAGGCAAAGGAATGTTCAATCTATCACACAATTGAGCTCTTTTCACATGCTAACAAAGTGATGCTCAAAATCCTTCAAGCTAGGCTTCAATGGTACATGAACTGAGAATTTCCAGATGTACAGTTCAATTCAGTTCAGTCGCTCTTCAGTGTCCAACTCTTTGTGACCTAATGGACTGTGGCACATCAGGGTTCCCTGTCCGTCACCAACTCCTGGAGCTTGCTCACACTCATGAACATTGAGTTGGTGATGCTATCCAATCATCTCAACCTCTGTCATCCCCTTCTTCTCCTGCCTTCAATCTTGCCCAGCCTCAGGATCTTTTCCAATGAGGAAGTTTTTCCCTCAGGTGGCCAAAATATTGGAGTTTCAGCTTCAGCATCAGTACTTCCAATGAATATTCAGGACTGATTTCCTTTAGGATTGACTGGTTAGATCTCCAGTCAATCTGCAGTCCAAGGGACTCTCAAGAGTCTTCTCCAAACCACAGTTCAAAAGCATCAGTTCTTCAGTGCTCAGCTTTCGTCATGGTCCAACTCTCATATCCATACATGACTACTGGAAAAACCATAGCTTTGACTAGATGGACCTTTGCTGGCAAAGTAATGTCTCTGCTTTTTAATATACTGTCTAGGTTGGTCATAGCTTTCCTTCCAAGGAACAAGTGTCTTTTAATATCATGGCTGCAGTCACCATCTGCACTGAGTTTGGAGCCCCCCAAAATAAAGTTTGTCACTGTTTCTGCTGTTTCCCCATCTATTTGCGATGAAGAGATGGGACTGGATGCCATGATCTTAGTTTTTTGAATGTTAGTTTTAAGCCAGCTTTTTCACTCTCTTTCATCTTCCTCAAGAAGCACTTTAACTTCTCTTCTCTTTCTGCTATAAAGGTGGTATCATCTGCATATCTGAGGTTATTTATATTTCTCCAGGCAATCTTGATTTCACCTTGTGCTTCATCCAGTCTGGCATTTTGCATGATGTACTCTGCGTAGAAGTTAAACAAGTAGGGTGAAAATATACAGCCTTGACATACATCTTTCCCAATTTGGAACCAGTCCATTGTTCCATGTCAGATTCTAACTGTTGCTTCTTGTCCTGCATACAGATTTCTCAGGAGGCAGATAAGATGGTACGGTATTCCCATCTCATTAAGTATTTCCCATAGTTCGTTGTGATCTACACAGTCAAGGATTTAGCATAGCTGATGAAGCAAAAGTAGATGTTTTTCTGGAATTCTCTTACTTTTTCTACAATCCAATGGATGTTGACAATTTGATCTCTGGTTCCTCTGCCTTTTCTAAATCCAATTTGAATATCTGGAAATTCTCAGTTCACATACTGTTGAAGCCTAGCTTGGAGAATTTTCAGTAATTCTTTGCTAGTGTGTGAGATGAGTACAATTGTGTGGTGGCTTGAATATTCTTTGGCATTGTCTTTCTTTGGGTTTGGAGTTAAAACTTACCTTTTCCAGTACTGTGGCCACTGCTGAATTTTCCAAATTTGCTGGCATATTGAGTGCAGCACTTTCACAGCATTGTCTTTTAGAGTTTGAAATAACTCATTTGGAATTCCATCAACTCCACTAGCTTTGTTCATGCTACTGCTTCCTAAGGCCCACTTGACTTTGTATTCCAGGATGTCTGGCTCTAGGTGAATGATCACACCATCGTGGTTTATCTGTGTCATGAAGATCTTTCTTGTTTGTGTATTCTTGCCACCTCCTCTTAGTATCTTCTCTTCTGTTAGGTCCATATAGTTTCTGTCCTTTATTGAGCCCATATTTGCATGAAATCTTCCCTTGGTATCTCTAATTTTCTTGAAGAGATCTCTGGTCTTTTACATTCTATTGTTTTCCTCTATTTTTTTTGTATTGACCATGTAAGAAGGTTCTCTTATCTCTCCTTTGGAAATCTGCATTGAGATGGATATATCTTTCCTTTTCTCCATTGCCTTTCACTTTTCTTTTCTTAGCTATTTGTAAGGCCTCCTCAGACAACTATTTTGGCTTTTTAAATTTCTTTTTCTTGGGGATGGTTTTTCTCATAGCCTCCTATACAATGTTACAAACTTCTGTCCATAGATTTTCAGGCACTCTATCAGATCTAATCCTTTGAATCTATTTGTCACTTCCACTGTATAATCGTAAGGGATTTGATTTAGGTCATACCTGAATGGTCTAGTGATTTTCCCTACTTTCTTCAATTTAAGTCTGAATTTGACAATAAGGAGTTCATGATCTGAGCTTGGTCTTGTTTATGCTGACTGTAAAGAGCTTCTCTATCTTCAGTTGCGAAGAATATAATCAATCTGATTTCAGTATTGACCATCTGGTTGTGTCCATGTGTAGAGTTGTCTCTTGTGTTGTTGGAAGTGGGTGCTATACCAGTGCAATCTCTTGGCAAAACTCTGTTAGTTTTTGCCCTGCTTCATTTTGTACTCCAAGGTCAAATTTGCCTGTTACTCCAGGTATCTCTTGACTTCCTACTTTTGCATTCCAGTTGCCTATGATGAAAAAGTCAACTTATTTGGGTGTTAGTTCTCAAAGGTCTTGTAGGTCTTCTTAGAACTGTTCAACTTCAGCTTCTTTGGCATTGGTGGTTGGGGCACAGACTTGGAGTATTGTGATACTGAATGGTTTGCCTTGGAAATGAACAGAGATAATTCTATCATTTTTGAGATTGCCCCCAAATGCTGCATTTCAAACTCTTGTTGACTATGAGGGCTACACCATTTCTTCTAACAGATTCTTGCCCTCAGTAGTAGATATAATGGTCATCTGATTTAAATTTGCCCATTCTGGTCCATTTTAGTTCACTGATTCCTAAAATGTCGATGTTCACTCTTGCCATCTCCTGTTTGATCACTTCCAGTTTACCTTGATTCATGGACCTAACATTCCAGGTTCCTATGCAACATTGTTCTTTATAGCATTCAACTTTACTTCCATCACCAGTCACATCCACAACTGGTGATTGTTTTTGCTTTGGCTCAGCCTCTTCATTCTTTCTGGAACTATTTCTCCACTCTTGTCCAGTAGCATATTGAGCAGTTACCGACCTGAAGAGTTCATCTTTCAGTGTCATATCTTTTTGCCTTTTCATACTGTTCATGGGGTTCTCAAGGCAAGAATACTCAAGTGGTTTGCCATTCTCTTCTCCAGTGGGCAACGTTGTCAGAACTCTCCACTATGACCCATCTGTCTTGGGTGGTCCTAGGCAGCTCATAGTTAGAGGAACCAGAGATCAAAATGTAGAGGAACCAGAGATCAAATTGCCAACACCCGTTGAAACATAGAAAAAGCAAGGGAATTCCTGAAAAAATCTACTTCTGCTTCATTAACTACACAATAAGCTTTTGACTGTGTGCATCACAGCAAGACTGCTGAAAATTCTTCAATAGATGGGAATATTAGACCACCTTACCTGCTTCCTGTGAAAACTGTATGCAGGTCAAGAAGCAACAGAACCAAATATGGAACAATGGACTAGTTCAAAATTGGGAAAGGACTACCATAAGGCTGTGTATTGTCACTCTGCTTATTTAATTTCGATGCAAAGTACATCATGAGAAATGCCAGGCAGAATAAAGCTCAAGCTGGAGTCAAGATTGCTAGGAGAAATATCAATAACCTCAGATATGCAGATGACATTATCCTAAAGGCAGAAAGTGAAAAGGAACTAAAGAGCCTCCTGATAAAGGTGAAAGAGGAAAGTGAAAAATCTGGCTTAAAACTCAATATTCAAAAAACCAAGATTATGGCATCCCGTCCTATTACTTCATGGCAAATAGATGGGGAAACAATGACAGACTTTTATTTTCTTGGTTCCAAAATCACTGTAGAAGGTGACCACAGCCATGAAATGAAAAGACACTTGCTCCTTGGAAGAAAAGCTATGACAAACCTAGACAGCGTATGAAAAAGTAGAGACATCAGTTTACTGATAACGGTCCATATAGTCAAAGCAATGATTTTTCCAGTAGTCATGTATGTATGTGATGGTTGGATCATAAGGAAGGCTGAGTGCCAAAGATCTGATGTTTTTGAATTGTGATTCTGGAGAAGACTCTTAAGAGCCCCTTGAACCACAAGGAGATAAAACCAGTCACTCCTAAAGGAAATCAACCCTGAATTCTCATTGGAAGGATTGATGCTGAATCTCCAATACTTGGCCACCTGGTGTGAAGAACTGACTCATTGGAAAAGACTGATGCTGGGAAAGATTGAGGGCAGAATGAGAAGGGGGTGACAGAGGATGAGATGGTTGGATGACATCATTGACTCAATGGACATGAGTTTGAGCAAACTATAGGACAGACTGAAGGACAGGGAAGCTTGGCATGCTGCAGTCCATGGGGTCACAAAGAGTTGGACATGACTGAGCCCCTGAACAACAAAAACAAGAATTACTAAAGAACAGACAAACAGAGATGGATCATACACTAAAAGGAATCAATAGCAGAAGAAGGGATAAATGACCTGAAGCACAGAATGGTGGAAATCATTGCCACAGAACAGACTACAGAAAAAAGAATGAAAAGAAATGAAGACAGCCGAAGACAGCCTAAGAGACCTCTGGGATGACACAACATTCACATCATAGGTGTCCCACAAGAAGAGAGAGAGAGAAAGGACCTCAGAAAATATTTGAAGAGACAATAGTTGAAAACTTCCCTTACATGGAAAGAAAATAGTCAACCCAAGTCCAGGAAGCACAGAGAGTCCCAGGCAGGATGAATCCAAGGAGGAACACACCGGTTTGATAATGGTAATCAAACTGACAAAAATTAAAGACAAAGATAAAATATTAAAAGCAACAAGGGAAAATGACAAATAACATACAAGGGAACTCCCATCAGGCTATCAGCTGATTTCTCAACAGAAACTCTACAAGCCAGAAGGGAATGGCACTATATATTTAAAGTGATGAAAGGGAAGAAGCTATAACCAAGAATACTCTACCCAGTAAGACTCTTACTCAGATATTATGGAGAAATCAAAAGCTTTCTAGACAAGCAAAAGTTAAGAGAATTCAGCACCACCCAAACAGCTTTACAAAAATGCTAAAACAACCACCCTAGACAGGAAACACAAGAGAAGGAAAAGACCTAAAGAAAATAAACCCAAAACAAGAAAATGGTAATAGGATCATACATAATTATCTTAAAAGTAAATAAATTAAATGCACCAACCAAAAGATATAGACTGAAAACTTGTTCATGCACGCACTTCCACTTACCATATCAGTCTGCTTGATCCCCCAAATTGTATGTAATTATTTTATATTGTTAAGTTAATCATGTTCCCCTTATGGCTTGCAATTGTTATTATCTTTTATTTTTTGTCTGGCTATTGATTGTGAAAACTGACAACATCTTTCACTATTGTGATTATGTAACCACTGCTCACTTAATACCATTGTATCATGATTGGTCAATAAAAATAATAATAAAACTCTGTATCTCCAAAACTAGGATTTAATAGAAAAACCTGTAATTACTTTTCAAAATCCAGTTGCATATCGGAATTATCTTGAAATTTTTTGAAAAATACAAATGTCCAGACATTGCTTTTTGTTTCTCCAGAGATGTTTCTAATGAGCAATCATGTGTAAAAACAGCTGGACTATATGAGGTTCTTTTACTTTTATTTAGTTTGTTTCACTTTTTCTGTTTCATTATCAGTGCTTCTATTTCATTTAGTTTATGTTTTTAAATTTTCCATCTTTTCTTTAATGTTCTTTCTCAAGACTTTATCAAGCATAGTAGAAAAGCTTCTGCATACATATATATAAATAATATGTAAAATACATACATTTTAGAAAACTTATGAACTTTTGCCTAAAACTAAAAATTTATGACATTTTGATTCTACTAGTTTGACTTAGTATGAATGGAATGCTAGGTTTCTAATTTAAAAAAAAACTGATATGCAACAAGCAACAAATGTTAACTTTATAGCACAGGGAACTATAGACAATATCTTGTAATAACCTGCAATGAAAATAATTTCAAAAGTAATACATGTGTATAGGAAACTGAGTCACCTTGCTGTGCACCTGAAACACTGTGAGTCAACTATATCTCAATACAATATATATTAAGAAAAAAATTATTGTTAGAGATTTAAATATAACTTTTTATTTTGACCTAACAAAAGTAAATTGAAGGTGATAGAGTAACTGTATAATACAATCAACATACTTAAATCTTTTGAATAAAGAATAGATTATATATCCATGGATCATTTGTAAAAACTGATCATGTATTTGACTACATTTTCTAATCATAATTCAATAAAATTGTAATTAACCAAAATTTTACTACTTAGAAATTAAGAAATAGATTTCTAGATATCCAAGGATATTAATAGAGCAATTAGAAACTATCTAGAAATAAATAAAGAGGAGAATAATTCATATCAAAACCTATTAGTAGTAAAAAAAATGTATCCAAAGGAAAATAGACTGTGTAGTCTTAAAATTTCATTATTAACTTAGAAACATAAAGGAATATAGTGATCAGTTTTTAAAAATTAGAAAAGAGCAAAAAATTTAAAGAAAAAGAAAATAGGAATAAGAAATTAATAAAGAAATGTTGATTAATGAAGGGGATACAGAAAAGTGTAAAATAAAAATTATCAAAGAATATTTACCCAATTCTATATATTTGAAGTTTAGAGAAAACAGGATTTTCTAGCAAAATTGATCCCCAAAGTAGAAATTTGAATAGACAAAATAATTATAATAAAAGACAAATTATATAATAAAAGTAGTAATTAAAGCTCTACCACTTGGGGGGGAAAAGGCATCAGAACTAGATGGATTCACAGTCATGTTTATTTATCTCTAAAGACAGAAAATCTTTAATGTTATTTAAATTATTTTAGATCATGGACAAGTGATTTAAACCTTCCTAATTTCTTTTATTGGGAAGGGTATATTGTCACCCTGCTTATTTAACTCATATGCAGAGTACATCATGCGAAATGCCAGGCTGGACTAAGCACAAGCTGGAATCAAGATTGCTGGGAGAAATATAAATAACCTCAGATATGCAGATGATTCCACCTTTGTGGTAGAAAATGAAGAAGAACTAAAGAGCCTCTTGATGAAAGTGAAAGAGGACAGTGAAAATGTTGGCTTAAAACTCAACTATCAAAAAACTAAGATCATAGCATCTGGTCCCATCACTTCATGGCAAATAGATGGGGAAACAATGGAAACAGTGAGAGACTTTATATTTGGGGGCTTCAAAATCACTGCAGATGGTGACTGCAGCCACCTGGAACCAGACATCTTGGAATGTGAAGTCAAGTGGGCCTTAGAGAGCATACACTACGAACAAAGCTAGTGGAGGTGATGGAATTCCAATTGAGCTATTTCACATCCTGAAAGACGATACTGTCAAAGTGCTGCACTCAATATGCCAGCAAATTTGGAAAACTCAGCAGTGGCCACAGGACTGGAAAAGGTCAGTCTTCATTCCAATCCCAAAGAAAGGCAATGCCAAAGAATGCTCAAACGACCGCACAATTGCACTCATCTCACATGCTAGTAAAGTCATGCTCAAAATTCTCCAAGCCAGGCTTCAGCAATATGTGAACCGTGAACTCCCAGATGTTCAAGCAGGTTTTAGAAAAGGCAGAGGCACCAGAGATCAAATTGCCAACATCCACTGGATCATGAAGAAAGGAAGAGTTCCAGAAAAGCATCTATTTCTGCTTCACTGACAATGTCAAAGCCTTTGACTGTGTGGATCACAACGAACTGTGGAAAATTCTGAAAGAGTTGGGAATATCAGACCACCTGACCTGCCTCTTGAGAAACCTGTATGCAGGTCAGGAAGCAACAGTTAGAACTGGACATGGAACAACAGACTGGTTCCAAATAGGAAAAGGAGTATGTCAAGGTTGTATATTGTCACCCTGCTTATTTAATTTATAATGCAGAGTACATCATGAGGAACGCTGGGCTGGAGGAAGCACAAGCTGGAATCAAGATTGCCGGGAGAAAAATCAATAACCTCAGATATGCAGATGACACCACCCTTATGGCAGAGAGTGAAGAGGAACTCACAGGCCTCTTGATGAAAGTGAAAGAGGAGAGTGAAAAGGTTGGCTTGAAGCTCAATATTCAGAAAATGAAGATCATGGAATCTGGTCCCATCACTTCATGGGAAATAGATGGGGAAACAGTGGAAACAGTGTCAGACTTTATTTTTGGGGGCTCCAAAATCACTGCAGAGGCTGATTGCAGCCATGAAATTAAAAGATGTTTACTCCTTGGAAGGAAAGTTATGACCAACCTAGACAGTATATTAAAAAGCAGACATTACTTTGCCAACCAAGGTCCGTCTAGTCAAGGCTATGGTTTTTCCTGTGGTCACGTATGGATGTGAGAGTTGGACTGTGAAGAAAGTTGATCGCCGAAGAATTGATGCTTTTGAACTGTGGTATTGGAGAAGACTCTTGAGAGTCCCTTGGACTGCAAGGAGATCCAACCAGTCCATTCTAAGGGAGATCAATCCTGGGTGTTCATTGGAAGGACTGATGCTAAAGCTGAAACTGCAATACTTTGGCCACCTCATGCGACGAGTTGACTCACTGGAAAAGACTCTGATGCTGGGAGGGATTGGGGGTGGGAGAAGACGGGGATGACAGAGAATGAGATGGCTGGATGGCATCACCGATTCGGTGGACATGAGTTTGAGTGAACTCCGGGAGTTGGTGATGGACAGGGAGGCCTGGCGTGCTGTGATTCATGGGGTCGCAAAGAGTCGGACACGACTGAGCGACTGAACTGAACTGAACTGGAAGAAAAGATAAGACCAACCTAGTCAGCACATTAAAAAGCAGAGACATTACTTTGCCAACAAATGTCTGTCTAGTCAAAGATATGGTTTTTCAAGTGATCATGTATGAATGTGAGAGTTGGACTATAAAGAAAGCTGAGTGCTGAAGAATTGATGCTTTTGAACTATAGTGCTGGAGAAGACTCTTGAGAATCCCTTGGACTGCAAGGAGATCCAACCAGTCCATTCTAAAGGAAATCAGTCCTGAATATTCATTGGAAGGACTGATGCTGAAGCTGAAACTCCAATACTTTGGCCACTGATGTGAAGAGCTGAATCACTGGAAAAGACCCTAAGGCTGGGCAATATTGAAGGCAGGAGAAGGGGATAACAGAGGATGAGATAGTTGGATGGCATCACCGATATGAGTTTGAGCAAGCTCCGGGAATTGGTGATGGACAGGGAAGCCTGGCGTGCTGTAGTACATGGGGTCGCAGAGTCGGATATGACTGAGTGACTGAACTGAATTTCTTTCATGAAGCCATAATAACCTGAACATTTATTCTTATATGAAAGTACAAAAACTAAAAACTATAATCAATTGCCCTTGTGAATATGGTTGTAAAAATCCTTAAAGATTGCTAGCAAATAGAACTCATCCATGTACCTGGAGTGTGACACTGTGACAATGTGTGATATATTTGAAGAATGGAAAGCCAGTTCAAAATCAGTAAATCGGGCAATTTAATTCATTATAATTAAAGTACCAAGACCATATAATAAATAATTAAATGGTGAAAACCCATGTGATAAAAGTGAGCAGCCACTCAATTAAAAATGCCAAATACAATTATAAACTGTTTAGATATATATTAAAGACAATTTACCAAGATTCAGTGATGAATATTAACAAACACTTAACCCAAATCAGCAACTTCAGAAGATTCCCAACTTTATTATTATTATGCAGTATCACCTTGGAACTCTAGTAATTGTAGTATGGTCAGAAAAAAAAGAAAATTTAACTGACTAATTAAAAAACACTAAAGTGATTAAGAAAAGAATTTAATCGTATTTGACTAGATATAAGACAAATATATAAAAATAAATATCTAGTCTGTACAACACATGCAGAGAAATAGATATTGGATATATAGCCCATGTAAAATACCAAAAAAGACTATTAGAATGTTCTGGAAGACTTCATCCAACAAGCCATGTCATTTATTAGGCGATACCTGCCTATGTAGGACAAAAAGTGGTAAATATACATGCATTAGGTTTAGCACTTTCATTATTTCACTGAGATATATTTGACTGCGACTATTTTAATGTCAAGCACAATTGGAGGAAGCGTACTGTTTTATATGCCAAAGCCTTGACTGTGTGGATCACAACAAACTGTGGAAAATTCTTAAAGAGATGAGAATACCGGACTATCTGACCTGCCTCTTGGGAAACCTGTATGCAGGTCAGGAAGCAACAGTTAGAACTGGACATGGAACAACAGACTGGTTCCAAATCAGGAAAGCAGTACATCAATGCCGCATATTGTCACCATGCTTATTTAACTTATATGTAGAGATCTCTTCAAGAAAATTAGAGATTCCAAGGGAACATTTCATGCAAAGATGGGCTCGATAAAGGACAGAAATGGTATGGACCTAACAGAAGCAGAAGATATTAAGAAGAGGTGGCAAGAATACACAGAACTGTACAAAAAAGATTATCACGACCAAGATAGTCACGATAACGTGATCACTCACCTAGAGCCAGACATCTTGGAATGTGAAGTCAAGTGGGCCTTAGAAAGCATTACTACAAACAAAGCTAGTGGAGGTGATGGAATTCCAGTTGAGCTATTTCAAATCTTGAAAGATGATGCTGTGAAAGTGCTGCACTCAATATGCCAGCAAATTTGGAAAACTCAGCAGTGGCCACAGGACTGGAAAAGGTCAGTCTTCATTCCAATCCCAAAGAAAGGCAATGCCAAAGAATGCTCAAACGACCGCACAATTGCACTCATCTCAAACACTAGTAAAGTCATGCTCAAAATTCTCCAAGCCAGGCTTCAGCAATATGTGAACCGTGAACTCCCAGATGTTCAAGCAGGTTTTAGAAAAGGCAGAGGCACCAGAGATCAAATTGCCAACATCCGCTGGATCATGGAGAAAGCAAGAGAGTTCCAGAAAAACATCTATTTCTGCTTCATTGACTATGCCAAAGCCTTTGACTCTGAGGATCACAATAAACTGTGGAACATTCTGATAGAGATGGGTATACCAGACCACCTCACCTGCCTCTTGAGAAACCTGTATGCAGGTCAGGAAGCAACAGTCGGAACTGGTCATGGAACAACAGACTGGTTCCAAATAGGAAAAGGAGTACGTCAAGGTTGTATATTGTCACCTTGTTTATTTAACTTATATGCAGAGTACATCATGAGGAATGCTGGGCTGGAAGAAGCACAAGCTGGAATCAAGATTGCTGGGAGAAATATCAATAACCTCAGATATGCAGATGACACTACCCTTATGGCAGAAAGTGAAGAGGAACTCAAAAGCCTCTTGATGAAAGTGAAAGAGGAGAGTGAAAAGGTTGGCTTGAAGCTCAACATTCAGAAAACAAAGATCATGGCATCTGATCCTATCACTTCATGGGAAATAGATGGAAAAACAGTGGAAACAGTGTCAGACTTTATTTTTGGGGGCTCCAAAATCACTGTGGATGCTGATTGCAGCCATGAAATTAAAAGACGCCTACTCCTTGGAAGGAAAGTTATGACCAACCTAGACAGTATATTAAAAAGCAGAGACATTACATTGCCAACAAAGGTCCGTCTAGTCAAGGCTATGGTTTTTCCCGTGGTCATGTATGGATGTGAGAGTTGGACTGTGAAGAAAGTTGATCGCTGAAGAATTTATGCTTTTGAACTGTGGTGCTGGAGAAGACTCTTGAGAGTCCCTTGGACTGCAAGGAGATCCAACCAGTCCATTCTAAGGGAGATCAATCCTGGGTGTTCATTGGAAGGACTGATGCTAAAGCTGAAACTCCAATACTTTGGCCACCTCATGCAACGAGTTGACTCACTGGAAAAGACTCTGATGCTGGGAAATGTTGGGGGCAGGAGGAGAAGGGGACGACAGAGAATGAGATGGCTAGATGGCATCACCGACTCGATGGACATGAGTTTGAGTGAACTCCGGGAGTTGGTGATGGATAGGGAGGCCTGGTGTGCTGCGATTTATGCGGTCGCAGAGAGTTGGACATGACTGAGCGACTCAACTGAACTGAGACATATCTGTAATGAAGGATCGTTTTTTTTGTTTTTCCCAATCCATTATAGGTTAAGACATTCATAAAATATATCAAAAAATAAATTTCTAGAATTAAAGACATGCGAACTACGGGCCAGATATTTTAGTACTGGATTCAACACATATAAAAATGACCGTCAAATAGCTTTATCAACTTCTGGACATAAGTTGTTGCAGCCTTCAACAATCACAGCCACACTTATGAACTCAGTGTTGCAAACAGTATATGATCAGGAGTTTTATTCTGCTACCTGGTCTAACAATCTACTTTTTAATTGGCAAGTTTAGTCCACTTATTGTTATTGGTACACTGGGCTTGTTTCTCTCATCTCTGTCAGTCTCTCTCCTTCCATCACCAAGTTGATATGGCCTGAAATTATAATTTGAGCATATTTTTTTCTTTCCTTTGGCCTTCACTGCATTTTTTTTTTTTTTTGGCCTTCACTACATTTTAACAACCAAGTGCTATACTGCGTCCACCCAAATTTATATATTGAAACCTAATCCCCAGTGTATTGGTACTAAGAGGTGGGACTTTTGGGGGATAGTTAGGTCAGGAGGAGAAGGGGATGACAGAGAATGATGGTTGGATGGCATCACCGACTCTATGGACATGAGTTTGAGTAAGCTCTGGGAGTTGGTGATGGACAGGGAAGCCTGGCGTGCTGCAGTCCACGGGGTCGAAAGACTTGGACACGACTGAGCGACTGAACTGATCCTAGGTCATGAAGCTGAAGCCTTCATGAATGGAAGTTGTGCCCTCATAAGAGCTCGATCTTTTGCCCTTTCCACATGTAAAGACACAGTAAGAAGATGGCTATTTTTGAACCAGGAAGCAGAAGATACCTCACCAGATACTGAATCTGCCATGCCATGATTTCTAGCCTCCAAACTGTAAGAAATGTTTTTGTTTCCGAGCTACCCACTCTATGGTTTTCTCATAGTCGTAACGAACCAAGACACCAAGTTTACCCAGATCCTTACTGCTTACCTTCCTTCAGTTATCTTCTACAGTATTTCCTAGATTTGTTTTCCCTTGTATTTAAGTACTTCAGCCAAAGTATTTAAATGGGAGCTTTTGAGTGGCTAGACATAAAATTCCAAGTTCAATGTTCTTTATCCTCCAGTCCTTAAAAATGCAAGGAGATCACATTGCCAACATCCACCGGATCATCAAAAAAGCAAGAGTTCCAGAAAAACATACTTCTGCTTTACTGACTACGCCAAAGCTTTTGACTGTGTGGATCACAACAAACCGGAAAATTCTTAGAGATGAGAATATTAGACCACCTTGCCTACCCTGAGAAATGTGTATGCAGGTCAGGAAGCAACAGTTAGAATCCGTTAGACATGGAACTACAGACTGGTTCCAAATTGGGAAAGGAGTAGGTCAAGGCTGTATATCGTCACCCTGCTTATTTAACGTATATACAGAATCAGTTCAGTTCAGTTCAGTCGCTCAGTCATGTCCGACTCTTTGCGACCCCATGAATCACAGCACGCCAGGCCTCCCTGTCCATCACCAACTCCCGGAGTTCACTCAAACTCATGTCCACAGAGTCGGTGGTGCCATCCAGCCATCTCACTCTCTGTCGTTCCCTTCTCCTCCTGCCCCCAATCCCTCCTAGCATCAGAGTCTTTTCCAGTGAGTCAACTCGATGCATGAGGTGGCCAAAGTATTGCAGTTTCAGCTTTAGCATCAGTCCCTCCAGTGAACACCCAGGACTGATCTCCTTTAGAATGGACTGGTTGGATCTCCTTGCAGTCCAAGGGACTCTCAAGAGTCTTCTCCAGCACCACAGTTCAAAAGCATCAATTCTTCGGCAATCAGCTTTCTTCACAGTCCAACTCTCATATCCATACATGACCATGGGAAAAACCATAGCCTTGACTAGACGGACCTTGGTTGGCAAAGTAATGTCTCCGCTTTTTAATATGCTATTTAGGTTGGTCATAACTTTCCTTCCAAGGAGTAAGCTTCTTTTATTTTATGGCTGCAATTAGCATCCGCGGTGATTTTGGAGCAGACGCGAGGGACGCCGGCTCCAGCGCAACCGACGACAACGCGAGGGATGCCGGCTCTGGCGCAACCAACCACGCAAAGAGGTGTAGTCGAGAGGAGCTATCCCATGCCTGAGGCCAGGGCCTGCGGCCCAGAGGAGCTGCCCCACGTCCAGTAGGCAGTGGCTGCGTGGGTGCAGGAGTGCTACTCCACGTTCAAGGTCAGGAGGGGCGGTCTTGAGGAGACACCCCTCGTCCAAGGTAAGGTGCAGCGGCTGCACTTTGCTGGAGCAGCTGTGAAGAGATATCCCACGACCAAGGTAAGAAAAACCCAAATAAGATGGTAGGTGTTGCAAGGGGGCATCAGAGGGCAGATACACTGAAATCATAATCACAGAAAACTCGTCGATCTGATCACATGGACCACAGCCGAATGTGGTCCACTGGAGAAGGGAATGGCAAACCACTTCAGTATAATTGCATTGAGAACCCCATAAACAGTATCAAAAGGCAAAATGATAGGATACTGAATGAGGAATTCCCCAGGTCGGTAGGTGCCCAGTATGCTACTGGAGATCAGTGGAGAAATTTCTAGAAGGAATGAAGGGATGGAGCCAAAGCAAAACCAATACTCAGTTGTGGATGTGACTGGTGATAGAAGCAAGGTCCGATGCTGTAAAGAGCAATATACAGAGTACATCATGCGAAATGCCAGGCTGGATGAAGCACAAGCTGGAACCAAGATTGCCAGGAGAAATATCAATAACCTCAGACAGACAGATGACACCACCCTTATGGCAGAAAGAGAAGAACTAAAGAGCCTCTTGATGAAAGTGAAAGAGGAGAGTGAAAAAGTCGGCTTAAAACTCAACATTCAAAAAACTAATATCATGGCATCCGGTCCCATCACTTCATGGCAAACAGATGGAGAAACAATGGAAAACAGTTAGGACTTTATATTTTTGTGCTCCTAAATCACTGCAGATGGTGACTGCAGCCATGAAATTAAAAGACGCTTGCTCCTTGGAAGAAAAGCTATGACCAACTTAGAATATTAAAAACTAGAGACATTACTTTGGTGACAAAGTTCCATCTAGTCAAAGCTATGGCTTTTCCAGTAATCATTTATAGGTGTGAGAGTTGAACTATAAAGAAAGCTGAGTGCTGAAGAATTAATGATTTTGAACTATGGTGTTGGTGAAGACTCTTGAGAATCCCTTGGACTGCAAGAGATAAAACCAGTTAATTCCAAAGGAAATCAGTCCTGAATATTCTTTGGAAGGACTGATGTTGAAGCTCAAACTCCAGTACTTTGGCCACTGATGTGAAGAGCTGAATCACTGGAAAAGACCCTGATGCTGGAAAAGATTGAAGGCAGGAGGAGAAGGGGATGACAGAGGATGAGATGGTTGGATGGCATCACTGATTTGATGGACATGAGTTTGAGCAAGCTCCAGGAGTTGGCGACAGACAGGGAAGCCTGGTGTGCTGCAGTCCATGGGGTTGCAGAGTTGGACACAACTGAGTGACTGAACTGAAAAATGTAACTCCACTAACAGGGTTGATGGAAAATTTGGCATTCATGGGATGATCCTAGCTCTAAAGGGCTTTGTTTTTGCTCATTCTCTCTGGAAGCTTAACTAACATGAAATAATCACACAACAGTAAAATGTGACCACACATACACCTTTTAAATGTCCGAAAACACGCAAAACTAAACAGTAAGTGGTATAGGAATGTATATATATGCAAAATTGTGAAGAAAAGCAAGGAAAAGATAAACCCAAAATCCAGGTAATGGGCCTCTCTTGGGGAGGAATGGGCGTGTACCAGGTGAGAGGTCCATGGGGTAGGGGGTGGGGCTTTAATACTGAAATGTGCTGCTGTCCCAACTGGGGGTGAGAACATGGGTATGCAATACCTCCCATGTATTTTCCTCATGCATATAGTGGTGTAAGGCGAAACAGTTCGTCTTGTAACTGGATGCTTAGCAGTGACTCGTACATAGGTCAGGATATTGGGAACCGGAAGCAGCAGGTTGAATTCCTATGGAAGTAGCCGTGGTGTTCACTACGGCTCAGACTGCCAGGGACAAATGAGGGATACAGACGTGGATTTATTGCTGTTGTTCAGTCATTCTGTCTGACTCTTTCAGACCCCACGGACTACAGGACACCAGGCCTCCCTGTCTTTCACCATCTCCTGGAGTTTGTCCAAGTTTATGTGCATTGAATCAGTGATGCCATCTAACCATCTCTTCCTCTGCCACCCTCTTCTCCTTTTGCCTCACTGGAAGACTCTGATGCTGGGAAAGACTGAAGGCAGCTGGAGAAAAGATGGGGATGGAGGAGCTCTAAGTCTGCTCTAAATTAAGAAACACGCCCCAAAACACCTTTGGATTTGTCTTCATATTCCACTGGGAACCATGCCTCTGACTGAATGAGCAGCTCTCAAGCTTGGCTTTGAGATCTTTCTGGCACCCACACCTCAGCATTTCCTGTACCAGCCTCAACCCTAAAGGGGCCAAGATTGCTCTGGGAACCTTAGATTCCACTGTGTGGACATGACAGTCTTCCCGGTTACCAATACTTAAAAGGTCTACATCCTCCAGATGTCACTAACTTACTAAGAGACTCATAATTTCACCCCAAAGCCCAGCATGAGTGTGTATCTTCCAACAAAGTCCTCCTTTCCCTGTTGGGCATTCTCCCAAGGAGACAAATGTTCTCTAGCCATGGGGGCCAATGACACCTCAGCAACTGCTATCCTCCTTTGAGTTATTAATGAATCTGAACCTGTTGAACTGAAATTTTTATTAGTTGATTTCCCTCCCCTAGGTGATGACTTTTAATTAATGACAAGTTTCTTAAAGACTAGCCAAAGTATATGAACAGGAGAACTGCGTCCAGGAGAGCTTTTATTTGTACGGAACAGTTTTAAAAATACAGAATAAAATAGCTTTATCTCTACTATTATTCACAACATCTGGTCCAAATATTACATATTAAAATACTTAAACGTTTAATGAAGGTATGTTAGAAAAACAATATGAAAATTCTTTTTAAAAACGCCATAAAAGAATTAGACATAAAAAACAACCCCACCCCAAATACCCTCAATATGCAAAATAAAATAAAAACCAAACAAAATCCCAGAAAGGTATATAGCCAAAGCCAGCCACAAAAACTTAAGGAAAATATAGGCATCCCTACTAAGAACAGTCAGAAATTGACTAACGTGACAAAGGTTACTACGAATGAACAAAAACGGTTTTAACTTGACTGTCAGTAACATGGCACCACTGGGGAGGGTGTCCTAAGTGCCAGGAAACACACAGAGCAATTCTAAGGAGGCTGGATGTCACCAGTGTAGGGTGAGGACAAGGAGGTCAAGAATAGCCTAAAAGGACAGGAATGTGTGAGAGGCTGCTGAAAAGGGATCTTCAGCATTAACATGCTTCAAGAGTCCAAGGGCAAAAGCTGAACGCTGGCAAAAAATGGGCAACCGTCTTGCACTACTCCACTTGTGACTGCAGGAGGAATGGAGGGTAGAGGTCCTATTCTCTGTGTCAAAATTGTAAGGGGACAGAGCACAATACAATTAACATGTGAGGCCCCAAGTGTTTCCCTAAGACCAAGGGGTGGCTCCGTGGAGAAGTGGGCCCTGTGAGAGCTCAGACTGCCAGGGCATTCAGGGGGCACAGCCAGGTGAGCAAACCAGGAGGCAGCAACAGTCATGCCAGGTATGCTGCCTGCAGCTGTGTGTATACCCCAAGCTGTGCAGGATGCTGCCTTTCTGTACACCAGACAGGTTCTGGGATGAAGCTTCTGCCACGGTTCCTTATTCATCTCCTATCTGGCCTGACCACTCTTGTGGCATTCATTATTATGGAAGATTATAGCTGTCAACTTCAAGTCTAAGTTGCTAGTACTAATATTTCAGCAGGGACATGAATTAAAGAAATAACAACTTAGCTCATGGTCATAAAATACATGTGTGGGTAAATAAAGTATAAACACATACTAGAGATTCATCAATGGAGAAATTCTATCATCACATGACATTGTCATGAAAATTATCATTCCCTCCCTGGAAAACTGTGACTATTATCCTGGGTAGAAATATTATTTTAATATATGGAAATACTGTAATATTCATGCATAAACCAGGTTATCATCATGAAAGTCAGTATTCTACAGTATGAAGCAAATTCTGTATATGAACTTGTTACCATGAAAACGGGAAACCATCAGGACCCATGGATATACACCATTCCCTTGCCTGATCAATTACAAGAAACTTACTACAATCTAACACTGAAGCCCTCTTAAGAAAGATTCTGTATCAGTAAATCTATGTGAAATTCGCTAGTGAGAATGAGAATGAAAATTGCCTACAAAGACTGGAGCCATTTCCCACTTTTCTATGATCCACGTTAGATATTTTATCAAAACCAGTGTGGGTTCTCCCTTGCCCCCCACCAGTGATACTCTAGCGTCTTTTGTCCTATTTGTAAGTTTCTACTTTTCACATCATCATCATCAATATAAATGTGAAAATGCGGGGGAAGGCATTCAAGTGGGAACTGGAAAATGAATGCTCTGTCCAAGGACATTCACATTCAAAATATCCTACAACGTTCAACTGGCCAAAGCATGGGGTGTATGTGGCCCCAATAATGCACATGGCAGGTGCACAGGCACAGTATCCCCCAAAACCTCCTTTTCAGGTATGTGCTCAAACCAAGAAGCAGATGGATATAGTTTTTTTTCAACTACAGACTCATTTTGCAGTGTATCTGCAAGCAAGGGGACACTTCCTAACCTCCTGTCCCCTTCCCCCACCATGGACAGAGAATCTAAGTTGGCCCTAATGGAACGAGAAGGGGGAAAACCCTCTTTTTCCAATAGGAGGTGTGGGCACAGGGCTTCTTTGCACGTTTTGAAGACTTGCATACGTCCTGAGTGTTACCCATTGGGAGAGAAGATGCCTGGGTCAAGTTAAGCTGAAGGGAACTTGTTCCTGAATTACCAATGGTTCAGAGGCTTTCATTTGGGTATTTGGTCATTCTGCTCATCTAGAGAGCAAGAATACTGCAAATCTCTGGGATGTTTAACAGTTTTCCCCACTGTTCAGAGGAGAGAAATTGGAGATGCTAAGCAAAATACAAACAGAATAAACTAGGCAATTAAGGTGACAACTAGGGCTGTCAGTCTTCAGGGCTTACCAAGTCAACAGGATGAAAATCATTAACCAGTGTGCTTCTAAATATGCTCCCCCCCAAAAAAAACCCATGCAAATTTAAATTTAGAGTCTTTCTTTACTTAATTTGCAATAAGGTTTTGGCAAAACAATGCAGTAGCTCTGGAGTGTTCTTGCCAGAATAGGCCTTAAAGCCCCAAACTTTACAGGCGTCAAGGAGGCCAGTTGTGGGGGCCAGAAATTCACCATGTGGATTCAAGGCTGCCAAGAGCCATGTGCCCACTGCCTGTAAACAATCAGTTAAATAAACACTTAAGAAGCACTATCTTATGAAATTCAAGGTCAGTCAGGCTTTTCCTTTGATTGAAAATTTCAAACCAAATTCAGTAAGTCATTTTTGTCAGAAATAATTTAATGCTATTAATAAGAATTTAACAGAGGGGGACAGCTAGCTGCTTTTCTTACCCCTTCAACAAGAAAGGCAGCATTTGGTCAGGGGATCTAGTCTTCCCCTCTGGAAAATAAAAATCCAGAGGACACTCAACATGACAACCCACAGAAAGTCTCGTTAAGCCTTAACTGCGAGATGTGAATGGCAACTTAACTGCAGTGATTAATTTACCAGGATGCCAAACCATTCAATATGGCAGCTGTTTTGTCACCTGCCCTGGCTTCCCTTCTTCAGAAAACAAATCAACGTATAACTTAACTCATGGTTTCTGGGCGCTGGTCCAGCAGTCAGTTTGATAAACAGATTAAGCATTATGTATTTACACTTTCATGGTATCAAGCAATACAAACACAACCACAATAATGGTTACTGGCCTTCTAGAGCCATGGCAACAAACTTCCCTGTTGGTGTCCGTAGCTTTAACAAATGCTGGTTCCTTTCTTAATGGGGGATAGGAGATGAGGGACAAGTAATAGGGATGTAAATTAAGAGGGTCACATGGAAAAATACTGATTAAAAAAAAACATAATCAGTAACATTAAATAGGAATAAAATCTTGTAATTACAAATACACATAACGATAACTGACATCCACATGTCAGCAGAGCCAAGATCCTCATAAACATCTGCTTGGTGCCTTTGTGTGGCACTCTATACCCATCACACCAGCCAGGAGTGATAAACACCAACTAGAGTGTCTCAGCTAGTAGTAAAAAGGAGACCAATAAGAGATGGGTTGGCCTAGCTTGGGCCAGGGTGGCACCAAGAAACTGATTTCAAGGTACTTTCCCTTCCTGTCCAAACCCCCAATTTCCATTCTATCTGTACAGACTTTACCCATGCACAGATTTGGGCACAGTGTAAAGCACGTCACTGTTTTCAGTTGGCCAGCAGCCACCTATACACAGTATCAGGGATCATAAAATCACACTTGACCAGTCAGTTGTGACAATGCAAGGATATTGGTACCCCTTGACCAGAGGAGGTCTCTGTAGGTGCAGGTCCTGGTGCTTTCAAGGACAGAAAGCCCCTGAACCCTGGAGGTGGCCTGTAAGAAAGCTAGCACAGGGTGTTAGAAGGGGACTGAAAACAAGGAGTCACTGTAGACTTCAAGCATCCACTCTCACAGGAGAGCAGGAACTTCAAATTCAGTGACCATGACCATCAACGGATGTTCTCAAGGGCTTAAATAAAAAGACAGATGAGACATCGTATTAGACATGATCACAACCCACAAGAAAAAAGCTACCTGTAATCTGTCTTAGCTCTGGGGTGGAGAATGTAAATGCAGATCTACAAACATATATGTTACTGCTTGTTACTCAGCAAGGAACTACAGGTTCATGCCTCGCTGTGGCCAGGCCACAGGATGAGCTACGGCTATACTGTGGCCTGTGAGTCTTCATCTGAACTCCGGCTACTAGTACTCTTCCCGAGGCCTTTCCATGTGTAGCCTGCAAAGGTTGGGCTGATGGGTAAGTAGCTGAAACACCTGTATTTTTTAATAACGTTCATGCCAAACGGCAAATCATAGGATTCCATGCCATCGAGAGACTTGCTCCCTTTGCCCACGCCCTTCTTCCATTTTCTGATTCCTCTTTCCTCTGGAGTACCTGTGGAACACACACAGCAAAACAAAAACAAAACAATGGAATGTTTAGTTAAACAGTTCCACCAAAAATTGAGATTCTCTGCTTCTGTTGTCCCGTAGATCGAATGGAATAGGATGACAGAAAAGAGCACTTGAGGAAGTAGTTGATGAACAAACCAGAAATCTAAGAATCACTAGCCACTAAAACAAATATTTCTAAAACAGAGATTTGATCTTGCAAAATAGGATCAGAATCCTTATTACATCTCACAATGACTTTACTACTCGGTCACTGCACACCCACCACCCCCCCATCCAGACATTAGTTCTGTTCAGTTCAGTCGCTCAGTCATGTCCAACTCTTTGCAACCCCATGGACTGCAGCATGGCCAGGCCTCCCTGTCCATCACCAACTCCCGGAGTTGACTCAAACTCATGTCCACTGAGTTGGTGATGCCATCCAACCATCTCAACCTCTGTCATCCCCTTCTCCCACCTTCAATCTTTCCCAGCATCAGGGTCTTTTCAAATGAATCAGTTCTTCATATCAGGTGGCCAAAGTATTGGAGTTTCAGATTCACCATCAGTCCTTCCAATGAACACCCAGGACTGATCTCCTTTAGGATGGACTGGTTGGATCTCCTTGCAGTCCAAGGGACTCTCAAGAGTCTTCTCCAACATCACAGTTCAAAAGCATCAATTCTTTGGCACTCAGCTTTCTTTATCTAGACACACCACTTTTTATACTGCTTTGCTCCATTTTACTCGGGGGTGGGGTGCATTTGTCACAAATTCCCCACTTGTGGTCCTATGAGGATAAACTTCCACTGGTGTCACACTCCTGGCAATTCTGCACACTGACAGATGAGTCATCGAGAAAGAGCTGCATCTTCATGGTTCAGCACTCCTAGACTCCTTTTCCAAAGTCTTTACAGTGCAGATAGCACTGGTACCTGCTTTTAGCTCCATGGGAGCCCTAACAATATATTTCTCTGCCTGAGCTTGGGTGATGAGGTCTATCCTATAGTGCAGGGCTTAACTTCTCATTATTTTCACACATATAAGCTATGCCCTCCCATGGGCGTTTCAGTAATGAAACTGACCATTTCCATCTGCCTGACTCCTTTTTACTGACCTCCCACAAATCTAACACCTTCCACCTACTCATGTGTGTGATTCCTTCTGCCCAATGTGTTCATCTCTCATTTCCCCAGTAACCTCTTCTTGATTGAGGCTTTTGGAGGTAGATTAAGGGCAAAATCTCAACAGAAGCTTTAAGCTCAAAAATAAACATCACCCTTCCTTGACAGGATGAATCTACCAGTGTGTCCATGGTGGCATTTTACAACAATACCAAGTAGCCTTCTCCAGGAAGCCACAAGGCAGGCCCCACATCCCATCTTAAGTCTGTCACCCAGAACTTGGCATAGAAGGAGGAGAAGTGCTGTCTGCTGGTAGCAGCTGGCTCAGAAGTATGTGAACAAGTCAATGAAAGCCAAACTGCAGGGCTCCAGGCAAGGCTGAGCAGGAGGGCAGGTAGCTGGAGCATGCTTAAGGCATCCTGCTGCCATATCACCATATACAAGGAATTCCCCTTTTTCTCTCAGAAATAATTCAGCAAGAAGGAAAAAAAACTAAGCTTACTAGCAAAAAAGTGATTCACGAAAGGTGGCTCAAGGTATCATCTTAACAACTTTAGAAAAGTTTAATCAGTGATGGCTTTGAACTGATTCATGCTTCCTGCTTCCCATATTTATTTGGCAAAAAAGTAAGTCACATATGTAATAAGCATGTTTGATATATGCCACATACCTGGGATGGTGTTATCCAAAATAAAAGCCACACAGCCTCCTACAAACATGGCAGTTGTGAGAAGAACATTCAACACTTGATCGATTCCTGTTATCCCTAAAAACAACATAGCAAGAGGTCACAGACAGGCAGAACAGACTTGGCCTTGACTTAGAAAGGAACACTGGGGTGGACCCTAATTGCCAGTCAATGCAGTGCTTGAAAGTGTAAATTTCTATTGTGCATGTATAAATTTTTGCCAGTAATCCCTTAAACTACTAAGACAATAATAGTAAATCAACTATTTAAACTACCTTCGACAATAATCAAGTTATCTCCATAAGGAAAATTTCTAACAATGATTCACAGAAAGTAAATCTAACAGAGGGGACTTCCTGGGTGGTCCAGTGGTTAAGAATTCCAATGCAGGGGACGAGGGTTCGGTTCCTAGTTAGGGAACTAAGATCCCACATGCCCCAGAGCAACTCTGCCTCTGCACCGCAACTAGAGAACCTGCACACTGCTCAATGAAAGACCCTGTGTACCGCAACTAAGAGCCAGCACAGTTCCCACCCCAAATCTAATAGAGTGACGTTCACTTTGCAATAAACTATGAAGCCTTCAGGGTCAGGGGTGTGGGGGAGTGTTGCTTGCAGATTAAAAAAAAAAAATCAATATAAAAGATGGCTGCTGTAAGGTTGAAAACTTTACAAAGTGAATAACATGATGACAAAAATATTTGTGAGATCAGTAATCAAATGAAGGGCTTCAGAATTCTGGGTTACTAATTAGTGCTTAGCTGCTTTTAATTTAGAGCAAATTTATTTCTAAAGATGTCATTATATGAATGAGATACATTAAAATAGAAATTCACACACTTTTTATATTTAAAAATATAATGATCTCCAACAGAAAAATAACATGTTTGGTGAGAATGTGGAAAAGAGAAATCATTGTGTTCAACGTACCTGATGGGAATGTTGTGAGCAATGTTTCATAGCTCACCTGCTATGGAAAACAGGTGTTCCTCAAAAAGTTAAACAGAACGGTCCAACAATTCTATTCCTAGGCATATACCCAAAAGAATTAAAAACAGGTACTCAAACAGTCCTCATTACCAGGCAGATTCTGTTATTTGTGAATTGTCTATACACTAAAATTTATTTGTAAACCCAAAATGAATACTTGTGATACTTTTAGTCATTCACAGACATGTACAAAGCAGTGAAAATTTTGAGTCACCCAACACACATGTTCCCAGCTGAGGTTAACAAGGTAATGCTTTGCCTTCTGGTTTCAGCTCTCAGACTGTAAACAATATTCTTTTAGCAGTCTGTATAATACCACATTGTTTTGTTTTTTTTTTAATTTTTGTGCTTCTTCATTGGTGATCTCGCTATTTAAAACAGCCCCATTGCAAGACGGCCATGATGTGCCTAATGAAGAAAATACGTGAGATGAATGTCATTCAGGCATGAGATCTAGTGCTACTGACTGTGTTCTCCCAAGAGCAATGGTTAAGGATTTGCTAGGTCCATATTCACGGGGATTTTATAGAACATAACTACCATGAGTGAGAACTGCCTGTACTTGCACATCAATGTCCGTAACAGTACTATTTACACTAGTCAAAAAGTAGGAACAACCCAAAAGTGCATCAGTGGAAAAATGGATAAACAGATTATGGTATACACATACAATGGAATATCATCTAGCCATAAAAAGAAATGAAATACTTATATATGGATAAATCTTGAGAACATTCTGACAAGTGAAAGAAGCCAGACATAAAAGGTCATATAATGTAGGATTCCATTTATGAAATATCCAGAATAGGTAAATTCATAGAGATAGAAAGCAAACTGGTGGTTGCCAGGAGCTGAGAGGAAGGGAAATGATGGGGGTTAACTATTTAATGGGTATGAAACTTTATTTTGGGCTGATGAGAATGTTTTGGAAACCAGATAGAGGTGGTGATTATATAACACTGTAAATGTACTAAAATACCACTGAACCGTTCACTTTAACATGATTAATTTTATGTTATGTGAACATCAGCTAAAAAAAATACACACACATATATAAAATGATCCCCAATTCTGCATAAAATGTCAGCAGCAAAAGTTGTTTCTTAAGATGTTCTTCCTTTGTTCATTCTTTATGACATTTGGGTATTAACATAAAAAGGAATTAGGGACTTCCCCAGTGGTCCAGTGGTTAAGACTTTGTCCTCCAATACAGGGGCTACAGGTTTGAACCCTGGTCAAGGAGCTAAGATCCGACATGCCTTGTGGCCAAAAAGTCAAAACATAAAACAGAAGTAGTGTTGTCACCAAGTTCAATAAAGACTTTAAAAATAGTCCACATTACAAAGAACTTTTTAAAAAAGGAATTAAACATACACACACTACTATATATAAAATAGGTAACTGATGAGCACCTACTGTATAGCACAGAGAATTCTATTCAGTGCTCTGTGGTGACCTAAAAGGGAAGGAAATCCACAAAAGAGGGGGTATGTACATTTGTATAATGATTCACTTTGCTGTACAACAGAAATGTATGCAACATTGTAAAGCAACTACATTTCAATAAAAAATTTTTTTAAAAAGGTTGATCTTGAACTCAAAATAGTTGTAATCCCAACAGAAAAACATGTATAGCAAAGTGTATGAAGTTGAGTTTCAAGAAATTTTAAATTTTAATATAGCCTTAGTCTGAAAAATCAAAAGGTTTACAGAGGCATTCTCCCAAAGGGTAGGGTCCTGATTTGTCTGGCTTTTTTTCACAAAATGAACAGATGGAAGCAGGGAGAGGAAGAAAGAAAAAAGGAAGGAAAGGAGACGGTGCCATGCACATCAGTTACACGCATGTGCCAACTCAAGTGGGGAGTGCAAAGGGATTCAAGTTAAACTTTGGCCAAGTGGGACTGCAAGGAAATACACAGATTCATGGAAATGATTCCTGAAGTTCCATGAACTGGTGGCTGTGGTTCCAATTTTGCGACAAGATTCAAGACCTGTTTCTCCTACCTGTGACAAGAGGGTTCTGTCTGAGGTAACTTGGAAGGACGAGCCCAAAGAAGATTGAAAATCCAAGCACAAAGAGGTTCCGGGAAGAATTTAAATCAATGAACTGCAAGTTAGAGAGTCCAACAGCTGTGATCATTCCTAGAGAGAAAACATCAGACCACAAGTTCCATTATCTCACCTATGGCATGGATGACAAATACGCTGTCCAGGGCAGACTCCCTACAATGGCCTTTCTCTGTCCCATCAGAAATAAGTTGGGAGACCTGTGTAGTGTCAGGATGGAATCAGAATGTGACCACCTGACTTAGGCACTATCTGGGTTTATTCAGGGGCATAAACACTTTCTTTAGATCAGGCAGAAAACTAAAGACAATGGTTCCCCTTAAAAACTCAATCCAAATTTTTCAATTACATTAGGATATGGGCCTGAATATCAGGTCCCTGATTACTAACCTGAATGGCACAGAGATCAAATTGACTCCCTTCTGTAAAAACTGACAGTTTTAAATGGCTCACAGGGAGAAGACATCTGAGCTTAAATCAATTAGAAATGGCAACTAGGGACTTCCTTGGTGGTCCAGTAGTTAAGACTGTGCAGGGGGTGTGGGTTCGATTCCTGGTCAGAGAACTGGGAACTAAGATCCCACATGCTTGTCTATGGCCATACCATCCTGAACATGCCCCATTTCATCTGATCTCAGAAACTAAGCAGGGTCGGGCCTGGTTAGTACTGGCATGAGAGATCCCACATGCTGTATGGTATGGACAAATGAAAGAGAAAAGAAAAGAACATTGCACCTGAAGGTCTTATCTGCAACTAAATCCATAATGGAATAATTCAGATACAAGAAAAGAAACAGCTTCTATACCACATTAAAAAACGTGATATCAAAGATATCTGCAGAGGATATTCAAGGCAGCATGGTTTCAATAAAGCATGATAAAAACCTTAAAAAAATGGCAACTAGAGACTAAAATTTAATCTGCTTTTTCCTAGCTCAGTTATTCTACCTTTAATATCAATTCAACTCAGAAAGTGATATGCATTTATATGTTTATAAGGTATATCCTTTTGTATTTTAAAATAGAAACTTATCATTACCTTCAGTCTCACTGAAGGAATTCCTTAGCAATGTGAAGAAAGAAAAGGAGCTTGAGAAGAAAGCCAACTATCAAATAAATGGAATTTTACCAAAGAGAGTACAGAAGAGGGCGCCAAGCACAGGATCTGGAAGGGAGGCGAACAGGGCACTGAACTTTCCGATCATGCCCAGCGCGAGCATGAGGGCTGCGCCGTACTGTATCACCCGACGACTGCCAACCTGCAGGACACACAGAGGGCAGAGACAGGCATTCACCTTGAGGTCCTCCAAGAGCACACAGAACTACTCAGGTCCCAGCAGGCAAATGTGACCAAAACCCATAGACAAAATCTAGATTACTCTTAAAACTTTTAGTTAAGAGGGTCTAACTTTAAATGAGTCTTTAGTCTAACTTTACAATGAGGATTGATATCAATACATAACTATTAAAAACACATCCAGGGTAAAAAGATTCTCACCACCTTTCCTTGTTCCCATCCCATCTGGTTCCTGCTGGAAGCTGACTCCTCTGCTTCATTTGACTATGGGGACCCCAGGGCTTGACCTATGGGTCTCTGAGCCCTGGGCAGTGTCACCTCACTTTGCACTTACTCCTACGCTGTGGTCTTGGGTTTCTTAATGCCCACAGCCACCAGCCAGGATGATCTTGCAATGTCTCAAATCCAAAATGAGAAAAGTACACTTGGCCCCTGCTTTTCTTCTGGGTTCTGGCAGATCAGACAAAACAGTTCTGGAACTTCTCCTCCTGGCATATTAATCATGAGAGGTGGCACAGCCTAGAGACCACCGTGTGCAGGATTCTAGAGCCCAGAGGCCTGACTCCTATCTCTGCTCCATCTCTAACCATATGACTGGCATTAGCCTCTCTGCGTGGCAGGATCCTCCTCTCCGTAATAATGAACAGTATGCTTCTGCTTTGAGGATTAAATAAGCTTCATGTAAAACAGTCTGACGGAGAAGGCAATGGCAAGCCACTCCAGTACTCTTGCCTAGAAAATCACATGGACAGAGGAGCCTGATGGGCTGCAGTCCATGGGGTCGCTACTAGTCGGACATGACTGAGCAACTTCACTTTCACTTGTCACTTTCACACATTGGAGAAGGAAATGGCAACCCACTCCAGTGTTCTTGCCTGGAGAATCCCAGGGACGGCGGAGCCTGGTGGGCTGCCGTCTATGGGGTCACACAGAGTCGGACACGACTGAAGTGACTTAGCAGCAGCAGCAAAACAGTCTGAACAACACCTGGCAAGCATTAGGTTATGTGATAGCCTCCCACCTGAACTTGCTTCCTCTGGCCTTTCTTTTGCCCACCTGTCTTCTCCACTGTAATGGAGTAACCTCTTTAACATCATGATTTAGGAGATCAGGTCCCTGCCTAAGTCTTCTGGTGCTCATTCCCCTCCTGCCCAGTTCTCAGACACACATCAAAGTACTGATACTACCCTAAAGCTACCTCCTCTGCAAAGCCTTCTTTCATTCCAAGGCTCGACTCTCCAAACACTGGACTTCTGCAGCATCACATACAGCATTTCCCATGTGGTCCCAACTTTATTGGTTAAGTTTGAGCTCTGCCTTCTAGAAGCTTCCATCTAGTCCACTGTCACCCAGGTAGCAAGAGACGGAACTGGCACTGGGCTCAAGAATCCTGCACTATTGATCTCTACTCTGTGCTGCCCCTCCCAAGAGAACATCCTGAGAACATAAACTGAATAAAAGCTTCCAGAAATGGAATAGTATCCACAATGCTTTATGTGTGAGTTACAATGAATAGGAAACGGCTATTTAAATAATTAAAATGAAATGAAATGTAAAAACACTCAGTTGTACTAGCTACACTTCAAGTGTTCAGTAGGAATGAGTGGCTGGGGGCTCCCTCAGGGGACAGTGCAAGTACAGAACATTTCTACTACTGCACCATTCTCCTGGTTGATGCTGGGCTAGACCTTCCAAGAGCTTCTTGATGAACCCAAGGGTCAATTTCAGAGTTAGAAGCAAATCTTTTACTAAGCTACCCAGCTAGAATCAGTCACAGCTGATGCTGGAGCCTAACTTCCATTATTCCAATTTACAGCTAGCTCATCCCATTATACCGCCACTAAGTGCAGGGATGCAGTAAAAAGGGTCATGCATATTGGCAATGGAGCGAAAATGACTTAGGCTTGGCTGTATTACATGATAAGGAAGCCTTTCATTTACAAAAAGCAAGCATTTTCAGCAAACATTTTCAAGGACCAGCACTTCGGAGTGAGGGGGAGGTGATGGATACAAATAGAAGTAAGTCACAAGCTTATGATCAAATAATGGTACTGGTGCAATTATTAGGTTGTGGGTTGTCCAGTGGGAAGAAAAAACTCTGAAAAGTTGGGCAGGATTCCCTAGAGACGGTCTTGAGGGATGAGTAAGACAAAGAGCAACCAGACAGAGGGATCCATCTCCCAGCAGAGTCAGCCCTGTTAGATGCAGTGGGGAGGACTGGGCTGGCCCCAAGGATGCCTGAAACAATAAATCTTGTATGAAAACCATGCCTGGAGGGCCGATCTCCCTTAGACGCTGTCCAAAAAAAGCAGCAAGTTAGTCACTCTATTGTTCAACAAACATTAACCAAGTGCCTATTATACATTTCTATTCTAAACACCAGAGACACAGCCCTAAAATCCCTGTCCGCCTGGTACTTATGTGAAGCCTTCACATCTTTCTCATTGCACACTTCCTAGGCTCCCTTCTGATCTCCTTCTTGAATTGCAGCTTTGCCGCCAGGGCCACTGAAAAATTGACACTGCATTTCTGACTTTCCAAAAGTGTTCAACAGGGTGGTATGCTTCAGAAGAGAAATGATCACCTTTTGGATGCCATCAAAAAAGATAGTATGAAAAAAAAAAAAAAGATAGTATGGCCGAGAAGATGGTGTTTACTCTTCCTAGAAATAAACTTACGTCTAAATATTGTGTAACAAATATCTCTAGTTTACTTATCTAACCACATGCTAAATGCTTTACATGAAGTAATTCCAAAATTTTGCAAGCTATTGTTAATAGACAAGGGCACAGAAATTCAGAGAGGTGATGTAACTTGCCCGTGGTCATGTTAGAAGAACATGATGGAGCCAGGGCTGAATCCAAAGCAACCACCTCCCTACCGTGTCATGCTGCCCTTTTCTGTGGAACAGACAGTAGAACACTTTCAACATAGCAGTCCTGCACATGGAATCCAGCCCATCCAACCTGCAGAACTTCAGAGCACACAGCAGGGCAGGCAGCCTCACCTCTAATCAAGCAGTCAGAATGTCCATGTCTGCACATGGAATGTCATAACTGGATAAAGGGTAGCAAATAGTAGAGTTGCCAGGAAATGGAGACAGATCTTCAGAAAGAGCCACACATCGCCCTCTTTCTACATGTTCTGGAAGACTGAAACAATGGTCCAGACTAATGCTGTCTGAAAGAATTTCACACAATGATGGAAATATTCTGTATCTGTGCTTTCCTTTGGCATCCACCAGCCACATGTGGCTACTGACTACCATACTGGACAACACGGATCTAGATCTAGAATTGCTAGATTTCACATACGAGTTCTTATCAGAAAAGCAACTGTCCCAAGCCCTTCAGCTGCATAAAAGGCAGGATACAGCCTTGAAATTTCTGCTTCCTTTTTCCTGGGCAGGGATCTTCCATGAGCCACATGGTTTAGGCCACAGAGAAGCTTCTGGTACTAGTCCTACTTCCCAACCCCAAGGCATCTGTGTAGATGGCTCAATTATAGCCCCCTGTGAGTCAGGGTAATGGAGCTAACTCCAGGGCCGATATTGCCCCTCAAATCAATAAGGCCTCTGCTAGGGGAAGTAGCTCCAAAGGAATTCAGAGGGAAGATCAATTGGCTCAATTAAAAAATGCTGACAGGGTGCCTTTTCAGAATAAGCCAGCACCATCTAAATTATAATAAAGGTAATTCCTCAAACCATCTCAGTAATGTTTTAGAAGGAACCCTGATGACTTACTCCCTATAGTGACTCTAGTTAAATTATCTGTGATATATTTTAAAGAGGTGCAGAAAGAGAGCTAGCTTATTAAACTGTTTCCCCAAGAGTCCCTCCATCTATAATAATTTTACCATTATGTTATTTTGGATTAGTTATAGGTCTACAGGTTCATGGCAGCAAACTGGCTAGAGAGTTAATGGCTTACACCCCATGTGCTGCCCATTTGACCCTTTCCTTAGCTCTGTGTGCTCAGTATCTGCAGCAATAGGACCCAGGCATCCTGGAAGGAAATGCCCATCAGGCAGCCTTCACATGTCATGTGCAAGGAGAGACAGGCAGCAGGTGTGGCCACTAGCACACCTAATGTTGAGCTCTGTGATGGCCTGGCCAACTTACAGAAAAACCAACCAGCAAGTCAGGCTTTTACAATGTATGCTCTACTCCCTCCCACCTGGATTTGCGGTTAAAATAAACCAAACTAAGTATCTGGTTTCTTTTTCCTGGTTATAGAACTGTGCAGAGCTGGAGGAAGATTTCTAATTTTAAAGAGGTCAAAGGATTCTAGAATGTTCCAACTCACCCCCAAGTTCTCAAGGGACAAGGTTGAGGAGAGGGAGACCTCTGACTCGTGCAGTCCACCCCGGATGACGGTGAACCAGTTCTAACCGCGTCTAGCTGCGAGCATACAATGGCCAGGGCCGAGCTGCATTCCTCAACACCCTGGGCAAACAACAAGCACTGGCCCAAAGCAACTGTGATATAAAATTTATTTCCTAGTAAATCTGAAAGGCCAAGAAGCAGCCTCCTTGCTCCTGAAGCTAGACTGTGGTATGTATGCTTGGAGTGGGGCTGGTGGACAGACAAGTGGGGAGGACTTCAGACCAGGTACTGCTTCAACCTGAGTGACTTGCTATGGCTTGTTTTGTTCACTAACTCCACAACAGATTTCATCTGAAAGAGAAGAATGATGCTGCTACAGTCTGAAAACTGCATTAATTCTTTACTGTAAGACTGATTTATTTGTAATGAGTAAAGTAATTTCTGGGGCTTCCCTGGTAGCTCAGCTGGTAAAGAATCTGCCTGCAAAGCAGGAGACCCTGCTTTGATTCCTGGGTCGGGAAGTTCCCCTGGAGAAGGGATAGGCTACCCACTTCAGTATTCTTGGGCTTCCCTGGTGGCTCAGACAGGAAAGAATCTGCCTGCAATCTGCCTGGGTTCAATCCCTAGGTTCGGAATATCCCCTTGAGGAAGGCATGGCAACCCACTCCAGTATTTTTGCCTGGAGTATTCCCATGGACAGAGGAGACTGGCGGGCTGCAGTCTAAGGGGTCGCAAAGAGTCAGACATGACTGAGCAACTAAGGACACAGACAGAATGCAATTTCTAATCTAGAATTAGTGCCATCTCCTAACTGGTCTCCTGTTTCCACCCTCTTCCCAGACCCCAGTTGTCTACTTTCATCAGAGCAGCCACAGTAATTCTTAGAAAAAAAACAAAAACAAAACCAGATGGACTCACACCCTGCGGGACCCTGCCCCTGACCACTTCCACTTAGCCTTTGGCAGCCTTTAAGGCCTGCATGACCTGGTCCTCAGTTACCTCAAGAACCTCATTTGCTCTTAGTCAACGACCCCAACTCCCATCTCTGCTCCTGTCCCACTCGTCTCCTTCCTGATCTGCAGCATGCCAGGGTGGTTCTGTGATAGTGCTCTGCACGGCAGTGCCCCCTGCCTGAATGCCCCTTCCCTGGGTACCTGTATGGTTCCCTCCCTCAGCTCTGTCAGGTCTTTGCTCAAGGTCACCTTCTCAATGAGGCTTAGCCTGACCACCCTAACTTATCCCCCTGATCTGCCCATTTTGCCCCATATTTCTGTCATACTTATTATGTTTACTATTTATTGCTTGTCTTCCTCTGATAGAATGTAAACTCCATAAACAATGGAAGTATTTTTCTTTTTCATTCACTGATGTATCCCAAGTACCTAGAATAGTGGCCTGGCAAAGGGTCAGTGCTTAATAAAAATCTGTAGAATGCATGAAGGAATAGCACCTGAATGCCTGCCTACCCAGGCCAGTCAAGGGGAAAGAGACCTCTATCAGCATTCAAAAAACTCATCAATGAATCAAAAAGAGATGGGGAGGAAGACAATCTCAGAATTGGAGGCCATCCTTTTGGAACTGACAGTGGCCAATGGATCAACATTTAGAGGCCCAACCATTTAATTATAAAAATATCTGTACCTTAGTAATTCCCAAAACTCCAATGTTGGGACTGGATGAAGTAGAGCCATTCCCAGTACCAAAAATGCCATCGAGAACACAGGAGAGACCCTCCACGAAAATCCCCCTAAAATGTAAAGGAATGGAGTAAAGAAAAACATTAATTCAATGGGAGAAATACTCTGAAATAGTCTAAATGGTTATGACCCAAAGACAGGGTCCACAGACCTGTAGCCTCTACTCTCCCCAGGAGGGGTTAGCAATGCAGAATCTCAGGCCACACCCCAGATCTGAAGACGTGCATTTTAACAGGATTCTCCATGCTCATTCAACTTTCAGAAGCACATCTCTGAATCACACATTAGACACAAGGGTTTAAAAATTATTCCAAATTAAAATATTTTTGCCAGAAAATAATCATTTGTGGTAAAGGAGATGGGGACGACAGAGAATGAGATGGCTGGATGGCATCACCGACTCGATGGACATGAGTTTGAGTGAACTCCGGGAGTTGGTGATGGACAGGGAGGCCTGGTGTGCTGTGATTCATGGGGTCACAAAGAGTCGGACACGACTGAGCGACTGAACTGAACTGAACTGAAGACAACATAGGTCATCATTAGATTTGATTCCTTTCCTATTAAAGTTTTATCAGAAAGAAAATGCTTTGTAATTTTATAAATGTTGGAACTTTCAAAAGAACCAATATATAAATAATTTACTCATATGCAGTAGCTCCATTAGAGAAAAATGGAAAAACTAGGGCTCTAAATACCAACAGAAGCAATGCAAAAGATGCAGAGATATCAGCCCTTTTGTTCTCATCACACACAATTCCTTCTGGAAGGGTGGCAGATGGCTGGGAAAGGTGAGATGATCTGGGCTACTTTATTTTCTTTACAGTTTCTGTAGGGCCCAATTTAACCCCAGCATCGAGAAACTGAAGACTATATCTACTGAGAATATAAACGTCACAGCTCATAAACCTCTAGATTTTACAGACTTCACTTATTCCTGCTCTTGTCTCTTTCTATATGAATTGTAACTGTGAAATGAACAGTAGGGAAAACAAGAAATCAAAGGGGACAATACATCCATGACCCCAAACCAAGCAAAGAACACTGGCAGTGTCTGGCACTTGTTTTGGTGAGTTTAAGGTCTGGAGAGATCTCACAGAGAATGTCTTATATGATTGTCACCATGAGAAAGAAGGGTGGGAATTCTGCTCTATATTATTTGGATATGGAAAATGAGAGCAAAATAGGGGCAGTTACTTATTTGAAATAAACAGCGAATAAAGAGCCCAGATGCTTGGCTACTTCATGTTGAAACTCCTGACTGTCCTAACCAAAGAGCAAAGTATGAGGCACTGGGCCCAGTGAAGAGTTCATTTTCTCAGGAACCCACCTGTTTATTGCATGGATGGGAGGTGATGGGGCACAGGACAACCTTGCACAGGCATAGTAGTCCCCGATAGACTCGATAATACTGGCAACAACCGCACTGAGCATGCCGATGACACCAGCTGCAGAGACGGTGGGCAGTCCCCACTGAACTAAGGAAGAAAAATAAGCATAAAAGCCTCATAAACTTTCTTAGAGGGGTAGGCAAAAGTTATCAGGATATTGAGTCATTCAGTATGTCAGAGGACTCTACAAGAACCACTCAGGTTTTTAAAGCTCATGGTAACTATTTTTACACATACGTCATCGGTGCAAAATGCCTGGGAATATTTCCCGAGTTGAATGAAAACAATCATAATCAGGGTTGGTCTGCTTTATTTAAAAGAAGAAATTGTCTGACTGGAAGAGGTGGGTGCTCCTCTTTCTTGCTTCAAAGCCACACTCACTGTCTGCTAAACTAGAATTTAACACAGCCTGCTATGTTGGGATGGGCATTTATATGCAGAGAATGTCTAGCCCTGCTGTGCAAAGCATGGTACACAATAGTGCTCCTGTCCAGAGGGAGACATCAAATGAAAAAGCAGTGAAAAGTCATCACGTAAATTTAATTTCCAACAGTAGAGCATGGCACAAAGTGTAGACATCCCTTTTCTAGTAAAATACCAGCGCTTTTTTTTTTTAAGTACACCATGTTACAGAAAATTGAAGAGTTTCCTTTAAGAAAGCAAAGCAAAGACCCCAGGTAGATTCATTTTGAGTATCTGGATTTAAAAGTATATCTATTTGGACACTGAAAACCACTGATCTTATTTAATAAAAACAGCAGGAGGAACCTTGACTGTTAAAATGAACAGACTTCTTTGTAAAGTACCTAGACTTTCTTTCCCTGAACCATTAGTTATTACAGAGCTACTAAGTAGAAAGTACATGAAGAGGAATGTATCAAGTGTCTTGTGCAGGGGCCAACAATATACTGAGGGATCAGGACACTAAAAGATTTTGAACAGTACAGTGGTTGGATGTCAAGTGAAGGTGACCCAAACCAGGTCGCAATCAGTACCAGTTAGGAAGTCAGGAAGTACCAAAGCCCCTGTTGAAGAAGGGACTCTTCAACTCCTCTGGAAAGCAGGAGACAGAGTGGAGAAGGCGTTCTGGATGGGCAATCAGTGGATGGACAGAGCCAGGGAGAAATAGGCTACTTCTCACCAGAGGAGGCCTGGGGCAGGTAGGTTTGGAAGGCCTTGACCAACCCCCTGGAGGGGCTTGGGCTCTGTCTACTGGGATGTGGGAATAACCCCAAGTTTGGGAGGAGAAAGATAACACATAAAATAAGATGGACAGAATATCCCTTGGGTGTGTGTATGGACAGAACTTTTCCTTCCTGGAGCTCACTTTACCCCATGGTAGCTGACCAGGGGATGTTGAGGCAGTCTGTATTCAGGGGTTCAAGGTACAGACCCACCAGCAACTGGTTTGGTCAACATCTCGTCCCTGGATTGGTTTGGAATGGATTCTTCTCATGCAGATGATTTCTTTATCAAGCAACATTTTGTGTTTTCTAAATAACCTTTGATACAGTTATTTTTACTAAGGCAGCGATATGGTTTCATTTATGCGTCTAGATTTTGGGGTGGGAGTCTTATTGTATTTTGCCATTTATTATTTATCAGAAATTGCCTTTTATTTTCTCAGACTTCTTACTTTAATTGCTTTCTTATCCCCTACACTTTGCCTGAAATCCTCAGCAAGATTTTTAAAATCTTTATCCCATTTACTTCAACATTTAAAATTTATAATCTTAATTGTGGACCCCTTTTCCTTCAGATTATTTATTTAAAATTTAAACCTGTTGGCTTCCAGCCTTCTATTTAAGCCTGTTATTTCATCTTTCTTTTTATCTAGAATTTTTAGTTTGTTACTTGATAGCAGGGTTTCTCAGCCTGGTACTTTTTACATTTTGGACAAGAAATCTGTATTTTAACAACCAGTCCAAGTAATTCCTAGCATACTAAAGACTAAGAACCACTGGTCTAGATATATAAAAACTTGTCTCTGGATTAAGATACATGAAAACTTGTCTCTGGATTAGAAAGTACGTAAGACTACACCCTTCTGGCTCAGGGAGTAGCTCTTTATCTAGGGAAGCTCTGGCAACAGAGGAACTCGTGGCACTCAAGGGCCGCTGTGAAAAGAAACCAGAGAGCGCCCTCTGCAATCATAATGTTAAGGACCTGTCCACTTAGTTATGCCTCCCTGTGCAGAGGCCCCATGGTCCCTGAGCAAAGTCTCATCTCTCAACACATGCACAGCTGCTTCTCCGGGACAGCCCGCTCTGTGTTTCTATTAATACTTGTGCTCATCTTGGTAACCACATGTACAGGCAGAGAGGACCACCCATATGTGCTGTGGGGGCTTCCTCCTACCTGCCCTCCCATGCCTTCTCCTGACTCCCTCATCAACTGACTTTTAATCTCATTTTATCTCAGATTACATGTATGTTTATGAACCTTGTATGGAGGGGACAGGCATACATAAATACATGCTTATACCATATTATCTGATGAGCTTCGGAATGCTTCAGAAAGACTAAACTTTTTACAGTTTTTGTAAATGTGTTAAGACCAGGAGGAACAACTGCCAGAATCACTATCATTTAACATGCTTAGAACATTTATCTTTGACCCAATCTTAATGTTTTTGGCTTTCCCTCATTGTCAGAAAATATGAAAATATGACAACTGGACAGGGGTGTTAACTGGCACAATCTGACTAAGCTTAGGCTTTATTCTAATAAAAACCTTAAATGCTGGGAACAGAGTCTTCACATTACAACAAGCATGTAATAATCACTGGGTTAACACAAAACACTTCTGGGGCTGGGGTCCAGAAAATGCTACACATGAATCCAAGTGATACCTCACAGCTGGGGATCATACACCCCTACCACCTCTTGGCCAAGAGTTACCCAACAATGAAATTATAAATTAAAATCCATTGTATGTTTGTGAATATTAGTTTACCTGACAGGTGTGACCAAATTAAAAAAAAATGATTATGGCTACCTATTGAAAGATTATACAAATTCTACCAGGCTTGAGCAGTCTACTAATCTTCAGGTTGTTCATTTCAGTGGTTTGGGTACTGTGCAGCTCTATACTTGCCTTTCTAAGCAGCTGACCTCAAATCCTGACCATTAGAGCTCAAATCTGGCAAGAGGCTCCTTGAGCTTGGGATTTTGTCCTAATGGAACCAAAAGAATCAACTGGTACAACTGAGAAGAGAGCTGGTTAGTCTCTACAGTCCTCTGGAAACAGAGCCTCCTGCCTCCCTTCTCTGCTATTTAATCCTCTGAAGGCTAGAATGGTACAACTTTCAGGGTATGCTCTGCAACAAAGAAGGCCTTTGGTGTTACAGAGCTTCCTGCCAACTCCCAACTCCTCTAGGTTGCACCCTTGTGGGCTCCTGACCACTCCTGGCCACCAGAATACTTACATGGGTATGGGACCTTAAACCACGGGGCTACCAGAAGCACACCCTGCCTGGCATCAGTTCGAGCATAGAAGCCATACTTCGTACTGTCTGGAGGGAAGACATCTGTCACTGTGAAGATGAAGCAGAGTAGCCAGGACACAAGGATGGCCAGGATGATCTGAAGTGGTCAAAGGAAAAAGCTCTGTCAGGCCAACAGAAGTGGTGGTTGCTAGCAAAATACGCCTTCCTGCAGTGGGATTATTATATCTCAGAGCCCATCAGTACTTTGCAGAAAAAAACACATAAAGGATCTGCCTAAAACCTATTCCTTGAATGGAATCACATTTAGAGAGAGTAATCTCATACAGTAAAGTTATTTAGTTTGAAACTAGCTAGTAAAATAAGAATAACGGACAATGGGCCTAAGAAGGCCACATGGAGTCTGACCTCCCTCAGTTTCAAGGAGAATCAATGTCCTCTTACATACTGTTAAAAAGACTCCATGGACTCTTGGATGGCATCACCAACTTGACGGACATGAGTCTGCACAAGCTGAGAGCTGGTGATGGACAGGGAAGCCTGGTGTGCTGTAGTCCATGGGGTTGCAAAGAGTCAGACATAACTGAGCGACTGAACTGAAAAGGACTCCAGGACTGGACACTTCTACTACTTCTAAAATTTAGGTCCATGATGATTTGGGTGGTCATTAGTGCTCTGATATCATCACACAGACATGGTCCCTCAGGACAATCTGCTTAACCCCCTCTTCTCATTATAAACATTTTACATATGAACCAAATGCAATACTGTCTCAAAAAAAAAAAAAAGGTAATTACTCACAGGGAACATTTTGAAAAGCTGTAACTTATATGCAGTCCATCCTTTCTTGGATTTGTAAATTGGGAGAGGAAATTTAACATTTCTGGCATATTGAGAAAATAGTAATACTAGGAAAATAGTCCTGAGGAGAGAAAGAAAATGAACTAGGTTAAAGGCTGTTACATCTACAAAACTGACCTCATGTGTTCAATTCATTTCTCTAGAAAGCTGCTATTCCTCTATTATTTGGGAAATGTCTTTTGGAAATGCCATTTTTAGAACTTAACATTTCTAGATATGGAAATGAGATTGTCATGTAAAGGCTTCAGCTAAATATTCCTTAATAGATCAAGAAAAACCAAAGAATGTACATACTGATAGGAAAAGTTCACGCTATGTGAAGAAAAAGACAAGATGCCAGATATAACATACTGCATAGTAAAATTACAACTACAAATTAACTAAAAAACAAGCAATTACCACACAAGAGTGCATGTGTACACATATGCATGAATGCGAACAGTTAAGACGGACATGATCCAAATGCTCACAATGATTGGTTTATTCCCCATTTTTCTATATGTTCTGATTTACTTGGAAGGAACATAAATTACTTTTAAAAAGCAAAAACTAAATTCAAATATTTAAGAAAGCTATATACAATATATATACAATAGCATTCAATATTAATATTCCTGGGCTTTCCTAGCTTGGCTCAGTGATAAAGACTCTGCCTGCCAATGCAGGAGATATGGGTTCGATCCCTGATCCAGAAAGATCCCACATGCAACAAAGCAAGTAAATCCATGTGCCACAATTATTGAGCCTGTGATCTAGAGCTCAGGAGCCTCAACTACTGAAGCCTATGCTCTGCAACAAGAGAAACCACCTCAATAAGAAGCCCATACATTGCAACTAGAGCAGCCCTTGCTTTAGAGAAAAGCCCAAGCAGTAACAAAGACCTAGCACAGCCAAAAATAAGTTTGTAAAAATTATATACATATACATGTATATGTGCATGTGTGCTTAGTTGCCCAGTTGGGTCTGACTCTTTATGACCCCATGGACTATAGCCTGCCATGTTCTTGTTCCTCCCTCCACAAGGATTCTCCAGGCACAAATACTGGAGTGGGTTGCCATGCCCTCCTCCAGGGGATCTTTCCAACCCAGGGATCGAACCCAGGTCTCCTGCAATGCAGGTGGATTCTTTACCATCTGAGCCACCAGGGAAGCCCAAGACTGGAGTGGGTAGCTAGCTATCCCTTCTCCAGGGGAACCTCCCAACCCAGGAATTGAACTGGGGTCTCCTGCATTGCAGGTGGATTCTTTACCAGCTGAGCTACCCGGGAAGCTCATACAATATATTCAGATATAAATAATATTCCTGAGAGATTTCTATCTCAAGACATTATGCACTGGTCTTCCTGCCTATTAGCCTACCCTTCCACAGTAGCTTCTATAATCATTCACTTTACAGACAGACAAAGCCAGCAGTCCAAGATCATGCAGCTATGTTGGCCAGGGGTCTAGCTCTACAGCCTGGGCTCCGAACTACGCTGCCACATTGTGAGGGCAGGGATGTCTGGGCTGACTCAAAAGTTTCTCTGTAACAAGTCCTACACTCTTGATCCAGCTATGCTGAATGCTGCAGGAAGCAGGTGGTCCGGTGACCCCCTGGAGCACAACCCAACACATCCTCATGTGTCTGGTGCCCCATGTGTGGCAGGTGTAGGATAGCTTCCCATATTGAAACAATGAAGGTATACCATTATATGTCTCATCATCATCTGTAGGGACTCTTTCTTTCTCTTATACCCTAAGGTGGAGTTGACAGGAAGAGAGGATTCTCAAAGTTAAGCTTAACTGTTCCTGGGAACAGTTCTAATTGCTGAAATGGAATTATCAGTTCCATTGACAGCCAGTCAAGTGTCGCTTCACAGTCACACTCCAAATGAGGTGTGGATTGCAGCTAGCTGCCACTCTACCATTTCCTCACCTATGCAGGCACCTCACTGACCTGGTGCCACCACAAAGTCATCAGATCAGTACCAGTTCAAGGAAGAAAACATACATGGTGCCCAAGGTATTCCAACTCCCCCATGAATGGTGATGTTTAACAAAACCAGTATGACAATGATGGATACTAAAAGAGGTGTATTTTAAACTTAGATCAACATAAATTTTCACGTCTTAAAAAATGTTACTGATTTACTTCCAATTATATACTAAGATCCAAAAAGCCTGGTATCTGTTATTACTGTTATCATTACTGATGTCAGGTGACATCTCACCTGACAGTTACATCTGACAGTTATGCGTTCACATTTCAAAGCACGTTTAAAAAGGGAAAGGTGACACATAACAGAGTCCAAGGAAGGACACCCAGATTTCAGGTTCAAATCTGGCAACTGAAATTGAGTAAGTGAACTGGGCAGATGAACACTATTCTTCTGTTTTAATTTTAATCTTCAAACACACCTGTGGGACAGGTAGGGCAGGCAGCCCCACTGAAGAGAGGCAAGAGCACAGGCTCGGCACTGGATGCCGTGTCAGAGTTCACAAGACTTGGCCCAGCATAGAAGAGACAGGATCTGAGCCTTGATGCTCAGGTCACAGTTCTGTCCACCATCCAGGATTTCCATCTTATGGGACATTTTGCTTATCTGTCTACCTTTGTTTTAACTTTACCTATATTATGCAAGCAATACTACTAAAATGTAGAAAAACTATAAAAGGCAGATAAGCGAAAAGAAAGACACAAAATCTTGAAGACTGCTCATCATCTCACATTGGATGACAAGCATGCAGCACTCTGGTCTACTGAATCCCAGGGTTTTTAGAGCATGTTATTGGGTCCCAGGCACTAGGATTAGAAAGGGAGACAGGACTATCTGATGTCATCCTTGACCTTGGAGCACAAACAGGTCATCAACTGGCCCAAAGAGGAATCAATCATGTTTTACATGCTGCTTCCCAACTAGCCTGCAGTCCCAGCTAACAGCCTGACCTCGAGAGATGGCAACCTCCATCAGAACCTTAGTGGTTGCTTAGCATTCCATCTAGTGGCTGTACCATACCACATCTTACTTCAACATGTCCCCTAAAGTATGACATTGGGAGCAACATAAACAACTGCAATGGATCATCTTTCCCTGGCACCAGTGTGAATATCTGCTTATGACAAGTTCTCAGGACTAGAACAGACCTGTCGAACAGTGAATACCTTACTGAAAAGTGTTTTGATACAAACTGCTAAGTATTAAATACATACAGAAAGGTTGGGTGAATTCACAATCACATCCAGAGACCAAGAATGTCCATTTGCTAATGTGACCAACAAAAGCTTAATTCCCAAAATAAACAAACAGCTCATATATCTCAACAAAAAAACAACCCAATTGAAAAATGGGCAGAAGGCCTAAATAGACATTTCTCCAAAGAATATATACAGATGACCAACAGGCACATGAAAAGATACTCAACATCACTATTTATTAGAGCATTGCAAATCAAAACAACAATGAGGTATTACCTCACACTGGTCAGAATGGTCATCATCAAGAAGTCCACAAATAATATATATGAAGATCAGACCAAAAAAGGTCTACAAATGCTGGAGAGGGTGTGGAGAGCCCTCCACACTTTGGTGAGAATGTAAATTAGCACAGTCACTACGGAAAACAGTATAGAGGTTCCCCAAAAACCTAAAAATAGTGTTGCTACATGATCCAGCAATCCCACTCATGAGCATCTATCTGGAGAAATTTAAAAAGATACGTGCACCCCAATGTTCACTGCAGCACTATTTACAATAGACAGGAAATGGAAACCTCTTAAATGTCCATTAACAGGTGAATGGACAAAGAAGATGTGGTACAGAAATTAATCAATTAGACTTCAATTAAAATTAAAATTGAGTGAAAGTAGCTCAGTCATGTCCGACTCTTTGTGACCCTATGGACTGTTGTAGCCTGTCAGGCTCCTCTATCCATGGGATTCTCCAGGCAATAATACTGGAGTGGTTTGCCATTTCCTTCTCCAGAGGATATTCCTGACCCAGGGATCGAACCCAAGTCTCCTGCATTGCAGGCAGACTCTTTACCAAGTAAGCTACAAGGGAAGCCCAAAATTAAAATAACCCATACTAAAAAAAAAGTGATATGATACATACATATACAATGGAATACTACTCAACCATAAAAAAGAATGAAATGATGCCATTCACAGCAACGTGGATGGATCTAGAGATTATCATACTAAGTAAAATAAGTCAGGAGAAAGACAAATACCATTATCACTTATATCTGGAATCTCAAATATGAGACAAATGAACTTATCTATAAAACAGCTTCACAGATATACAGAATAGATTTGTAGTTGTCAAAGTGGTGTAAGGGAGGGATGGATTAGGATTCGGGGATTAGCAGATGCAAAATATTATATATAGAATGGATAAACAACAAGGTCCTGGGACTTCCTTAGCAGTCTAATGGTTAAGACTCCATCCTTCTATTGCAGGGGACATGTGTTCAATCCCTGGCTGGGGAACTAAGATACCATATGCTGCGTGGACTGGCCAGAAAAAAACAAAACCAAACAAAAAAACAAGGTCCTACTGTATAGCACAGGAAACTATATTCAATACCCTGTAATAAACCATAATGAAAAAGAATGTGTTTGTGTATATATATATATATACACACACATATATATATAACTGAATCACTGCTATACATTAGAAATAAACCAAAACTGTAAATAAACTACGTATCTGTGAAATATATTTTTAAAAATGTCCATTTGCTACTCACTGTAGCAGGGGGTTTTATACTTTTAACTGAAAGTGAAAACTGCTCAGTCATGTCCGACTCTTTGCGACCCCATGGATTATACAGTCCATGGAATTCTCCAGGTCAGAATATTAGAGTGGTAGCCATTCCCTTCTTCAGGGGGTCTTCCCAACCCGGGGATCAAACACAGGTCTCCTGCATTGCAGGCAGATTCTTTACCACCTGAGCCACAGGGGAAGCCCAAGAATACTGGAGTGGGTAGCCTATCCCTTCTCCAGGAGATCTTCCCAACCCAGGACTGGCATCTCCTGCATTGCAGGTGGATTCTTTACCAACTGAGCTATCAGGGAAGCCCTTTATACTTTTAAATCCCTACCAATTTAATCAATTTAAAAACACTATCATCATTTATTTTAATATTCATTCTTTAACATGAAAATAGGTATTTCAGCATTGTTTGCAACAGAAAATATTTTAAATAACATGCTTGTGTATCAACTGGGAAATGGTTTGTGTGCGTGTGCGTGCTCAGTCATGTCTGACTCTTTGTGACCCCACGGACTATAGCCCGTTAGGTTCCTCTGTCCATGGGATTTCCCAGGATTCGGAATACTGAAGCAGGTTGCCATTTCTTCCTCCAGGGGATTTTCCTGACCCAGGGATCAAACCTGCATCTCCTACATTGGCAGGTGGATTCTTTACTGTTGCATCACCTGGGAGTAGTTTAATATAGACTATTTGATACTACTTACCATTGTGCAGTTGTACAAAGAATGAAATAGATCTAAACAGATTGTCTTGGGAAGGTGACCCCAACAAATTATTGAGGTGAAAAATTATAAAATAACGATAAAGCTGTGAATGTGTACGTTTGTATTTCTACAGCAATAATGCAAAATATGGAAGGATAAACACTACATTATTGTTAGTTATTCAAGAAAAGATTTTTTTGAGGGATGGGGTGTGTGGGAGGGACTATTATTTTACTTTAGATTTCTCTGTTTAATTATTATTAAACTCCAAATGCCAAGAATCTCAACGAATTTGGGGATATAGGTAAAATGAGACTTTTCTGGAATGTTTGGTGATGGTACACGGCAATTTATTAAACTATTCTACTTTTGAATAGGTTTTAAGTTATCTATAAGAAAAGTAAACGGAAAAATATTTTCAGGAAAAACACAGTTCCCACTCAGAATTTATGTATGGTGTTAGAAATGGCAGGTAGTGGTTTACCACACTGACTCTCCCTTTAGAGACACTCTGTCTCTAAAGGCCACATCTACTGGTTGACTTAGGAGACCACAATGACCCACCGCCAATACTCCTACTGCTAAAGGGTCCCCTTCCATGTGAATATGCACAATGATAACTAGTGAAGGTAGCCCTTTTTAAACACTAGTTGGTTATTTGTATTACTATTTTTTTGTTAAGTGGTTGTTCATACCATATCCTTCATTCATTACTCTACCAGGACTCTCTCTCCTTTAAATTAATTGGTGAAATTCTATGAACTGGGAACATTAGCCTTTCTTACGGAATTTGCTCTATTTTCTCAGATACACTTAAAATTTAGTTTCAATGGTTTTTGACATGAGCTTTAAATTAATCAGTGGTAAAATCAATCTTTCTCTTTTCTTCATCTAACCTATTTAATATAGCTTTCCTTATAGCCCTTTCGTGGTTTTATTTTTTACATTTAAGTCTTTAATTCAACTGAAATGTAATTTGATATAAATCAGAAATCTAACTTTTTTCCAAATAATTATTTTCTACACAGTTCATTCTCCACTGATTTCAAACATCATATACTAAGTATTAATTTTTTTACTGGTTATGTTTCTATCCTTTCTGTCCTACTCTATCAATGTCTACCCTGTCCCAGATCAGAGTGTTAAGTCCTAGAATGTGCTTTAATTATTGTTAAGGGCAAATCATCAAGCCCTTCTCCCTATTCCTGCATTGATCCATATTATTTTATTTTGTCTTATTTATTGGCTAGTACATTCAGAACTTTAAATAATTCTGATAATTTAAGTCTTTCACCATTAACGTATGTTGTTATTCAGTTACTAAGTCATGTCTGACTCTCTGCAAACCCACGGACGGCAGCACGAAAGGTTTCCCTGTCCTTCAGTATCTGCCAGAGTTTGCTCAAACTCATGTCCATTGAGTCGATGATGCCATCCAACCATCTCATCCTCTGTCACCCACTACTCCTCCCCTCCATCTTTCCCAGCATCAGAGTCTTTTCCAATAAGTCATTTCTTCACATCAGGTGGCCAAAGTATTGGAGCTTCAGCTTCAGCCCTTCCAATGAATATTCAGGGTTGATTTCTTTTAGGATTGACTGGTTTGATCTCCTTGCTGTTCAAGAGGCTCTCAAAAGTCTCCTCCAGCACCACAGTTCAAAAGCATCAATTCTTCAGCACTCACCCTTCTTTATGGTCCAACTCTCACATCTGTACATGACCAATGGAAAAACCACAGATTTGACTATACAGACCTCTATCGGCAAAGTGATGTCTCTGCTTTTTAATCCGCCATCTAAGTTTGTTACAGCTTTTCTTCCACCAAGCAAGCCTCTTTTAATTTCATGGCTGCAGTCATCGTCCACAGTGATACTGGAGCCCAAGAAAATAAAATCTGTCACTGATTCCACTCCCCCCACCCCCATCTATTTGCCATGAAGTGATGGCATCAGATGCGATCTTAATTTTTTGAGTGTTGAGTTTTAAGTCTGCTTTTTCACTCTTTCACTCTCATCAAGAGGCTCTTTAGTTTCTCTTCACTTTCTGCCAGTAGAGTAGTGGTATCATCTGCATATCTGAGGCTGATGATATTTCTCCCGCAATCTTGATTACAGCTTGTGAGTCATCCAGCCCAGGATTTTGAATGATGTATTCTGCATATAAGTTAAATAAGCAGAGTGACAATTTATAGCCTTGACGTATTTCTTTCCCAATTTTGAAACAATCCATTGTTCCATGTCCCGTTTTAAACGTTGCTTCTTGACCTGCATACGGGTTTCTTAGGAGGCAAGTAAGGTGTATGGGGCATTTAAAAATCATATTTATCACTGCTAACAGTTTGCAGTCAGAACATAGGTTGATCAATTTTTAAAAATCATCACCATGGTTTTTAAATAAAAAATCAGAGTGGATTTTAATAAAATTAAATTTTCTAATATTTAATCATCCTTGAGTTCTTGAAATGATAAATATATTGCCCTTTTACTGTATTATCTGTAGCAGCATTTTCCAAACCATGTTCCAAGGAACATTCTTTTCAGATATGTTTATAGATGCAGCACTTAAAAAATTAAGTATGTGAAGAGCTGTACAGTAAGGCCCTTTTCTGAAAGTTTTCTATACACTTGCATCTTAGAGACTGTATCGAGCCTTTTAAGACACTGAGCTTTAGATGCTACTACCTGAACATATTTCCTTAGGGTTTTCTACAACCCTAGGAGAAGACTCCCCTTGGACTGCAAGGAGATCCAACCAGTCCATTCTAAAGGGGATCAGTCCTGGGTGTTCGTTGGAAGGACTGGTGCTAAAGCTGAAACTCCAATACTTTGGCCACCTCATGCAAAGAGTTGACTCACTGGAAAAAACTCTGATGCTGGGAGGGATTGGGGGTGGGAGGAGACAGGGACGACAGAGAATGAGATGGCTGGATGGCATCACCAGCTCTATGGACATGAGTTTGAGTGAACTCCAGGAGTTGGTGTTGGACAGGGAGGCCTGGCATGCTGTGATTCACGGGGTCGCAAAGAGTCAGACATGACTGAGGGACTGAGCTGAACTGAGGAAGGAAAAAGTTGGTCCAGGATCTCCCTTCTGCATTAGCTCTGTCAGGATCTGCCATTAAGATAAAACTGTGACGTTTCCCTTCTTTTTCAAAGCTCCAGTACAGTTTAAACAGTACAGGAATTCTCTCTTCCTTGGAGATGTAATATACTCAATGCCTAGCCAGTAGAGCACATCCTTTAGGAACGAAAGTCCTTCCACAACATCCTTGACTTTTCTTCCCACGGTCAAGGGTGTGGTCACACCTCCCGCCCTACCCCTAACTTATTCACAATGCTCTTACATAATACCCCTGCTCTGGGACAGATAGTGAGCCAGGTACTGGCGGTGCCATGATGATTAGGTCAGAGCTGAGGTCCTGCCCTCACAGGGCTGACATCAAGCACAAAAGAAGAGCTCTGGAAGATAAAAAACAGGACAGCAGAAATAAAACAAACTCAAGAGAAGAAGTCACAGATAAAACTGAGGAAAATTCCTATGAACAGAGGGAAAAAACAAAGAGATGAAAGACAGAAGAGGAAAGTCAGAGGACAACTTTGGGAGGACCAACATCCTAGAAGTTCCAGCAAGAGAGAAACAAACAGGGATGGAAGGGAGGGGGAGCATCTGTGAAATAATTCAAGATCACTTCCCATGAACACCCAAGATTACAAAATAAAACAGCCCAGAGTGCCAAGCCTGAGATGTAAACAGACCACCGAAGAGCAGCAGGCAAGATTTCAGACATCGTGATGACAAGAAGACCTAAAAGATTCTAGAATCCAGCAAAAATTGGAGATGAAAGAGAAAAGTCTTGAAGAGATAATGACCAAGCATTTTACAGGACTGACAATGCACAGGAAGGGAGAAAAAAATAAACCAGAGACCAGTTTGGAGGTGATGGCTGAGTGTGGCAATGATGACCAAGGATAGAATCGGGATTTTTTCTGGAGGTAGGAGAGAATGATGGGTTGTGCATGGTGAATGAGGAAGTGAAGAACAAAGGATCACTGCAGGGCTTCTGGCTTAAGCACTTGTGCTACTATTGCACCTGTGGCTGTGCTTCTGCGAGGATGACCACAGAAGGAACTGGTTTACGCGCAAGGACGGAGTCAAAGTTTGGAGTTTTCTTCCTTTAAAGTTTGAGGTGTCTTGTGTAACAGCAAATGGACAGGGGAAGTCAGGGGTTCGATCTGAAAGTGTGAGTTTAGAGGTCCAGGTTACAGGTTCATGTGGAGCCCACCAGCATAATGCATGTCTGCTGATGCCATGAACTCGATGAGATACCCCAGAGGAAGAGAATGGAGACAGAAGGAAGCCCAGGTCCAAGTGCTGAGGACCCCAACATCCAGAGGTCTGGGGGAGAAGGGGTCAGTTTTGATTATTTACCAAAAAAACAGCTAGAAAACCACCTATTCTATTAATATATATATAAATTTAGGGGCAGGAACATAGATCTAACTCAGCCTCCCTGTAGCACACTGCTTTGTGTGTGCATTCCCTTCTCACCTTAATTAGCCCTGACAGAAGTCTGTCTACATGTTTGCCATTCTCCAAAAAACCAGCTTTGGCACGCATCACTTCTATTTGTTTTCTAGTTTTTATTTTGTTGTTCAGTTGTTCAGTTGTGTCCGACTCTTTGCAACCCTGTGGATTGCAGCACGGCAGGCCTCCCTGTCCCTCACCATCTCCCAGAGTTTGCTCAAACTCATGTCCACTGAGTCACTGATGCCATCCAACCATCTCATCCTCTGTCGGCCCCTTCTCCTCCTGCCTTCAATCTTTCCCAGCATCAGGGCCTTTTCCAATGAGTTGGCTCTTACCAGGTGACCAAAGTATTGGACCTTCTACTTCAGCCTCAGTCCTTCCAATGAATACTTAGGACTGATCTCCTTTAGGATGGACTGGTTGGATCTCCTTGCAGGCCAAGGGACTCTCAAGAGTCTTCTCCAGCACCATAGTTCAAAAGCATCAATTCTTCAGCACTCAGCCTATTTTTATGTCCAGTTCCCACATCTGTACACGACTACTAGAAAAACCATAGTTTTGATTATACAGACCTTTGTAGGCAAAGTAACATCTCTGCTTTTTAAAAAACAGGATGCTTTTAAATAAGCCTCGACGAACTCCTTTTCCAATTTTGAACCAGTCCGTTTTTCCATGTCCAGTTCTAACTGCTGCTTCTTGATCTGCATACAGGTTTCGCAGGAGGCAGGTAGCAGGTAAGGAAGTCTGGTATTTCCATCTCTTTAAGAATTTTCCACAGTTTGTTGTGATCTACACAGTCAAAGACTTTAACGTAGTCAATGAAGCAGATATTTTCTGGAATTCTCTAGCTTTTCCTATGACCCAATGGATGTTGGGAATTTGACCTCTGGTTCCTCCACCTTTTCTAAATCCAGCTTGTACATCTGGAAGTTCTTAGTTCACATACCATTAAAGACTAGGTTGAAGGATCTTAAGCATTACTTTGCTAGCATATATTTTGTTTCTCTACAAATGTTTTCCCCTGCTTTCACTGCACTCATTTTTCATCCTGTTTTTCTCATTTCTGAAGATAAGCTCTTCAAGTACTTTATTTCTATTTGACTCTTCTTGAGAACTGACTGCTCAATAAGTGTGACAAGTGCTGTTATCATCATTTTCTAAATTGTCGGCAATTGTAAAGTTAGGAGTTCTTTTCTGAGTTATTTATAATGGTGTTCTCTTGCTTCTAAGTGGTTTGGGGGTTTAATTCATTCTTTTGTTACTGGTTCCTAAAGTTTACAGCAAGACAGTAAGCACAATTTCTCCTTTTTGGAACTTCCTGCATTTCACTAAGTGAACATTCTCACGTGCCTTCAACATACCCATCCTGATTTGGAAATACTGACAACCTTTGGTGAAATGAGAAAACTAAGAACAACACTGGATATTTTCTTATACTTTAATTTATAATGATATATGGATTACAATTATGTAAGGATTCAATTTATTTGTAAACCACATTCTAACACAGAGAGGCAGAATTAAATGTTATGGGTTAAGTTCGAGTCAGGCTATTTGGGTTCTGAAAAGCATCCTGGCTAACTGTGTGATCCTGAAAAACCAACACTGCATCTTTGTCCCTGGATTTCTTTACTTGTTAAACAGGGATAACACTGGTACCTACCTTAGTTTATAATACATACAAGCAGTGTTATGTAAAGCATGATATGTAGGCTCAATAAACACTGTTTTTCACTGAATAATTACAGAAGTTTTCACAAAACAAAAACAATTAGAAATCCTCTTATGTTACTTAATTTTTTAAGAAATCTGACTGATTGCTAAAATTCTAGAGTCTTAGAATCATTTCCTATGATGTGGTCAACTCTTACATATGCTCTATAGAAATATGCTCTACAGAGATATGCAGAGACTGTGGGTTCTATCTGTGGTACACAGAAAGCTGTGGCTCTAATAATCAATCTTATAAAGTTCTGAATGTCTTTACTGACATTACTGAAAAAAGGGGTAAGTGACATATTTAATTCACTTCAAGTACTGTGTGAAAGGACTGGCACTGATCAGCAGGACTCTGGCAGAAATGACAGCTTTGTGACAGGTGTACAGAGCTGTCTGACCTGAGAGCCACATCACCCTTGATGCCAACACTGCAGGGCACAGCTCTGTCTCCTGCCAGTCTGGAAGTATTTTTGAGTCTCATTTAAAGGATTCAGCTTCTTGGTATTTCAATTTCCATGTATGAGCCTTGGTATGACCCCAAAAGTCAAGAGTTAATGGCGCCACCATCTTACTCCTTTCTCAAAATTTAAAACCTTACAACCCTCCCAATCTTTAGAATACCTTGACTGCATGGCACTTTAATAATTCCCTGGCACGAAACAAATAAAGTTTAAACTATCAGACTACTCTTACATATCTCCTGAAGTCTGTATAAATGTTCAAAACATTCAAAGAAGCTGCCCTCAGTGTTGGGAAGAAGGGAGATTTTTTACTGTCCACTCCTGAGTGGCCTTGTAACACTTACAGCATGGCGATGCCCCAGTGCTTCCCTGCTCTCTCTCCTGCTGCCTGGAAACCAGAGAGGCCAATGAGGGCCACCGTGGGTGTGATGGTCAGGGGCCCGATGTATTTCAGCAGAGCCCCAGGCAGGCCTAGGAGGCCGATGACCACTTCTATCAATGAGGACATGATGATGGCTCCCTGGATCTGGAGCAAGAGAGGACACAGACATAAGAGCAAGCTGCTTATAAATCACACACTCTAAATGTCACCTGCAACCACAACTGATAATTCTGTAAAATCAAGCTATTATAAAATAGGCATGACATAGCTGAGAAATTCCTGGGAAACCGTAAAGATACCAGTGGGTGTGATTGGGACCTAGCAAACCTAAGTTTGACCTGACTGATGTAAGATTATTACTGAAATGGGCACTGGACACAAAATCAAGCTTGCCTATTCCACTGACCGAGACAGATGTAATTTATCATTCTCATTTAAGACACAACATTCAAAACAAGCCTCAAAGGTACAATGCAGTACAAAGATTCTTGACTTTAAGAAGTAAGCTCCTGTAGGAAATTTAAAAGGTAGTGTTACTGACAAAAATTCTAAAGGAATATTTCTATTGTACAGAATGGTCATTATCTGTGTTAATTCTGAACTAAAGGTGAACGGTTTTACAGGTTTTGGAAGATCTGGATAAAATGTCAGTCATTCTTTGTATCTAAGGACTCCCATACCCTATTTTATTCAAGTGCACTGAAGCAGATAATGGCTTTAATTCCTTCAACCAACACAGGCAAACACTGAGGCCAGAATAAATAGTTTTGCAACCTATCAACTCTGTGGCTCCCTCCAAAGGGAGCCATGTCCATCGGCTGGTTATGCTGGTGGGTGTAAGCAGACAGGTCTGTGGCAGCATAAGAGAGGAGGAAGAGAAAGAAGGACAGAAAAGAGGGCAAGAAACAATACTGTCTGGTGGCACAAAGCATTTCTACATGCTTTATTTTATAGCGATGTCATCTAAATTGAATTTCACAACACAAATGAACATATCAGTAGCTGGGAAAAAAAAAAAGAGCTTAGTGTAAGCAACTGCAATATACTGGGCACGACCAACACTGAAAATGAGAAGAAACACAAAGAAGCTGTAAGTAGACAATGCTCATCATTTACCTCACGTATTCGGGGATACCAGATGTGTTCTGTGTGTAACAGCTCTGTCGTTCCATTGGCAACCGAAACATCTTGAAAACAAAAACAAAGACAAAATTTTTCTTGGAGTGACACTGATGTTTGACAGGACATATTCATTTTACTCTTTTTAAGAAGTATCTCCTCCCTGTTCTAAGAATATCTGTATAAATACCCAACCCTAAAATTCAAGTTACAACAGTACTGCGTATCATACTGAAAGGTGGATTCCCTATCGCTAATATAACCAAATTTATTCACCAATGAGAGCTCCTGGCTTCTCCAGAAGCTGACTGAACTGCTGATACACATTGCTAGTCCCAGTCTCATACAAAGACCAACCTTTGCAAGCAGCTCATTGAAATGACCAATAGCAAGGTTGCCTGACTGAGGTTTTAAAAACCTAGATAAAACTGAGGCCCTTTTTCTGTTCCTAAATCAAATCAGTGGTCACAAAGTAACTCCTAGGAGCAAGGAAGGAAATAAGGGCTAGAAAATTCTGCTCCTAGAACCTAAAAATTTAACAGTATGTTGAGAGTACAACAGGTCTGTCTGCTTTCCTCAAAACCCCTATCTGATCTCTTCCTGACCTTATTGGATTATTTAAGGATCTTTGCAATCACTATGAGGAGGATAGGAGGTGGAATGAAAGTCATTTGCAGAAAACCAAAGCAGCCAGATCCTTAAAAAGCAAAGATGTTTCAGAGAAAGGATGCTGATGCAGCAAAGAGAGTGACTACTGGTGGTTCATAAAATCCACTGAAAGAAAGAGGCAGAAAAACAGCACAAATATTCTTCTATTCTGTTTCCATATTTATCAATTTCATTAGCACAGAGAAATGAGGTCCTTTACTGGTCCTTACTTGCTCTGGGGGTAGGGATGAATGAGTGGATATATAGAGAGACAGAAACACGATCCACAGATTGGAGTATTCTAAGCTGTTTTGTTGGTTGTGTGTTCTGTGCCTGATTCCAGAAAGGATTTATCACTGCTGGGGGCAGCACATCCAGGCCTCCCTTCTATCACCTGCATTAAAGGACCCCAATGACATATGTGGAAATAACTGCAATTACCTGTGGTGTTACATTTCCATTTATCTAAAGACAGGATGGCTCGAGCAGGGGCCAGAAATGCAAAAGCACTGGCCTGAAACAGGGGTAACCTAAAAGAAACGAGACCAAAACCATGATCACGGCATCAGGAACTACCGAGGTAGTTCACTATTTGACAGCTTAACAGTCTTTTCCATAGACAAACAGCACATGAGTAAATGTAGGCACACCTGGAAAAAAAGCCCCAGTCTGCAAAGATATTCTTGGCCATGCAGCCAGGGACGCTGGCTTCTCCATTCTCCCCTCCTAATGCTCTCTCCCCAGAGAGCCCCAGGGTAGGTTCTGGGGGAGCTCTGTAGTCAGCGCCAGCACCCCAACACCAGCCCCTGACATTACCACCTTTCCCCTTGGTGGGGGGAATGCAGGCATTTGGGTATCTCTGTCCTGCTGAGTTTGTGAGCTCCTTATTAAACATCAATGTATCTCTTCTATTTTATCATCCTCCTCCCTTTCAAATTCTTATTGGTTATCATGGGAGAAAAACCTATCTCCCCCTGTCATTCCATTTTGTAAGTAAAAAACTGCCATGAATCACTGGGGATAAGCATTAAGATTATGTTAGTTATCTATCTATTGAGAAAAAGGAAAACTGCACGTTACAAGTCAACAGTAGATAAAATATTCTGCTTAGTCATAAAAAATACTCAAAAAAGTGCTTGTACCCTTATTTCCAAAGGACCTAGAAAACCTGTAGATTCTGTTAAACTTCCTGCCTACACTGTTAAACTAAATGTAGAGATCCTCAGATACCATCATTCAATTACATTCTAGATAATTCATATTGATTTTATGAGCACTGGTGCTACTTAAATTCAAAAGACTTTGTTATTTATTATTAGAGTATAATAAGAGCATTTTCCACTGGAGTTGTATTAAGGTGGCTCTAATGGGCTAACACAGGAACTCAATCACTATCTTTAACATTATTTTGAGGGTAAAATATGAAACTAGCCCTTTGGTTTGCAGGGTTTGGAACTTCCAGATATCCAGATCATTCTTAAAATACTCCTAAGCAGCCTTGAATCAGTGTCCTGGCCAGTAGGATAGGAGCCTAGCCAGGCTCTCCTCTGAGCTGACAGTACGTCCTGCCCTGAGTGACACAGTAGCTGGATTGAGAAACAGTGGCTCTGACTGAAGGACACAGAGCCCCTTTACAAATACAGAGCTGGTACACACTATTCTGAGGTAGGTGAGGCTCTTCTCCCATACAACCATCTAACTTCAGATCCATGGGCTCTCCAAGCAGCCAGGACTGCCTGCTCTTTTATTCTGTACTCATGACTGGAAAGGAAACAAATTAAACTGTGCTTTTCTTTACACAAGGAGTTGGAAAACCACCTGGTTTTATGAGTAAAGTTTCACTGGGACACAGCCACCACCCTCACTCATTCATGAGCTGTCTGTATCTACTTTTATGCTTCAATGGTAGAGCTGAATAGTTATAACAGGGAACACAAAGCCTAAAATATTCACTGGTTAACACACTACAGAAAAAATAAAATTGCTAACTTTGACTACAGGGAAAGTATATCTTAAATATGTGAAAATACCTCAAAAATGTAGAAGTTTTTTTTATAGTAGACATTTTTAAAGTTAATAAATAGTGTCAACTAGATGTCATTAAGAAAAACATCTGAGCAGATTTTGTAGCCCCAGGAGAGAAAAAGAACCTAACAAGCCCCACACAAGTTCTTACTTTGTTCAAAACTCTGCTGGAGGTGCCTCATTTCCTCTTGAGCATCCAGGTGACCTGAATCCATTTCCCAGTCTAGTCTCTCACCCATCATGTCAAACACTTGCACTCCAGGCAAGCAGTCTACGTTCTTGCCTCTGAGCCTTTGCTTATCTCTTGTCATCAATTAAAGCTCCATTTCTATTCAACATTTAAAGGACACAGAAAATACCATTTTCTCCAGGAATTATTCTTGGCTCTCCTAACGATCTACAATGTGTTCCCCTACTTAGGACATTCTGGCCATGATTTCTACAAGTTACTCCCCAAGTTGTCGGGAAACTGTTTCATGATTCCCTGGGGTGGGGGTGGGGGTGGGGGCGCTGGTTACAAACGAACACTTCTTCATCTCACTCAGTGCAAGTTAATCAGAGTCTCAGGTGGAGTCTCTGAGGGTGCAGCTGAGGCACCAGGCAACAAAGACAAGCCCTATGACAGAAGAAGGCATTTATCATTTTGGTCTCCTGATGAGCATTTCCTGGGTGTCTGCTTGACACAGGCACACTTATGAACAGATAAGACAATGGGAAAAACCACCCTTGGGCCCTTGAGGGGCTTCTGTTGTGTGAAAGAGATTATCTATCACGGCTATACATGAAGGGTAGTGAGGGAGACGGTGCAAGATGCCATGGGAGTCTGTAATCACTTGAAGGACAATAAGTACTTCGGCCCATAAGCAAGAGGTTAGTAATCCAGGCAGAGGAGAGCAGATGCAAATGAGAGCCACAAAGCAGACCCAGAAACCCTCAAAGAATTGCAGATACTTTACTGTGGGTGGGAATTGGTGTGGTGAAGGTCAGAGGGGACCAAAGAACAAATGCCTCGTAATCTTCTTGTAGACAAGAGGAAAACTAGTGAAGAACCCTGCTCTGAAAGGATCACTTCTGGGGGGAAAACGCAAAAGTTGACCTTAACTCCGGAACTATTCCCAAGGCCTTCCAAGAGGCTGTGACACAGCTCTGGTCAGCGGTCCTTGCTTCACTGACGCCACCCATCCTGTGGGGGCAGTTCGGATGGCCAGCCTGCCCGTTTCAGGTTTCGGCCTCTACAACTCCCTTCACAGCACTGAAGCCTCTGTATTGAAGTGCTCCCTGCTGCTAACCTGCTCATCTCCCCAAGGGGGTGGTGTCGCCCTGAGAGTAGGAGCTGAGCCTTTTTACCCATCACTGGGCCCCCAGCACTAACTTTTGTTTAGTAATTAATGAATTGAAGGTACTATTAACAAATATCCTTCGAGAGGAATTTTATTAGACTAGAAATAAGAGGTTATGCCTTTCTGCCATGTTGATTTTTACTGAAAATTTGGGGGAAAACTTTTTTTAAGATTAAAGGCACTGGGTAGAGAGTAGAGAGTTGAATGTGCATGAATTTTCAAGATAAAATCAGGTAACTCCCCCATGCCCCAGACTGCTCACTAGCAGTCCTCCATGGTGCCATCAAGGAAAAGGTATCAAAAAGTTTAAAAGGAAACAGTCCCACAAGCAGCACCAAGAAGGGATAAAATGCATCTACCCAGAACTAAACCATTTAATGAAAATGAATAAAGCAAACACATAATTCAACAGCACAGAGAATACACTCTGTGCCTGGCTTCCTCTATCTACCAAGAAAGTAATCAAGTTGGTACAAAAACTTTCATCACCAAGTAAACATTTACTTGAATCTAAACTGCAGCACAATTGCAAGTTTGGCCTTAAGAAAAGTAAAATATGATGTGTCAAAGAATATTCTTTTCTTAATTGGAAATATTTCCATACTGGTTACTATACCTACATGTATGTATGTATCTGCTGGACTGCTGAAAAGGAGCTTGTGGGCATGGAGTCCTCTACCCAAACACTTTAGCAGACATCTCTTAAGAATAAATAAATCCTTCCACATCATTGTCCCCTGCCCCGTAATCACACCCAAGAAAGGTGACATGAATTTTAATAACATGGCCTAATAGTTAGGCCATACTTAAATTCTCCAAATTCTTTCAAGGTATTTTTTTAATGTGGACCATTTTTTAAGTCTTTACTGAATTTGTTACAATATTGCTTCTGTTTTATATTTTTTTTATTTTTTTGGCCAAAGGCATGTGGGACCTTAGTTCCCCAATCAGGGATCAAACTTCCACCCCTTGCACTAGAAGATGAAATCTGTCACTGCTGCTGCTGCTGCTAAGTCACTTCAGTCGTGTCCCACTCTGTGAGACCCCATGGACTGCGACCTTCCAGGCTCCTCTGTCCATGGGATTTTCCAGGCAAGAGTACTGGAGTGGGGTGCCATTGCCTTCTCCAGAAACCTGTCACTAGACCATAACAGAAGTCCTTAATTGTTTATAAAAGTGCTTATATCCTATTACAGTTTCTACACTGCAGCTGGTTATCGTGCGTCATATTTAGAGTCAGGGTAAACATTTTTGGCAAAGACTGCTCAGGTGTCATACCTTCTCTGGTAGCTCAGCTGGTAAAGAATCGCCTGCAATGCAGGAGACCTGGGTTTGATCCCTGGGTTGGGAAGATCCCCTGGAGAAGGGAACAGCTACCCAATCCAGTATTCCAGCCTGGAGAATTCCATGGACTGTATAGTCCATGGGGTCACAATGAGTTGAACATGACTGAGCGACTTTCACTTTCAAATACTTTTGGCAAAGACCACTCGGGTGTCATACCTTTCTTATAGCATCACATCAGGAGGCCTGTCAGAATGTCCCATGAGGTAAGAAAACTTGGTCAGGGTAGTGACTACTGGAACTCTCCATTTTAAAAGTACCTCTTCCTTTTGTAATAAATAATCTATAAGGTGATTCTTAAATTGTACAAATATAGTCTCACTAGCTTATTAACATTCTTACAGTGTGGCTTAAAAACTATAATTTTTAATTTTATCATTCCATTGATATTAATTAGTGTCCTTTTGTAAAGAGTTTTTCTTTTTGTCCAAAAAGAAAACATCATCATAAACACATGGACTCATTTTTTATTCAGTTTAATAATACATTTCCATGACTATTCTTTTTAATATAAACTGTCCCAAATTTGCCTAAAGCACCACAGTTCCAGAATTATACCAATGTCACTACTAATAAGACTACTAAGTTTAAGGTTGAAGCTGAAACTCTAATACTTTGGCCACCTGATGCAAAGAGCTGACTCATTTGTAAAGACCCTGATGCTGGGAAAGACTGAGGGCAGGAGAGAAGGGGACGACAGAGGATGAGATGGTTGGATGGCATCATTGACTCAATGGACATGGGTTTGGGTAGACTCCGGGATGATGATGATGGAGAGGGAGGCCTGGCGTGCTGCGGTTCATGGGGTCACAAAGAGTCGGACACGACTGAGCGACTGAACCGAACTGAAAGTTTAAGGTTTCTCTTTTCTTTCCCCCCCCTTAGAAATATATTTCATTCAGAGAGTGCAAAGTACTATGTTCTAAAGTCTATGAATTAATTCTTTTCCCATGTGGCCAACAATTTGTCATAGGTTCACTTGTTTCTGTTTGTGTTCAATTTTAGGATTTGTGTTTCTTCATCCTTTTAGAGTTTAAGTTTTGAACATAAAACCATAAAATATATGGTTCCCATTCCTATCGCCTCCACCCTCCAAATATTACTTATCATTAACCATTTTTATTAATTTCTAACTTATCCTTATTTCTTCAAACATACACACTGTTTTACAACTTGCTTCTTCCAATATATCCTTAGAACTGACTCTATACCAGTACAAGAAGATCTTCCTTATTCTTTCTCAGAGCTGCATTCACTGTGATGTATGATAGTCTCCTACATATGGGCATTTGTGTTAACTATTTTGTCATTACAAATTACACAGCAGTAAAAAAAACTTTCTGCATTTATTTGGCATTTGTGGGAGCATATCTGCAGGGTAAATTTCTAGAAGTAGGACTGTTAGGTCAAATGGTAATATGTGCTCTCAATACTGTAACACCCCTCCTCATAGGGACTGAACTATTTTCACTCCTGACAGCAATGTGTAACAATGCCTGTTCTACAGTTTTTCCATCAGAGGGGCTTGTCAAAATTATTTTCGTTAATCTGACAAAGAAGACAAATTGTGTCTTAGGGTAGATTTAGTTTCTGAAAAAGTGAAAGTGTCAGTCACTCAGTCATGTCCAACTCTGCAACCCCATGGACTGTAGTCTGCCAGGCTCCTCTGTTCATGGAATTCTCCAGGGAAGAATACTGGAGTGGGTAGCCATTCCCTTCTCCAAGGAATCTTCCTAACTCAGGGATCAAACTCAGGTCTCCTGCATCGCAGGCTGATTCTTTACTGTCTGAGCCACACACTCCTGAGAGCAATGTATAACAATGCCCGTTCTCTCAGTTTTGCCATCAGAGTAGCTTGTCAAAATTATTTTTTGTCAATTGACAAAGGAGACAAATGGTGTCTCAGAGTAGATTTAGTTCGTACTTCTCTTATTATAAAGTCAATTTGATCCTTTCCTATGATGAAGGGCTTTTTTGAGAATTGTCTGTTTGTGTCTTTTTGTCTATAGCTTTTTTGAAAATTGTCTATTTGTGTCTTTTGCTTTTTCTATATATTTTTTGGTATTTTCTTAACTTTGATTGTAAGAGTTCTTTCTATATTAGACACATTGTTGTTTAGTTGCTAAATTGTGTCCAACTCTTCTGTGACCCCATGGACTGTAGCCTGCCAGGCTCCTCTGTCCATGGGTTGCCATTTCTTTCTCCATGGGGAGCTTCTTGACCCAGGGATCAAACCTGAGTTTCCTGCATTGGCAGGCGGATTCTTTGCCACTGAGCCATCTGGGAAGCCCCAATTAAGAGATATTAGAACTTACCTGTATTACAAATATTTTCTCCAGTTTGCCATTTTTTAATATTTTTTACAATGCAAAGCTTAAAATTTTAAAACACTTAATGGTATTATATTTTCATCCTTTTATTGATTCTAGAGTTTGAGTCCTATTTTAAAACTCTTTCCCTACTCAAGTTATAAAGGAATTCACCCTGGTTTTATTCTAATACTTACATGGTTTCACATTTCTTGCATTTGGATTTCTAATCCATTTTGAGTTGATTCAAAGAAAACTCTTAACTAAAGGCAAGTCTAACATTTATCTTCATGTCCATGATATTCTGGTCTTATATGTAAATATCAAAATTATAAGAATTAGCTCAGTTAACACTTTCAGTTAGACACACTCCTGGGGGATACTCAGTAGAAAGCAGCCAACTGGCTACTCTCCCAGCAGGAAGCTTTGTCCAGACAGAGGACAGGAATTTAGGGGGCCTGGCTGGGTCCAATTTTGATAATCTCTTTTTCAAGCATGATACTATTAACTATTTCAAGTCAAAAGTTTATTACATTACTTAAATATCTAGTCAGTCACAGAGAAGCATGAGGGAATTCTTTTATGTGGACAGTGCTCTATCTATTGGTTGTGGTGGTGATTAAGTGACTGTACACATGAGTAAAAATTCATCTAACTATGCACAGGAAAAAAGGCAAATTTTACTCTATGTCAATTACCCTTCAGTAGACTGACTTAAAAAAATTTTTGTCTATAAAGTGTCTTTCTTGCAGGAGAAATGGGGGGGATGATTCCTTAAAATGCTAGAGTTATATCAAATAGTTACAAAAAACACAAAATTAAAAAAGAAAAAGAAAAGAGCTTCACTCTGGGTATTTGACGAGAAGCTCTATCTGTGGCTCAGATGTAGTGCTGCCCTATCCCGGTGCAGCTTTTGTCAGGCAGTCCACCTGCCTGAAAAGGAAGGATAAAACGGAGAGTCAGTGGGCCATGAGGAAGAAGATGCGCATTTTAGAACACGTGGAAACATAAGGAGCAAGTGAGATGTGACAGTCAAAGAAAAAAGACTGTGGGGAACTAAATTCATTAACCCCACATATAAGAGGACTTAGTCTCCTAGTCATCTGAAGCATCAGAAATATTAGCAAACAGAGAAACGACATGTTAACTGAAGGGGGAGACCACTCAGAAAAGCTCGAGTTGAAGGAGTTCACCAGTGGTCGTGTGGCCAAGGAGCACACTCAACTCCTGCCATGTCATTAAGCACGAGCTGCTCCATTTGGTGTCCCAGACTTGCCCACTGCACCCTCATCTGCCTCACCTACACACCCTTCTGGAGGGGCCCCTAAAATAATAAGCACCAACAGGCAAGTGTGGACAGGTGCCAGACACTATCTTATTTGATGCTTACGAACAACTTTATTACTATTACCATTTTAGAGAGGAGAGAAGGGGCTTTGAGACCAGTCAACTAGCCAAAGCCACACAGCTGAGGACTTCCCTGGTGACCCAGTGGTTAAGAATCCACCTTCCAATGCAGAGGATGTGGGTTTGAATCCTGGTTGGGTAACTAAGATCCCACATGCCACAGAGCAACTAAGCCCGCTTGCTGTAACTACAGAAGCCCACCTGCCACAACAAAATATCTTGTATTCGTAAATGAAAAGCCCACATGCTGCAACAAAGCCCCAATGCAGCCAAATAAATAAATGTTTTTTAAAAAGCCAGACAGCTGGTAAACAGTAGAATGGGAGTGATGTCACCTCTGAAGCCAAAGCCCCACTATACAGCTGGTGAGGGGAGCCAGGCAAAGCTCCCCTCTTTCTCCAAGGTAGTGACCTCCAGTTTTTCACTGATACCCATGTTTTTAATATACTACCTAAAATTCTTTGAGTTAAACAGTGTGTGTGTGTGTGTGTGTGTGTGTGTGTGTGTATTTTTTTTTAACGTGGAGGCAGGAAAAACCTACACTTGCTATTAAGAACCTACTTAACATGGTACACTCACTATCATCTATACAGTAACACTGGCAAAAATGTTCATTCTGAATCAACCATGCCTTTGGCCCCATCTCCCAGTTTACAAGTAGCAGAATTGTAGAACAAATCAAATACCATCCCCAAGAACACAATTAGACATATTCAGACCACGGGATGTTCAACAAGACAATTGCCCTGGACTCGTTAAAAAAGAGGATCATGTATTTCAATTTTTAAATTCTACCTATAAGTGGAAACATACGCTATCCGTCTTCCTCTATCTGACTTATTTACTTAGTATAACATCCTCTAGGTTCATGCATGTTGTCACAAATAGCAAGGTTTCATTCTTCTTTATAGATGAGTAGCATTCCATTGTGCATACATATGCATCTGTGTGTGTGTGTGTGTATAAACCATGTCTTTATCCATTCATCTATCAATGAACACATAAAAATCAAATTAAATGAACAAACATAACAAAACAGAAATAGATTCATACATACAGAAAACAACTGGTGATCGTTAGAGGTAGAGGGTGGAGGGGATGAGTAAAACTTGTGAGGCAGTTAAAGAAGTACAAACTTTCAGTTACAAAATAAATGTCACTAGGATGAAATATATAGCAGGAGTCAATAAATAAAATAATCACAATTTTATAGTCAATAAAAGTTGTAATAATTTTGTATGGTGACAAATGGTAACTAGACTTATTGTGGCAATCATTTTTTAATGTATAGAAGTATCAACTCGTGGAGAAGGCAATGGCAAGCCACTCCAGTACTCTTGCCTGGAGAATCCCATGGATGGAGGAGCCTGGTAGGCTGCGGTCCGTGGGGTCGCTAACGGTCGGACACGACTGAGCGACTTCACTTTCACTTTTCAATTTCACACATTGGAGAAGGAAATGGCAACCCACTCCAGTGTTCTTGCCTGGAGAATCCCAGGGATGGCGGAGCCTGATGGGCTGCCATCTATGGGGTCACCCAGAGTCGGACACGACTGAAGCGACTTAGCAGCAGCAGCAGCAGCAGGGAAATTAGATATAGATTGCGTATTAGATGATATGACTCAAATTTCTCAGGTGTGGTAAATAGTTACATTTACTCTCATTTCTAGGAGAGTATTTAGGAGTGAGCCATCACCATGCTGCCTAAAACTCTCAATTATTTAAAAAGGTTGCATATATACCCCAGCACAAATGTATATACAGAGAAAGAATGTGAGGGAAATCCCAGTCTCCCATATCCCAATCTAAGCACTGCATCTCTCCATTCTTCTAAATATTATCAAGTTAAGAGTTCAAGCCTCAGACTTGAGATCTTGAAGTATCCTGGAGCCACCCTCTATAGTTAGTGAGCACACAATATGTACCAGCCCTGGAACGCAAGGAGGTGAAAAACAGGGGAGCTCTCTCCTCAGGACAGACAACTCTGTTAGAGGTGAGGCTGCTAGGCTACTGTCTTAGCCAAAACCCTACCTTTTCCCAGAAAGGAAGGTTCTGTGAGTCTCCAGCAGGCCTCTTATAGCCAGGAGAGGCTCTCAAGGAAAGGGCCTCTCAGCCTGCAATTTTTTCTTTTTCTGGAGAGCTGACAGAAAGCACTCCAAGAGGAACCTAGAAAAAAAGACTGGATGTGGTCCCTAAACACAGCACCTGCACACCTCAGGGAAGGTCAGAAAAGGTCAGCATGGTGCGCAAAGGGCAGGGTCCACCCCAGAGGGCCCGCCTTCATCCCCAGCCATGCACTAACACCTGCAATCAATGGCGGGGACTCTGGGAAGCTCAGAGCTGCTACCCAGGCTTGGTCTCTGATAGAAAAGACAATGGCAGCCAAAGTGATGCATTAACTGAGTCCTCCCCAAAGCCAGGGAGGCATGGCTGCTGTGGGCTGGTTAACACCTGGGTTGGGGAATTCTGACCCTTGTCCACTCATGGGATTTTAAAGGCTTTGTACTAAATCCTAGAAAGACCCCAAGGGGTAAGGTGGATTGAAATCAACCAGAATGAGAACTGCTGAAACCTCACTCAAGGGCACTGAGCAATAAAGACCTTGTTAAAAGCCAAGTGCAGGGAACCAAAGTAAAAGGAAAGAAGGAAGAAGGAAAAGGTTGGATGGAAGGAAGGGGATGAAAGAAGCAGCTGTCACAGAAACATCCCATCCCCAACAGGCAGAGGCTCTGGGAAGCACTGAAGCCACAGAAGTCACACAATTGGGGCTGAGACACATGATCTCCATTCCAAAACAAGTCATGATCTCTGGAAGAAAGGAAACCACGTTCATGCCAGGGGAGACGTTCAGGGAAGGAAGGAGGGTCTGCAGCACGTGCTGCATCAGACACATTTTCTGTGGCCTTAGCCAGCCCAGCTTATGGAAAACACACCCCCAAAGGAGTATTTTTGACATAGCATCCAAAAGCTGGCACTGCAAGCTCATGGTTCAGGTTTGCAAAGGCACACCTCTGTTTCACTCTCACTTTTTCCATATCACTTTTGGTTATTTTTATGCCATGAAACAGCTTTCCAGAAACAGCACACCACTCTTCAGCGCACCCATGTGAAACATGGAGCAGGGATGACCTGGCCAGAGCCCAGAGAATGGAAATGGTTACCCTTCCTTCCCCTGCTCTAGACCTGCAATTATGGTCTTAGCTTTCTCACAATAAAGGTCCCATCCCTCAGAGGCATGGGCCATCGCTGGTCTCTAGGTCCAACGTACCCATGATATTCAGTGCAGGGGAGTTCTGGGTACTACACAGGAGTTAGGCAAACACACAAGGAAACAGACAGAACTCAAGACACACATGGCAAACCACTCAGAGTTGGAAAAGTCTGAAAATCTGCCCTAGAAATCATGACAGCTGAACATGAAAACCTTTTTCTTCTGCAGCTCTCCACCTAAGGAAATGAGTGTGAACTGCAAACACCAACAAACATGCAGAGGCCATCTGCAATCCTTACAGCTGTGATATTGGGAATAAATTCCACTCTTGGCCACGTCAGCCTTTCTTTTGCACTCTCCCACCCTTGTATTTCCATGGCCCCAACTGCTTTATCCGTTTGTTTGATTCTCTTGTGATCAGAAAGTAAATGCACAAGTATGTAAACTTGACAATTCAAAATTGACGATGAGGGTCTATGTCAGTAAGCAGCAGAATTAGAAGGTTTTTCATATTATTCATACTCTTGTAACTTTTCAAATGTATTTTAGGAAGAAGCATATAAGAATCTACAAACACACAATGATGGCAAATGTCATCCAGAGGACACCTTAGGAAGAGCCTCCTATCATTTTCACAAAAGGAAACTGGGAGCTGGAGAGGTCTTCTGTCCAAAGTTATAACACTGCATAGGTCTCTCCAACTTCTTATACTCACTCATTTCACTTCCCCATGTGCGAACGGCAAAGAAACCATCATTTGCCACATGGCAAGAGCTAACGCTTTATTGGGAACTGTAGATTCTAACTGCCCATGTGATTACAGTTTATCATTACAATGGTCAACAACTTGATTTTAACCAACACTGGCAATGCTGCTGCTCTGACTTTGCTGAACAGACATCCCTGGAATAGACTCAGGGATGCTCAACCCTGACCCATTCTGAGTAAGTACTGGGTGTCTGAGTACCAGGGATGGGTCCCCACTCTACTGAGGTCTGAATGACAACCTTGCTCTGCTAGAAATACTAGGGGGGTGTGGTATTTGGCCAATCTTGAGACCTCTGCTCTTCTTTTACAAAAGCCACAGGAAACCTAGGGGCAAGAATCCGAGAAGTGATTCAGCTGGAAGGGGTAGCCCTGCCTCTTCAGGCACAGTGAAACAAGGGGAAGTTGGGAAAAGAGGAGTTAGAGTTTTGACAGAAAAGGGTGAAGGACAGGGAGATGCAGGGGATGGGGGGATGGGATCCTGCAAACAAACAGGGACATGGGATACAGAAAACAAACAACCTCAGAGGTGGTGACCAATCAGGTAGGGAGGGAAATGCCTCTCATACACCTCAACATCTGGGCTTGCCTTCACACAGCAGGCCCTCAAATATATGCTGGACAAAACTTAAAAGAATGTATCAACAACAGCTTGTGGCTTTGAGGAGTTGGAAACCAAGCCACTGAGCACCTTCTCACTTTTTCCCTACTAGATGGGAGCTTGGAGGCAAGGATCCCAGGCAAGAAAAAGGTGCTGTTGTGTTAGCACAAAGAGGGAAGTAGAGTCAGGAGTAGCCTTCCTGATATGAGACCAGGGCAGAGCTGTACCTGGTACCTGCCATACCACAGTAAACACATCTTTCATTCCCTCTTCAAGTCAGCCAACAATTCTCAACTAGAGGCACTGCCTAAATTTATAGATGATTTATGCTACAAGTTCTCTGATGAGCTAGCTGTTTAGAAAACTATTTTGCCAGAGAACCAGTTCCCCATGTACAAGGTAAGGCCCTTATGTCAGCCAATAAAAACTTTCTAAACCACCCTGGCTTTGAAACACAAAATATTGAATGCTGTAACAAAAGAATGAAAGATGCTGTCAGCCAAGTTTAACTACCTGAGCATTAAGAAAATTAATCAAGTCCTCTCTGGAGTGTCCAAATACATCTCCTTCCCCTAACAGGTCAGTAACACGCTGCCTTTCCCTCACGGGTCCCCTAAGACAACCCTCCTTTCTGAGGTAAGGGATCTGCTCAGCATGGTGGCTTTAGGCAGTCCTGCAGGGGCTGGGGATTTGAGAACTCCAGGAGCTGGCCAGCCTTTAAACCTTCCTTCTGTCATCTGACCTGCTATGGAGCTGTCATATTCCTTATGAGGACATTGCTTAAGCTGCCAACCAAAATGCCCTAAAATTGTCCTTCCCATATTCTCCTGTCCCCTGTAAGTGAAGGTTGTTCTGAGGATTCTGACTCACTGAATACAGTCCATGATTACCAGGCTGCCTTCTTTGCCCTCTGCATTTGCTCCCACTTCCCTAACAGGGAGAGACAGAATTTATACGTTTACTGTGCTGTCCTTGCCCTGAGGATAGTCCTGTTGCCATAGGCTCCACCCCTTGACAACATCCTAGAGTAAAGGAAAAGGCTGAATGTGAAGAGGGTGGAGGAAGGGGACAGGAGGGGACAAAGCAAGACTTCAGCAGAAGGTAAAAGAAGACAGTTATTTTCCTTCCTATGCCAGCTCCATATCCATGTAAGCTGGGGCCTGGGGATGCAAAGTGAACTTTGCACTTTGAGGGAACACAAATCAGCAAGAAAAGACATAAACAAAAAAGGACAAAGTGGAGGAAGAGTCACATTAGAAGAACATACACAAGATGCATGTGTGGGAATTCAGAGAGAACAACGGAGGTGTTGGGAAGTCAAGGGTGCTTCACAGAGAGAAGAGGAACAAGCCAGGACTGGAAGGCGGCAGGGGAGCACAAGCACAGGATGGTAAGACAGCAGAGCGGGCTTGAGGAGGAGCTCATTTATTGTTGAGTGCAAGAAAGGAGATTGCAGGGCTCAGGGACATACCTGGAAGGGCGGTGGGACAGAGAACAAAGGAGAAGCCTACAGGGTGGGCACATCCCAGTTTTTAAACAGAGAGTAGGGCTATAGCCTCCTAGCACCCAGGAAGATGCAAACATTGAAAAAATGACACCAGGGTGGCACACAGAGTGGGGCAGAGGAGAGGAGCCTTGGAGGCAAGGAAACCAACTGGAAACCTAGTAGAACACAGTCCAGGTCTGAACTTCAGGAATTGGAGGAAGCGACAAAGTACTAGAGAGAAAACTTGCCCTGCCAGCTGGTGGGATGGAAGGAGCCGAGTTCCAGCCTGCACAACTGGTCAGGAAGTGGTGCCACCCACCTCCAGAAGAAACAGAACAGGGCTGGGGAGAGGCAAGGCAAATGCCACTAGGCCACACTTCCCCATACTCCAGTCAGTCCTTCCAAGCAGCCCTAGGTGAATGTGCACAGTGCCTCACGGGCACGTCAGCATTCCCAATTTAGTGCCCCAATCTCACCTGCATCCAAAAGTAGTCTGCAGCAAAGTTGTGATTCCCACGCAGAAGAAAATGGTCCCAATGAGCTGGCTGGTGGCCCACTGGTCATATCCCACACACATGGCGTCAGCCAGCAGAAAGGGCACTGCAATGGTGCCGCTAAAACAGGTCAGGTAATGCTGTGGGGATAGTGAGACAGAGGGGAAAAGTTAATCTTTTTTTGGTATTTTGTCTGACGTTACCCTAACTTTGCCCACCCCCCTGTTGTTCTTTAAAGGTAGCACACATGAATTTGTTTTTTTAGGTACACACTCATCATATGCCAAATTGTTTTTTTCTCCCCCCTAGCATTTCTCCTATTACATTTTCTCGTCTTCTAACTCACCTCTATTATTACTTATTACTTGCATGAATCTGGGCCAGCACAAAGGAAACGCAGTACAAACACCAGTAATGTTTTATCTGTAGAATTTTTACTGAGAATATTTGTTTTTTTAACTGCTTTTCAGCACCAACTGCTAAAACCATATACCTTTCCCCTCTAATTTGTTAACATGAATTGTGTGGCACTGAACCATTCTTGAAACAAACCCTAGTTAGTTATGTGAGATTTTGATTTGCCAATATTTTATGTAGAATTTTACAACTATGTTTTGAGATAATTCATCCTTTTTAAAAAATTCTTTTAGGTCTGGGGATTAAAGTTACAAGCTTCACTACACAAGGCATTTTCCATCTTTTCCTACAACCTGGCATTATTTAGCAGTAATCAGGGAAGCGCTAAGCTCACACAGCAGCTGTGGGAATCATCCAGAAAGAGCCGGTCCCACTCCTCCTTTAGGATCCCCCCCACCATTCCCTACAGCCCTAGCAGGACATTCCAGCTCTCACTGCTCACATCCCTTCCTCCCAGAGGCCTGCCTGTTCAATTCTTACTTCTGCTCTGCAAATCTCCTCTTTTCTTCCTAACAGTTCCCCATCTCTGCTCATTTTTGCCAAAATGTGCTGCTTGCAGCCCAAAAAGATCAACTGTGTAATACTAACAGGTATTTGGTGAAGGGAACAGAACATTCCCATCCAGGACTTCCCAGAGCTGCTCACAAGATCGCACTGTCAAGAAGGGAATGATGCATTAAGGTTTCCCAATCTTATCTGAAAGGGAAGACTACTTCTAGACACATCTATAAACATTTCAAAAAACGAGTTTCCTGAACCTCGTTTGAGACATTCAGCCCTAGGGAAATTATTTGCCCAACCAGTCAGGTCCCTTGGTTATGCCTGCTTTATTAGAAAGCCTTTCTGTCTAGGTTACCAATTGTTTTAATACCTAAGATGGGGGAAGGGCCTGGAAATTGAACCAAAATATCAGCTGTCAGCAGGTATAGTCCACCTCCAAGTGAACAAACTTATCTGGGTAATGAGATTGATTTCCTTAGCATGAACTGATCATTCAAACTTGAGAAAGCAAGAATGGAAAGTGAGACCTCAAAACCAAGGCAAACACATACCAGACCTATGTGTCTGGGCAAAGAGCCTTCCACGTCATCCCCTTTCTCCTAAAGCCCCACTTTGATTGTAAGTGGAACAAGGGAGTGGTGGCTGCGGGGAGAGGAGGGAGTGGATACCAAAGATGCAGAAGCCCTGTACCTGCTTGGGTCACCTCTCGCCCCATCCCTCCTACATGTTCCTTGGCAGCTTCCCTGCTCTGCTCCCACTGGAAATTGCAAGCACACATTACCAAGGCAAGCCTGCCTTCCTTTAAAAATAAGACTGAAGCCTCCACATTTCTGTCCTGACCAACAGAGCACTTCTTTTTTTTAATTATTTTTTTGAAGGATAACTGCTTTAAAGAATTGTTTTCTGTCAAACCCCAACATGAAACAGCCAAAGTATACATGTATCCCCTCCCTTTTGAACCTCCCTCCCATCTCCCATCCCTCTACATTGATACAGAGCCCCCGTTTGAGTTTCCTGAGCCATTGAGTAAATTCCCATTGGCTATCTATTTTACATATGTTACTCTTTCCATACATCTCACCCTCTCCTTCCCTCTCCCCATGTCCTTAAGTCTATTCTCTGTTTCTTCATTGCTGTCCTGTAAATAAATTCTTCAGTACCGTTCTTCTAGATTCCATATATATGTGTTAGAATACGATGTTTATCTTTCTCTTTCTGACTCACTTCATTCTGTATAATAGGTTCTAGGTTCATCCACCTCATCAGAACTGACTCAAATGCATTCCTTTTCATGGCAACACAGCAATTCTTAATGTCACCCATATTTCATGGCAGTTGACAGTGACTATGGATTGGTTAACTAGGAATGAGAGATGAACACTAATCCTTCTTATCTCTATTCCTCTATGTTCTCTTCCCTCTATTCTCCCCCTTTGCATACATCTATGATCTTTTTTCCTTCCTTTCATGTCTTTTCTCTTGTTTATTCCCTGAATATTTTCCTTTTTCCCTACCATGGTTAACCTACTCCTCCTGTTTTCTTCCTTTCACTGTTTTGAAATTCACATTAACAATTACCATTCATCATCCTTAAAAGAGTAATTTAAAGCTGTCAATAAGTAAAAAATAAAAATTGAATTTTAAATAATCGACAGACAATTCAAGCATCTGCTGGTGGCTACATTCCAAAGGAATCATCTTACCTGCAACCCCAGAAATATGCACAGGTACCAGGGTGGAACATCTTCTATGGTATAAATCATATCTGATCTCTGGGGGTCTAGACTGCCAGTGCTATCCAAGGTCTCAGCAAGGGAGCTCTGTGAGCAAGGGAGAAAAGAAGTTGTTTAATAAAAGCAAGGTCTAAGGTTAACTCAGCACAGGCTGTTACTGAAAAACAGTTTTATAAAGTGGCTGTCACTCTAATGTAAAATTAAGCCTTTATTACCTTTGACACAATGTCAAGCACACTGAGTGGGATAGTCTGTTCTCAGGATTTTGGGGCTCAGTATCACTTGCCATCAACTCATCCCCAAGAGCAACCAGCTTGCTCAGAGCTTCTCCCCAAACCTGGGCACCTCCTGCATAGGGAGAGATGCTCCCAAGGTTGAGACCACAAAGTAATACCATAGCATGAGTGATACCATCCTTGGGTGGTAACCTGAATGAAGAAATATAAAATGCTAACTATTTTCACGGAGAAGGCAATGGCAAGCCACTCCAGTACTCTTGCCTAGAAAATCGCATGGACAGAGGAGGCTGGTGGGCTGCAGTCCATGGGGTCGCTACTAGTCGGACACGACTGAGCGACTTCACTTTCACTTTTCACTTTCACACATTAGAGAAGGAAATGGCAACCCACTGCAGTGTTCTTGCCTGGAGAATCCTAGGGACAGCGGAGCCTGGTCGGCTGCTGTCTATGGGGTCGCACAGAGTCGGACACGACTGAAGCAACTTAGCAGCAGCAGCAGCAACTACTTTCAACAGCACTAATCTGCCTCTCCTATCCCATCCTATTCCTGCAAGGAAAAATATTTTTGTACCTAAACACCCTTATTTATTTTTAAATTTTATTTTTGGCTGTGCTGGGTCTTTATTGCTATACATGGGCTTTCTCTAGTTGCAGCAAGTGGGGGCTACTCTCGAGTTGCGTTGCACAGGCTTCTCATTGCAGTGGCTTCTCTTTTCACACAGCATGGGGTCTAGAGCATGCAGGTTTCAGTAACTGCAGTGCATGGGCTCAGCAGTTGTGGCACATGGGCTTAGCTGCTCCACGGCATGTGGGATCTTCCTGGACCAGGGATCAAACCCATGTCCTCTATACTGGCTGGCAGATTCTTAGCCATTGGACCACTAAGGAAGTCCCAGGAAACATCCTTCTTTTAAAACGCTTCTGCTCAGACACAAAAGTGAGTGAAGAGAGCAAAGGTATACAGATACTATGATTCAAAGAAACCAATACAATTCTGTAAAACAATTATCCTTCAATTAAAAAATAAATTTTTAAAAAAGAAAAAAAAATTAAAGATGCTCCAAAAAAGACTAAAAATGTATTTATAGTTGAGGATAACCCCACCAACCCCCATTACTGAAGATTTTTTAAAATGTTGTGTTGTATGCTTTATAAACCAGAATCTTCACAGAGACCACAGGTTATACTCCAGACATTTCCAATCAGCTTCAGTGTCACTTCTGAACTCATCCAGTATCTGAGTCAAACTGAAAACTCGGGGGGTTCCCCTATATACCCTCAATGTTACCCTGTTTCTAAAACCATATAAACAATTTCTTGGAATTCAAGATGTGCCTTTTTTCTTTAAGTTTTTTTAATAATAAAGCACCTAAGAGGAAACAAAATTACGAGATGTGCCACAAAAAAAGATAAAGATGACAATATTCTAAACCTTGGTCACATCTAGCCCAACTTGTTCCACTTTCCAATGGATTTGATCCACAGAAAGATTCTGAGAAAGATGCTGACTCCTTGTTTATCACTCCATTTTTCATACACTGGAATCTGAACAGATACTGGCCAAATACTCTTGCACAAAGTGTTATATTAGTGACACAATTCAGTATCACTTTCGAAAGCCTAAAGGTAAATATCAAAAGTAAACAGACATTTGATCTAATCCAAATGTGAATTGAATATGACCTTTCTGAAAGAATTTTTCTTCCATTCAAACAATGGATATTGGCAGGTCTGCATTATTAAATGGGTTTAAACATATTATATTGTCTTTCAAAACTTGTTCATAGGGGTGGCAGGGAAGGTAAACATGGTGAGGAACTTGATATGCAGTTGTGTGTGTGCTTAGCCACTCAGTCATGTCCGACTCTTTGTGACCCCATGGACTACAGCCCGCCAGGATCCTCTGTCCGTGGGGATTCTCCAGGCAAGAATACTGGAGTGGGTTGTCATTACCTTCTCCAGAGGATCTGCCCAACCCAGGGATCGAACCCGGGTCTCCTGCATTGCAGGCAGATTCTTTACTATTGAGCCAACAGGGAAGCCATGATATGCAGTAATATGAAGTAAAGGATTAACTCAGCAGGTCTGGGCTGTTCAAACCCTGCCCATATGAAAGAAAAGTTTAGTCCTTACCTGACACCTGGAAGATATTTCAATGTTTTTGGATATCCTTCCTCTTAAGAGTTTATTTGTTTACCTGAATCCCTGAGCCACCATTCATAGATTATTCTAACAGTGCAATAGACAATGGGGGCCTTGGGCCACATGGTATCAGTTTGACTCCAAAGGGTCTGGCGACACTTCTTGAGTGTCCTCACACATTGTTTTAGGGGAAATTAACCACTGCCCACATGACTCCATTAGGAAGAGGACAAATGAAAGCTTGCTCAGTGTCTCCTATATCCTGCCCTACATGGGTTTTTCCACTGATTTTAATCTGAACCCTTTTTCTCAAATAAGCTATAACCAGAAACTTTTCTGAATTCTATGAGTTGGCCTTGTTGTTCAGTCACTAAGTCATGTCCAACTCTTTGCGACCCCATGGACTACAGCATGCCAGGCTTCCCTGTCCTTCACTATCTCCCTGAGTTTGCTCAAATTCATGTCCATTGAGTTAGTGTGAGTCATCCAAGCCAATCACTGAACCTGATTTGGGACTCCTAAACCAGTCCTGGATAACTCGAACCAAGTTGACCATTTGCTGATATGATGCAACTATGGACACTGGACTCACTACACAAAGGACAACTCAACACTATCATAGTGCCGACACGTGAGAGTGTTACTGCTCACAAAGTAACAAAAACACATGTCTGAAAACAGAGTACAGTAACACTACAATTACTACATTAGTATAATCTGTTAAAATAATATTGTAAGCATTATTATTCTAATGATTCCCAAATGGCTAGTTTTACCTATAAAAGACATGAACAGAACTGAAAAGACTGAATCTGTCCTCTTCATAATCTGGAAGGCTAAGATTAAGATGTGGACACAAACGTATATGTGTGTGTGTATATATATATATACATGCACAATTTTTCTTAGTAATGAGGGTGGTTCTATAACTCAGTAATGGAATTAATGTAAATGTCCACTGATGATATCAAGAAAAAGCAGGAAACTGTGTGGTCAAGGGGATCAGTGAATCCTGTCAGACAAATGTTACACTGCTCCTCCCTGAGACAGAAGGAGAATGGTCACTGCAGACCATGGTACCACATTCTGTTATCACAGCCTGAACAACATGAACCATTTTAAAACTGCAAAAACAAAAACCTCCAACAGAGAAGTTCCTTTGAAAGATTATTACATTAAGTCAGACAGAGTAGGAGAAATATTGGATGATATCCCTTCTATGTGGAATTAAAAAGAAATGAAAGAAATGAACTCACTTACAAAACAGAAAAGAGACTCACAGACTTACAGTGAGGGTGAGGGGGTGAGGATCAGGGGAAGATAGAAGGAGGGAAAGTTAGGGAGCTTGGGGTGGACATATACAAACTCTATATTTAAAGTGGATAACCAATAAGGGTATCGCACATGGAACTCTGTTCAGTGTTATATGGCAGCCTGAATGGGAGGGGAGTTTAGGGGAGAATGGACACGTGTATATGTATGGCTGAGTCCCTTTCACTATTCACCCTATCGTGACATTGTTAATTGGCTATACCCCATTATTTATGGAATATGTAGAGCATTTGTATGAGCTGTGACCCATCTGGGAGAGGGAAAGACTCTACAACATAGGTGCTGGAGGGGAAAGGTATAAAGAAGTGAGCTGGTTGACCAACAGAAGCTGAGAAATGTTCTATGCTTGAAGGCACAAGACAGAATAGGGATGGGAAAAAGATGGGATTTAACTCTGCAAACCAATCAGACACCCTGCTGCCTGCCAACTGCTATCCTTATCCTTCAAGACACAAAAATGTATTATTTGAAAATACAAATCAGAAATACCTCAGACTGAGGAATACTATGTGTGGTTTTAACCCACAAGCATGAACAGTGAGATCCTTATTTGTTTCCAGAATGCCAGAAGCTACAGGAAGAGACTAGAGGACTCCTTTCCAGATATCTGATCAGCCTCAGTGACAAAACACTACCATCTACAGACCCTACAGTGACAAGATAGCTTTCCCTATTCAGTGGAAAGGCTGAACAGAAAATTTTATCCACACACAATGATTCTACAATCATATTTTTTATTGCCTCACATTCCTCCAAAAATAAGAGCCAAACAGAGGAAATAGGTCCTCTATGTAGTAAAAAGAATTGTAGTAGAAAGAAAACACATTGGCAGGGGGTGAAACCCGTCTCTTCACAGAAGTATTTTGAACCTGGGAGGAAAGAAATGTCATTTTCAAAGCTCTAATCAGTAAATAAAAACAAAAACAAAGAGTAAAAAAGACCTTAGGAACTAAAAACAGAATAGGAAAAAAAAATTCAACAAACGGGTTGAGAGTCCCAAATAACACGTGCCCCAAATAACAAAAAGACAAGTGTAAGTTAAGAACAATTTTTATGGAAGAAAATAGATGGAATCAAAGAAATAAGAAAATTTCGAAGAACTAAAGGATATGCTTGCAAATTAGAAAAATACACTAAGTTCTCAATAAATTAAAAAAAATTCAGCTATCTTTGAAAACTCAACAAAAGAATCTAATATGTCAAGAAATTTAAGGACAAAGGGGAAATAAAACATGAGTTTTAAGAATTTGGACAGAAGGAGAAAAAAAAAGAAAAATCAAAATGGTAGGAGCACAAGAGGGAAAGACAACATGAAAAAAGTATAAGAGAAAAAAAGATTAGAGAGAAGTGATAAAGAGGGCAGACAAAGTAGATCCAAAACAGACATAAATGGAGTCCCCAAATAAGAAAACCAAAAGAAGAAACTAGAACAAAAAATAAAGATATAATTCAAGACAACATTGCTGAAGTAACAGAAGACTTGAAGCTAAATATTGAAAGTGCCAGGAAAAGCTGACACAGAAGGTCAGCTTTAAAACTTATGGTTATTATTATATGATAGTCAGTAAAGTTACTGAATATAAGATAAATAATCCACAGAAAAGGCAAAAAGATCAAGATATTGATTTGCAAGGGGAAAAAAAAAAGACCAGCCTGAGTAATTCAAAGCCATATTCAATACCAGAAAATGAGAAAAGAGCAAACAATAAGGTAGGATTCAATTATTTCCTTAATTTTGTATTACATAATTTTTTAAAACTATACAGTGGTAGAAGGAACATGAAATGCCTACCCTATATCTATCCTCAGCTCCAGCTTCAAAATTTATTATCCTTGGATTCTTATTTTATCTATTCCCCCATCTCATTCTAACTTTACTGGAGTAAAGGGATGGATTATTTTAAACAGAATCCTCAGAATACATACATTTGCTCAGAAACACATATATGTCTCTTCAGCAGATAAAGACTCTTAAAAAGAAAGGAAATACCATCATATACTAATCAAATTAACAATTTCTTCATATCAGCTAATACCCAATACTTATTAAAATTTTTTCATCTTAATCTTATGTCAAAATTTTGTTACAGCTGATTTATTTGAGTCAGGATCTAAACAATGTCCTAAAGATTTTACATCCAGCCAAACTTTCCTTCAAGCCTAAATGCTATAGATAAACTCTCATCCAAAATTAATTCCATGATCCAGGTCTTCAGTGTTATTTCTCTAACTTCAATGAACATATCAAATCACATAGGAATCGTATGAAAATGCAAATTCTGATTCAGCAGGTTTTGGTTGGGGCAGAGATTCTACATTTCTAACAAGCTTGTAGGTAATGATGTCAACAAAGCTGATGCATGGACTGCACTTTAATATCAAGGGCCTGGAGGATGAACTTCAGTCAACCAAGAAATTACTGGTGAAAATCAGAAGAAGGTTTGACTCAAGTTACCTGTAGAAATAAAATAAAAAGTAGGAAGTAGGTAGCCAGAATACATAAAAGTCATGTGCACCAAAAAGATACAAACATTACAATTAACAAAATGTGAGAGGGAAAAAGAAAAAGGCAAGCAGTAAATTGTAATCTGCTGCTGCTGCTGCTGCTAAGTCACTTCAGTCATGTCCAACACCGTGCGACCCCACAGACGGAAGCCCACGAGGCTCCCCCGTCCCTGGGATTCTCCAGGCGAGAACACTGGAGTGGGTTGCCATTTCCTTCTCCAATGCATTAAAGTGAAAAGTGAAAGTAAAGACACTCAGTCGTGTCTGACTCTTAGCGACCCCATGGACTGCAGCCCACCAGGCTCCTCCATCCATAGGATTTCCCAGGCAAGAGTACTGCAGTGGGTTGCCATTGCCTTCTAGAGTTACACTATTACAATCATTGATCATATATCGAACTATACATTTGATCAACTTCTTCAAGTCTAGTCATCATTTCCGTTGAAGGCTCGGTCATATACTTAGTAATACAAGAAATAATAATCTTGTGAAACAAGCAAAATACAAATGGTATAGTTAATAACATTAGTGGAATTAAAAGTAAATATTTTAGCCATGAGCCTCCCACACCAGTTTTATTTTTTAAAGATTGTCAAGACTGGGGAATGGGTCACTTAGAGCAGAAATATGATTTTTCATGTGGTTCAAATGTGTTACATTAAAGGATTTATCAGGTACAAAAATACAGCTTTCAGTTTGAATTATAGCACAGATATCTCCCTGAGATGCCGTAAGGTGTCAAGGGTCTTGCAGTTGTGTAGCATTGCCTTTTTCATCATAGAGATCTCAGAATTCAATAGGCTAATAGCCCAGTAACTATCATTTAATGCTTATGAAAGTTGTCAAGGCTCAGATATGGTCAATTACATCCTCCAACCCCATTGAAGGCACACTCACAAACACAAGCTGCTAAATGGTCATACCAGTAGAATACAGATATTTGACCCACTGGGATCATACCAATGGTAGATTGGTTGGGGTTACCTGTAATTTGTTAACATGTATGACCTTAAATTCATGGGAATCCCAGGCTACACCTTCGTATCATCCCTGTAGATGTCAAGGCCATAAATTAGTGCCACAAATCCACTGAGTTCCACACCAATCACTCTCTCTAAGGGTAATAACAGGCATAGTTCATAAAGCACCCAGCCTTGCCTCATAATTTAACCGTTCCCAACATAGAGGAGTCTTTAAACTTAACCATAGCCTGGTGTTAACCATGTAGACTAATGTAGTTGGAAGTCAAAGGATGATACTTAAAGCTGACAAATCAATTATAATGGAAAGTGTAAGAAGTATTTCTGACCAAAATCAGATAGTAGAAGAAAGAAAAGGGAAAGAAGAAAAATCACCAATTTTGTTATTGTTCATGGTAGATAAATGAAAATTATTAAGCTTTATTTTAAAATTAAAATTAATGAGATTATCAATAATAGTTTTATCAATGTGAATATTCTATATGTCCTTGTTTTTAGAAATACATACTGAAATATTTAGGGAAAAAGGAGTATTATGTCTGTAACTTACTTTCAAACAGTTCAGAAATAATAGGTGTGTATAGAGCAAATGATGGAGAAGGCAATGGCACGCCACTCCAGTACTCTTGCCTGGAAAATCCCATGGATGGAGGAGCCTGGTAGGCTGAAGTCCATGGGGTGGTGAAGAGTTGGACACGACTGAGCAACTTCACTTTCACTTTTCACTTTCACACATTGGAGAAGGAAATGGCAACCCATTCCAGTGTTCTTGCCTAGAGAATCCCAGGGACGGTGGAGCCTGGTGGGCTGCTGTCTATGGGGTCGCACAGAGTCGGACACGACTGAAGTGACTTAGCAGCAGCAGCATAGAACAAATGGTTTTTTAAATCATGAGATTATCTATTCAAAATATTAAAATTAATTTTTTAAAACAAAAAAATTCCACATACATTTAGTAACCTAGTGAGGTCTATACATTATGTAGGTCGGGTAGAGACTAGTATCTCACTGTCTATAGTACAACACTCAGATATGTGTGTTCATGAGTGGAAAAACATGTGGAATATACACACCATACTGCCAGTTGTCAATTATGCTCAGTAGACCAAGAATGGAGGCAGCACATTTTAAACTTTTCAATACAATTTTGGGCTGTTTATGTTAAACAAGTATGCTCAAGAACAAATGGTACTAAAAGGTAAAGAAAACCTAGAAGTGAGGGGGAAGAGCCTCCGCAATGGCACCCACCCTCACTAGCTTCACAAGGTAGAAGGCACTTCCCAGCATGCAATGCAGCCACCTTCACCTCTCCAGGAGACTGTCCAAGACCAGCAGTAAATTCCCATTCATTTTACATATGAGCACCAAAATCGCAACTAGCTATTGAACAACCAACCATCAACAGAAGACACTGGAACCCACTAAAAAAAGATACGCAGCATCCAAGGACAAAGGAGAAGCCATAACGAAATGGTAGGAGGGGAATAATTACGATAAAATCAAATCCTATACCTGCCAGGTGGGTGACTCACAAATTGGAGAACAATTATACCAAAGAAGTTTCCCACTGTTGTGAAGGTTCTAGGCCCCACATCAGGCTCCCCAGCCTGGGGATCTGGCCAAGGGACTAGGAATCCCCAGGGAATCTGACTTTGAAGGCCAGTGGGGTTTGATTACAAAGCTTTCATAGGACTGGGGGAAACAAGAGATTCTTGGAGGGCACAAACAAAATCTTGTGCATACCAGGTCCCAAAGGAAAGGAGGAATGACCCCACAGAAGACTGAGTCAGACCTACCTGTGGGTGTTTGAGGGTCTCCTGTAGAGGCATGGGCTGGCAGTGGCCTGCCATGGAGACAGGGACACTCTAAGCCCTCTTGGAGGTCATCAATAGTTCTACTACAGAAACCTATAGGCTCCAGGACTGGGTCACCTCAGGCCAAACAACCAACAGGGACGGAAGAATAGCATTGAGCACGGCCCTACCCACCAGACCAAGACCTAGTTTCCCGCACAGCCAGTCCCTCCCATCAGGAAGCTTATACAAGCCTCTTATTCTCATCCACCAGAAGGCAGACAGAAGAAATAAGAACTATAATCCCATCAGCCTCTAGAACTAACACCACAATCACAGAAAACTACCCAAAATGAAAAGAAATAGGATTATCTACCAGATGAAGAAACAAGATAAATATCCAGAAACACAACTAAATGAAATGGAGATAGGCAACCTCCCAGAAAAATAATTCAGAATAATGACAGTGAAGATGATTCAGGATCTCTGAAAAAGACTGGAGGCGAAGACTGAGGTGATGCAAGAAATGTTTACCAAGGACCAAGAAGAACTAAAGAACAAACAAACAGAGATGAACAAAACACTAGACAGAATCAAGCACAGAATAACTGAAGCAGAAAAATGGATAAGTGACCTGGAAGAAAGAATGGTAGAAATCAATGCTGCAAAATGGAATATAGAAAAAATAATGAAAAGAAATGAAGACAGCCTAACAGACCTCTGGGACAACATTAAACGCACCAATATTTACATTATATGGGTCCCAGTGCTCTTGCCTAGAAAATCCCATGGATGGAGGAGCCTGGTAGGCTGCAGTCCGTGGGGTCGCTAAGGGTCAGACACGACTGAGCAACTTCACTTTCACACATTGGAGAAGGAAATGGCAACCCACTCCAGTGTTCTTGTCTGGAGAATCCCAGGGACGGGGGAGCTTGGTGGGCTTCCATCTGTGGGGTCACACAGAGTCGGACACGACTGAAGTGACTTAACAGCAGCAGCAGAAGGAGAAGAGAGAGAGAAAGGACCCAAGAAAATATCTGAAGAGATAACAGGTGAAAACACCCCCCACATGGGAAAGAAAATAGTCAATCATGTCCAGGAAGCACAGAGTCCCAGGCAGGATAAACCCAAGGAGGAACACACCAAAACACATGGTAATCAAACTGACAAAAATTAAAGATAAATCATTAAAAGAAACAAGGGGAAAAAGACAAATAACATACAAGGTAAAACCTATAAGGTTACCATCCGATTTCTCAACAGAAACTCTACAAGCCAGAAGGGAATGGCATAATATATTTCAAATAATAAAAAGGAAGAACCTACAACCAAGAATACCCTACTCAACTAGACTCATTCAGATTTGATATTGAAATCAAAAGCTTTCCAGACAAGCAAAATTAAGAGAATTCAGCACCACTAAATCAGTTTTTCAACAAATGCAAAAGGAACTTCTCTAGGCAGGAAACATGAGAAGGAACTGATCTATAAAAAATAAATCCCAAACAACAAAATAGGAGTAGGATCATACATATTTTTAGGATCATACAATAATTACCTCATATGTAAATGAATTAAATGCACCAACCAAAACATAAACTGGCTGGGTGGACACAAAAACAAGACCCAAATATATATTGTCTATAAGAGACCCACTTCATACCTAGGGACATTTACAGACTGAAAATAAGGGGATGGGAGAACGTATTTCATGCAAATCGAAATCATAAGAAAGCTGGAGTAGCAATACTTATCAGACAAAATAAACTTTGAAACAAAGGCTGTTATAAGAGACAAAGAAGGACACTACATAATGATCAAGAGTTCAATCCAAGAAGAAGATACAGCAGTTATAAATATATATGCACCCAACACAGAAGCACCTCAATATGTAAGACAAATAGAAACAAACATAAAGGGAGAAATCGACAGTAACAAAATTAATAGTGGAAGACTTTCATATCCTACTTTCAACAATGGACAGATCATCCAGACAGAAAATCAGTAGTAAGGAAACGCAGGCCTTTGTTGCTGTTGTTCAGTCGCCCAGTCATGTCCGACTCTTTCAACCCCATGGACTGCAGCACATCAGTTTTCCTTGTCCTCCACTATCTCTGGAGCTTGCTCAAACTCACGTCCACTGAGTCGATGAGGCCATACAACCATCTCATCCTCTGTCATCCCCTTCTCCTGCCTTCAATCTTCCCCAGCATCAGGATTTTTTCTAACAAGTCAGTTCTTCGCATCAGGTGGCCGAAGCACTGGAGCTTCAGCGTGAGCCTCAGTCCTTCCAATGAATATTCAAGACTGATCTCCTTTACAACTGACTGGTTTGATCTCCTTGCAGTCCAAGGGACTCTCAAGAGTCTTCTCCAACACCACAGTTCAAAAACACCAACTTCTGGTGCTCAGCCTTCTTATTGGTCCAGCTCTCACATCCATACATGACTGCTGGAAAAACCACAGACTTGACTATATGGATCTTTGGTGGCAAAGTGATGTCTCTGCTTTTTAATATGCTGTCTAGCTCTGTCACGGCTTTCCTTCCAAGGAGCAAGCGTCTTTTCATTTCATGGCTGCAGTCACCATCAGCAGTGATTTTGGAGCCCAAGAAAATAAAGTCTGTCACTGTTTCCACTGTTCCCCTATGTATTTGCCATGAAGTGATGGGCCCAGATGCCACGATCTTTGCTTTTTCAATGCTGAGTTTTAAGCCAGGTTTTTCACTCTCTTTCACTTTCATCAAGAGGTTGTTTAGCTCCTTTTCACTTTCTGCCATAAGGGTGGTGTCATCTGCATATCTGAAGTTATTGATATTTCTCCCTGCAATCTTGATTCTGGCTTGTGCTTCATCCAGCCCAGCATTTCACATGATGTACTCTGCACAGAAGTTAAATAAGCAAGGTGACAATATATGGCCTTGATATACTCCTTTCCCAATTTTGAACCAGTCCATTGTTCCATGTCTGGTTCTAACTGTTGCTTCTTGACCTGCATTCAGGTTTCTCAGGAGACAGGTAAGGTGGTCTGGTATTCCCATCTCTTTAAGAATTTTCCACAGGTTGTTGTGATCCACACAGTCAAAGGCTCTAGTGTAGTCAATGAAGAAGAAGTAGATGTTTTGCTAGAATTCTCTTGCTTTTTCTATGACCCAACAGATGTTGGCAATTTGATCTCTGATTCCTCTGCCTTTTCTAAATCCAGCTTGAACATCTTAAAGTTCTCGATTCACGTACTGTTGAAGTCAAGCTTGGAGAATTTTCAGCATTACTTTGCTAGCCTGTGAAATGAGTGAATTATGTGGTAGCTTGAACATTCTTTGGCATTGCCTTTCATTGAAATTGGAATGAAAACTGACCTTGTCCAATCCTGTGGCTACTGCTGAGTTTTCCAAATTTGCTGGCATATTGAGTACAGCACTTTCACAGCATCATCTTTTAGGATTTGAAATAGCTCAGCTGGAACTCCATCACCTCCACTAGCTTTCTTTGCAGTGATGCTTCCTAAGGCCCACTTGACTTCGTACTTCAGGATGTCTGGTTCTAGGTGAGTCATCACACTATTGTGATTATCTGGGTCATTAAGATTTTTTTCTATAGTTCTTCTGTGTATTCTTGCCACCTAGGATATTTTAGACGACTTAGACTTAATTGTTATTTATAAAGAATCCCATCCAAAAGCAGCAGACTTCACATTTTTCTCAAGTGTACACAGAACATTATCCAGAATTGACCACATGCTGGGCCACAAGGCAAGCCTTGGCAAATTTAAGGAAATCGAAATCCTATCAAGCTTCTTTTCTGATCACAGTGCTGTGAGATGAGAAATAAACTACAAGGAAAACACCTCTAAGAAACACAAACACATGGCAGCTAAACAATATGCTACTAAACAACCACTGGTTCACTGAAGAAATCAAAAGAAATTAAAAAAAATACCTAGAGAAAAATGAAAACGAAAGCACAACAGTTCAAAACCTACTGGATGCAGCAAAAGTAGTTACAATACAATCTTACTTCAAGAAACAAGAAAAATCTCAGATAACCTAACCTTACACCTAAAACAACTAGATAAAGAAAAAGAAACAAAACCTAAAGTTAGTAGAAGGAAGGAAATCATAAAAGTCAGAGCAGAAATAAAGGAAATAGAAACAAAGAAAGCAATCACAAAGATCAATGAAACTAAAAGCTGGTTCTTTGAAAAGACAAACAAGATTGATAAACTGTTAGCCAAATTCATCAAAAAATAAAAGAGAGAACTCAAATCAGTAAAATTAGAAATGAAAAGAGACTACTATGAACAACTGTATGCCAATAAAATGGACAACCTGGAAGAAACGGACAAATTCTTGGAAAGGTACAGTTCCCCTAGATTGAACCAGGAAGAAATAGAAAGAAAACATGAACAGACTAGTCACAAGCACTGAACTTGAAACCATGATTAAAAACCTCCCAAAAAACATAAATCCAGGACCCAACAGCTTCACAGGCTAATTTTATCAAATATTTAAGGGAACAGTTAACATCTATCCTTCTGAAACTGTTCCAAAGAGCCACAGAGGAAGGAAGACTTTCAAACTCACTTTAGAGCAGACAAAGATATGACAAAAAGAAAGAAAACTAGAGACCAGTATCACTGATGAACACAGATGCAAACCAAATACTAGCAATCCATATCCAACAATACATTAAAAAGATCATACACCATGATCAAGTGGGATTCATCCCAGGGATGCAAGGATTTTCAACATCTGTAAATCAATTAAATTGAAGAATAAAAACCATATGATCATCTCAATAGATGCAGAAAAGGCTTTAGACAAAATCCAGCACCCATTTACAATAAAAACTCTCCAGAAAGTGGGCATAGAGGGTACATACCTCAACATAATAAATGCCATAAAGACAAACCTACAGCTAACATCATACTTAATGGTGAAAAGCTGAAAGCATTCCCTGTAAGATCAGGAACAAGACAAGGATGTCCACTCTCACCACTTTTAATCAATATAGTTTTGAAAGTCCTAGCTACAGCAATCGAGAAGAAAAAGAAGTAAAGGGAATCCAAATTGGAAAATAAAACGTTAAACTGTCACTGTTTACAGATGATATATTATACATAGAAGATCCTAAAGATGCTACTAGAAAATTACTAGAACTCATCAATGAATCTGGTAAACTTGCAGGTTACAAAATTAATACACAAAAGTCTGTTGCACTTCTATATACTAACAACAAAAGATTCAGTTCAGTTCAGTTCAGTCGCTCAGTCGTGTCCGACTCTTTGCGACCCCGTGAATCACAGCACGCCAGGCCTCCCTGTCCATCACCAACTCCCGGAGTTCACTCAAACTCATGTCCATCGAGCTGGTGATGCCATCCAGCCATCTCATTCTCTGTCGTCCCCGTCTCCTCCCGTCCCCAATCCCTCCCAGCATCAGAGTCTTTTTCCAGTGAGTCAACTCGTTGCAAGAGGTGGCCAAAGTGCTGGAGTTTCAGTTTTAGCATCAATCCTTCCAATGAACACCCGGGATTGATCTCCTTTAGAATGGACTGGTTGGATCTCCTTGCAGTCCAAGGGACTCTCAAGAGTCTTCTCCAGCACCACAGTTCAAAGAGAATTACAAGAAGCAATTCCATTTACTATTGCATCAAAAAGAATAAAATACCTAAGAATAAACCTACCTAAGGGACAAAAGATCTGTACTCCCAAAACCATAGACGTGGATGAAAGAAATTGGACAACAAACAGATGGAAAGATACACCATGTTCATGGATTGAAAGAACTAATATTGTCAAAATAACTATATTATCCAAGGCAATCTATAGATTCAATGCAATCCCTATGAAATTACCAATGGCATTTTTCACAGCACTAGAATAAAAAATTTCAAGATTTGTATGGAGATACAAAAGACCATGAATAGCCAATGCAATCTTGAAAAAGAAAAACAGAGCTGGAGGATCTGGCTCCCTGACTTTAGACTATACTACAAAGCTACAATCAACCAGACAGTATGGTACTGGCACAAAAATAGGAATATAGATCAACAGAACAGGATAAAAAACCCCAGAAACAAGCCCATGCACCTATAGTCAATTAATCTATGACAAAAGAAGCAAGACTACACAATGTGGGAATGACAGTCTCTTCAATAAATGATGCTAGTAAAACTGGACAGCCACATGTAAAAAATATTAGATCATTCTTTGACCCCATACACAAAAATAAGCTTCAAGTGGATTAAAGACCTAAAGGTTAGGCTGGACACTATAAACTCTTAGAGGAAAACATAGGCAGAACACACTGTGACATATATCACAGCAACATCTTTTTTAATCCATCTTCCAGAATAATGGAAACAAAAGCAAAAATAAACAAACTGGACCTACTTAAACTCAAAAGCTTTTACACAGCAAAGGAAACAATAAACAAAACAAAAAGACAACCCACAGACTGGGAGAAAATATTTGCAAAGAATGAGACTGATAAGGGATTAGTTTCCAAAACTTACAAACAGCTTATGACATTTAATGGCAACTCACTCCAGTATTCTTGCCTGGAAAATCCTATGGATGAAAGAGCCTGGTAGGCTACAGTCATGGGGTTGCAAAGAGTTGGACACGGCTGAGAGACTTCACTTTCTTTCTTTATGACATTTAATAGCATCAAAACAAACAACCCACTCAAAAAGGGGCAGGAGACCTGAATAGACATTTCTCTAAAGATGACATACAGATGGCCAACAGGCACATGAAAAGATGTTCAAAATTGCCAGTTATTAGAGAATGCAAATCGAAACTACAATAAGATATCACCTCACACCGGCCAGAATGGCTATCATCAAAAAATCCACAAACAACAAGTGCTGGAGAGGCTGTGGAGAGAAGGGAACCCTCCTGTGCTGTTGATGGGAATGTAAAATACAGCCACTACAGAGAACAGTATGAAGGTTCCTTAAAAAACTAAAACTATGAGCTACCGTAAGACCGTGCAGCTCCACTTCTGGGCATACACCCAGAGAAAAACACGGTCTGAAAAGACACGTGCACACCAATGTTCACTGCAGCACTGTTCACAATGGTCAAGACATGGAAACAACCTAAATGTCAACTGACACAGGAATGGATCAAGAAGATGTGGTACATATATACAACGGAATATTACTCGGCCATTAAAGAATGAAACAAGGCCATTTCCAGCAACACAGATGGACCTAGAGAGTGTACACTAAGTGAAGTAAGTCACACAGAGAATAAGAAATATCATATGACATCCCTTATGTGTGGAAATAAAATGATACAAACGAACTTATTCACAAAACAGAAAGAGACTCACAGACTTAGAAAACAAACTCATGGTTGCCAGGGGGAAGGGATAGTTAATGACTTTGGGAAGGTCATGTACACACTGCTATGCACATGGAACTCTGCTCAGTGTTATGTGCCAGCCTGGACAGAAGGGGGATTTGGGGGAGAATGGATATATGTATATATATGGCTGAGTTCCTTCACTGTTCACCTGAAACTATCACAACATTGTTAATTGGCTATATCCCAATACAAAATGTTTTCGGTGTTGTGAGAGAGAGAATCTACATGGTTCATAAATCAAAAAAGGTTAAAACTTAAAAAGGAAACACCCTCATTATGAAGTTCAAGACCCTCAGCCTCCCTAATTGAAGAATCCTAATGATATGGAAGTTCATACTAAGAAAGTACTGGACATGAGTCCCAACATCATCCTATGGACTTATGATTGATGATCTGGGCACTAACCTTCTGGTCTTTTCAGCAAAAAAATCCCTTTGAGCAAATTCCAAAATGAGTCTCTTGTAGCTAATATCACATTAGCCAGAATTTACTACAAGAAATTTTTCAAGAGTTTTAATGACCATCAGAAAAGCAAAGTTTTTAATAAAATAAGTAAGTACGTTAACATGAATAGCTAAGAAACCCTACGGATATGGAGAACACATAGGACAGAATCTCTTGCTTTCAGTTCTTTTGTCTTTCCTTGAATGGTTCATTCTTACTTCATAGTCAAGTGTTCAGAGAGCCTTTCAATGCCATCTGAAAAGCAAGATCCCAAAGAGTAAAATCGTCTAGTGTCAAGTTTTCTTTACACAAATTCAAGACAACAAAAGACCTAATATTTCATTTTCTTAACCTTTAAAACAAGGATAGTGATGGTACCTTTCTAACAGGATTGCTAAGAGGACTAAATGTGACAGGCTGCTGAAGCTAAAGGTTCAGAGGAAAGAAACCTTTGGCACTATTCAACATAAACGATAATTCTTACTATCCTTGCCATTTCATAGGAAAAGAAAAAGACCCATTAAAATAGGAAGATATTCTATTTCACTAGTGTTCAAGGAAATACACACCTATTAAAGTTCAGATGTGGAGAAGGAAATGGCAACCCACTCCAATGTTCTTGCCTGGAGAATCCCGTGGACAGAGGAGCCTGGTGGGCTGCTGTCCATGGGGTTGCACAGAGTTGGACACTACTGAAGCAACTTAGCATGCGTGCATGCATTGGAGGAGGAAATGGCAACCCACTCCAGTACTCTTGCCTGGAGAATCCCAGGGATGGAGGAGCCTGGTGGGCTGCCGTGTGTGGGGTCGCACAGAATTGGACACGACTGAAGCGACTTAGCAGCAGCAGCAGCAGCAAAGTTCAGATGATGAAAAAAATGTTCACCCAAACAATAAATGTCTAGCATAAATGTGCTAACATTATCGTACTAGACATTTTTCCTGCCAGAAGATCAGTAAAAGGTACACCTACAGATATTTTACAACCTGAAAAATCAATACTCTATCAATCATTTCAAAAGAGAGCCATCAATTCCTGGATAATAAACATCCAAAATCATGACAGCCTACAGCCTGGAAATTCTGGTGACTCTCTGATTAAGGATCAAATATCTGAGGTTTGGATGGAGTTTAACAAGTCTGTAAAAGACAGAAGCACTTTGCTACAAGATATGTCTCTTGGATGTTGAAACTCAAGCCAGATAAGGAGTAAGCCCTGCCCAGATCCTGCCCTATGGAAAGTCTCTGCTGCAGACCAAAGCCTCAACAATGACTGCTCCCATCTCTGTGCTCTGAGGAGCAACTTGGAAATCAGTACTATAGAAATTTCAACATCTCGGCATGAATCTATACTTAAGATTCATGTAACTTATAATAGCTTGACCAAACAGCAGCAATATTGGTAAAGAGAGTCAAAAATGAAATTTCCATCTCCCAAACTAGAAAAAAAAGAAAAAGAGAGAAAGAGAAAAAGAAATCACAGACACAAAAATTTGATTATTTAAGAATTTCAACATAATTTATTTTGTTCTTTACCATTTTTGTGATGATACTGCATACTTACTGCAGTAGTACCCGAGCTAGGAATTATATTTGTATATATCAACTTCCCAGGGGTCTGTTATTAGAATACATAGTATACACTATCTAGAGTACAATATAGTGGTTCTAGACTATAACACACCATTATATAAGTTGATGATAAAAAATAACATCTGTCTTAAAAATCTGTCAAAATGAAACTCAAATGAAATTGAGAAGTCTAAGGGCTGCAATATGTGAACCGTGAACTCCCAGATGTTCAAGCAGGTTTTAGAAAAGGCAGAGGCACCAGAGATCAAATTGCCAATATCCGCTGGATCATGGAGAAAGCAAGAGAGTTCCAGAAAAACATCTATTTCTGCTTCATTGACTATGCCAAAGCCTTTGACTGTGTGGATCACAATAAACTCTGGAAAATTCTGAAAGAGATGGGAATACCAGACCACCTGACCTGCCTCTTGAGAAACCTGTATGCAGGTCAGAAAGCAACAGTCAGAACTGTACATGGAACAACAGACTGGTTCCAAACAGGAAAAGGAGTGCGTCAAGGCTGTATATTGTCACCTTGCTTATTTAACTTATATGCAGAGTACATCATGAGGAACGCTGGGCTGGAAGAAGCACAAGCTGGAATCAAGATTGCTGGGAGAAATATCAATAATCTCAGATATGCTGATGACACTACCTTTATGGCAGAAAGTGAAGAGGAACTAAAAAGCCTCATGATGAAAGTGAAAGAGGAGAGTGAAAAGGTTGGCTTGAAGCTCAACATTCAGAAAACAAAGATCATGGCATCTGGTCCCATCACTTCATGGGAAATAGATGGAAAAACAGTGGAAACAGTGTCAGACTTTATTTTTTGGAGCTCAAAAATCACTACAGATGGTGATTGCAGCCATGAAATTAAAAGACACTTACTCCTTGGAAGGAAAGTTATGACCAACCTTGATAATATATTAAAAAGCAGAGACATTACTTTGCCAACCAAGGTCCGTCTAGTCAAGGCTATGGTTTTTCCCATGGTCATGTATGGATGTGAGAGTTGGACTGTGAGGAAAGCTGATCGCCGAAGAATTGATGCTTTTGAACTGTGGTGTTGGAGAAGACTCTTGAGAGTTCCTTGTACCGCAAGGAGATCCAACCAGCCCATTCTAAGGGAGATCGATCCTGGGTGTTCATTGGAAGGACTGATGCTAAAGCTGAAACTGCAATACTTTGGCCACCTCATGCGACGAGTTGACTCACTGGAAAAGACTCTGATGCTGGGAAAGGTTGGGGGCGGGAGGAGAAGGGGACGACGGAGAATGAGATGGCTGGATGGCATCACCGACTCTGTGGACATGAGTTTGAGTGAACTCCAGGAGTTGGTGATGGACAGGGAGGCCTGGCGTGCTGTGATTCATGGGGTCGCGGAGAGTCGGACACGACTGAGCGACTGAACTGAACTGAAGGGCTGCAAAGCAGTCTGAAAACTCCATGTTATTATACTTTTCATATATATCAGACACAGTAGCAGATACAAAGAGAAAAAGAAATTAAGGCATGCGGACCCTCTCTGGGCAGCTTTCTCCAGGCCCCTATGAACATGGTCATACATTCTATGGTCACAAAGACTAACCTGTCAGGCAGATGGGATGAGGGAATCACCCACTTCAGTGTGTGATTCTCAAATATCTTTGTTCAAGGCATTTTCACAGTCTACATAACTTATCTACTGGTGTCTTTTATTTACTGTACACAGTACATACTGTGTGCTGCAGTCCATGGGGTCAGAAAGAGTCGGACACAACTGAGCAACTGAATTGAACAGTGTGTACCAGGCACAATGCTAATAACTTTATATATATTATTTCAATACTCACAACTTTAAGGCAGATGCTGATATTTTTATACCCATATTAGAGGTGAGGAAACTAATGCCCAGAAAGCTTAAGTAATTCCCTCAGGATCAGAGTCATATTAGCACCCAGACCTAATGACAGACCTCAAACTCCTAACCACTTCACTCTGGGATCCTGGCTGAGGTTTAAAAATATCTAGTTAAAGACCTCTACATGGTTCTCACTTAAATACTGCCATTAAAATAACAAAAATTTCTAAGTACTACTCCTTATCACTCCTTCTATTTCCATTATAAAGAACATAAACACATACACACTCAGAAAGGAAGAGACAAAAACTCCAGATGGATACCCAATTCCTTATACAGGATCTTCCCTGTATAGTGGTGGGTGAATGGATGGGGCTGACAAAAGAGGTACCTTTTCTGCGATGCCGTTTTCTGTCGTGTATATTGCCATGAGCTCAGTGTCTTCATTGTCCTGTTCACCACTGGACGTGGCCCCTCCATTGATCACCACCTGAAGAGAAACAATTGATTTAGAGGTTTGTTTCACCCTACACCACTCTGTTTTATAAAAGTGTTCTCCCTCAAAGAAAATAACTGCATGAATTTCCCCTATCAGACTAGCCAAGTTTTAAGTTCTCTTAAACGAAACTCCTGACAAGTACATATGCACCAGTTACCACACATGTTTCTGATAGGGAAACATACCATGTGTCCTACAGAATGAGTATACATGAACGGGAGTCAGCTGAAGGACACCAGAAATGGAACACTCTAAGGAACTATAAGGGGTAGGACCCCCAGCAGCTTCTAGGGACAAGGGAGGCTTGGCTGTGAGGACAATGCTACAGTTTCTGAGCGGGTGAGAAGCATTCTGGGCTGCCTTGGTTAAGGTCCTTTCCCAATGCCAGATTAACAACTTCTATGTCCCTACAGGGAAGAAATGTAGGCCAGTTGGAGCAATTCATGCACTGCTGTTACCCTAATTTACTAATTTATATTTCTCACAGCAATTAAATAAACTAGCCCACTGGTGTGTCCACTTCTTTGTGGCACTGAGGGGATGTGGATGGGAAGTGGCTGTCTATGACAACAAAATTGAGTTTCTAGACCCTCAGGATAAGGACTAGAAGGTATCCTGAGATTCAAAGAAAACTTGGGCACCTGGCAGGTCATGACCCCCTTCATTCCCACCCTTGGTGAGGTGCAACTTAGGTCCTGGCTGACTGCAGCAAACACCTGAAAGTATTTTCAGTCCTCAGCTTAGCGATTCCATTTTAAAAAATTTATCTTGAAAAAAATAATACTGAAAATGATTTTATGTGTGAATAACAACACAACTACATTTTTTAAATACTGAGGAAAAAAAGAAAAACTACATTAAAAGTTTAAATTCTAGTGCTATAAAACACACTAAGGAGAAGTAAAAGATGAGTGATGGTGTAAGAGAAAACAGGGCAACACATAACAAATGACTGGTATTAGTAATTCAAAAAGAATACCTACAAATAACCCAAAGGATAGGAATCTATCCATAGGAGAAAAAATTAAAATATCCAATGAGAGAAACAAAAACCCGTTCAACCTTAGTTAAAACTACAAAAGTGACAAAATATAATTCCATTTTTAAATATAAATTAGGAGGAAATTTAAAAAGAGGAATCTGGTGTTGACCAGGGTGTAGAGAGATTATGTTCCTGGTGGAATGACCTTTCTGGAGAGTAACCTAGCACTGGGATTTGAAATACGCATTTTCTTGGAGCCAGCAATTTTACATACAGAAACTTATCCTCCAGAGATATCTATGCAATATACATGTTCACAGTTGATGACTACAGCATTACTTAAAATGCTGAATACCTGGAAAACCGTAAATGTTTATCAAAAAGTCATTGTTAAATTATCGTGTATCTATTTCAAGAATAGCATTCAGCCATTAAAAAAATTTTTCTGGCTACGCTGCACAGCTTGCAGGATCTTAATTCCCCAACCAGGGCTTGAATCTGGCCAATTCAAGCAGTGAAAGTGACAAATCCAAAGCACTGGACAGCTGAGGAATTCTCAACATTCAGCCATTTTAAAGAATAAAACGGACTTTCCTGGTGGTCTGGCGGTTAGGAATCTGCCTGTCAGTGCAGGGGACATGGGTTTGATCCCTGGTCTGAGAAGATCCCATGTGCTGTGGGGCAACTAAGCCCGTTGTGCTGCAACCCCTGAGCCTGTGCACCCTAGAGCACTGCAACAAGAAAAGCCACTGCAGTGAGAGCCCTGTGCACCGCAACTGGAGAGCAGCCCCTACCTGACACAGAGGAGAAGGCCCACAGAGCAACGAAGACCCAACCCAGTCAAAGATAAATAAATGATGAAACAAAATAAAGAATAAACGCATAAAACTGATGTACTGACAAGGAAACAAGTCCAAGAAATACTGTTGGCTTGTTTTTAAAGTCACAAGTGTAAGCCTACAATTATCCGGATTATGCTAAAAAAAAAATAGAATTTTAATACCCTCTCTATCTGTCCAAAATGTTTGGGCAAGGATCCAGAAAATTCAAAATCACTAACAGGTTGCCCTCAGGGCAAGGAGCAATGATAGACCCTTTTCATTCCCAACCCTTCTGGACTGGGATCCAGAAGGATCTGGATCTTTTTTTTTCTTTTGGCTGTGCTGGGTCTTCGTTGCAGCATGCAGGCTTCCTCTAGCTGTGGTGTGCAGGTTTCTCATTGCAGTGGCCTCTCTTGTTGCGGAGTATGGGTTCTAGGGAGCATGGGCTCAGTAGTTGCAGTGCAACAGACTTGAATCAATGCAGCCATTTTTACCCTCTTTTTCTCTTTACATATTTTGGTAATTTTCCACAATGGAGACAATTTATTTTTATAACAGGGAAGAATTTAAAAAGACTAAAGATCTGAGCAGCATGGCTTGGCTAAGGCAGTCCAGAGAGATTTCAATCCACCTATTTTCTGCAGTTGAGGAAATAAGGCCACAGAAAATTTTAATTTCTTATTCAAGGTCATATAGATTATATAACCCAAGTATAAGGCTAGTTTCAAAGTATTCCAAAAAAATCTCAAACCATAGTATATAATTCTTACAGGATAAAATAGTCTTAATTCAAATAAAGAACTGCTTTTAAAACTATCTTTAAGTCATGCTATAGCTTTTTACACAAGACAGCTGGGTTTGTGACATTTCCTTGCCTACACAACTAGCTGCCAGCAGGATACATCTCCCAGCCAAGTTTAAGTCCACAACATGAAACTCTCACTACTAGAAAGAACCATGCTCCAACCATGCTCCAAACTCCATATCTTCTAATGAATCAGCTCTTCACATCAGGTGACCAAAGTATCAGAGCTTCAGTTTTAGCATCAGTCCTTTCAATAAATATTCAGGGTTGATTTCCTTTAGGATTAACCGGTTTGATCTCCTTGCTGTCCAACGGAAAAATCTTTCAAGCTAGGTTCCAGCAGTACGTAAAGCAAGAACTTCCAGGTGTATAAGTTAGATTTAGAAAAGGCAGCAGAATCAGAGATCAAATTGCCAACATCTGCTGGATCACAGAAAAAGCGAGGGAATTCCAAAAAACATCTACTTCTGCTTTATTGACTACGCCAAAGCCTTTAACTGTGTGGATCACAACAAACTCTGGAAAATTCTTAAAGAGATGCGAATACCAGACCACCTTACCTGTCTCCTGAGAAATGTGTACAGGACAAGAAGCAACAGGTAGAACCGGACATGGAACAATGAACTGGTTCAAAATTGCAAAAAGGAGTACATCAATGCTGCATATTGTCACCCTGCTTATTTAACTTACATGCAGAGTACATCATGCAAAATGCCTGGCTGCGTGACTCATAAGCTGGAATCAGGATTGCCGGGAGAAATATCAATAACCTCAGACATGCAGATGATACTACTTTAATGAGAGAAAGTGAAGAGGAACTAAGAGCCTCTTGATGAAGGTCAAAGAGGACAGTGAAAAAGCTGACTTAAAACTCAACATTCAAAAAAACTAAGACTATGGTATCTGGTCCTTCACTTCATGGCAAATAGAAGGGGGAAAAAAATGGAAACAGTGACAGATTGTATTTTCTTGGGCTCCAAAATCACTGTGGATGGTGACTGCAGCCATGAAATTAAAAGATGCTTGCTCCTTGGAAGAAAAACTATGACAAAGCTAGACAGTAGATTAAAAAGCAGGAACATCACTTTGCCAACAAAGGTCTGTATAGTCAAAGCTACAGTTTTTCCAGTAGTCGTGTACGAATGTGAGAGCTGGACCATAAAGATGGACGAATGCCGAAGAACTGATGCTTTCAAACTGTGGTACTAGACAAGAGAGTCCCTTGAACAGCACAGAGATCAAACCAGTCAATCCTAAAGGAAATCAATCCTGACTATTCACTGAAAGGACTGATGCTGAAGCTCCAATACTCTGGCCACCTGATGGGAAGAGCCAACTCGTTGGAAAAAACCCTGATACTGGGAAAGACTAAAGGCAAAAGGAGGAGGGGGCAACAGAGGATGAGATGGTTGGATGGCATCACTGACTCAATGCACATGAGTTTGATGAAACTCCAGGAGATAGTCAAAGACAGGGAAGCCTGGCGCGCTGCAGTTCAAGAGGTTGCAAAGAGTTGGACACAGTGACTCAACAACTAAAATTAATACATGACTTTTTGTTGTAATTAAAGTGACCAGATATCAACCAAACCAGGACCCTTGTGAGCATAAAGGGGAGATATATCAACAAGTATGGCTTGTCTTCTAGCAGCCTGCTTCTGCTAGAAGACAAGAGGGAAAAGACCTCAGATGCAAAGGAATCAATCACGACTTTCCTGACTGTATATGAACACAAAACATAATGAAAGAATACAGAATTAAAGATTCTGCTCTATCAATTCATTACTTCCTCACGCCAACTTAAAAATTAAAAAAGCACCCTGTGTCCTGTCTGTGTGTCTCTTACTTCACCAAAAGGTGCCACCATACACCCAGGTGGCCTATCCCAACCTCCTCAAGTCATTCCTGACTTCCTACTGTATACCTCACCACCCACACCAAAGACAACACCAAATTTGGTCACATCTGTACCTTTAGCATCTCTCAAAGTTGCCTGTTCCTTATCTACCCATCTTTCCTCTTAGGAAAGATGGACCCTAATTCCCAGTTTCCTGACCTCAGCAGGACTGCCAAGCCCTCAGCATTTGCCAGGTCCAAATGCCTTTTCATATGTTATGCCTCAGAGCCCATGATTTAATGCCCTCTTCACCCCGTCTTGTGACCATGGCACATCACTACAGTCACTCTCGCACAAACCTTCCCTGTCCTCTGTGGTGCTCACCTGGCTAAATCAAGTCATCTATCCTTACTCTTCATCCACACCTACTTTTGCAATGTCTTCCTCGCTGGCTGCTTATGCATGCCAAGGAGGATGTCATTCTCCCGCTCAAACAATGACCTCTTGAGGTCTCCCTCCCTCCTAAGCTACCACTCCTTCAGTTCAGTTCAGTCGCTCAGTCGTGTCCAACTCTTTGTGACTCCATGAATCACAGCACGCCAGGCCTTCCTGTCCATCACCAACTCCCGGAGCTCACTCAAACCCATGTCCATTGAGTCGGTGATGCCATCCAGCCACCTCACTCTCTACCACTCCTTACTTCTCCCTACTGCTTGTCCTCCTCAGCTTCCATACTTCCAAACACCCCATCTCTTCAGTGTACGGTCCTCAGACGCTCTTTCTCTCTTAGGGGCATCTATCCCTAGGAGATACCATCTAATCCCGTGGCTTTACATACCATCTCTGCACTGCCAACACGCAGGGAACAGCTCCAGCCCACCCTGTTGCCCTTACCAGCTTTCTATCCAGTGTCTCCATGGCCAGCACTAAACTCATGACTCACTCTGCCTTGCACCATCTCAGTACTTGGCCAATTCATTTCCCAGATGCTCAGGGGGAAACCTGAAACCATCCTTGGTTCCTCTCTCTTGTTCCTACTCTCATCTAGTCCCTCAGCATCCAGGTCAGCTCTCCTACAGTGCCCGACCACTTGTCACCACCCCTACACTGCTGGCACCCTAGCTGGAGCCCTGTCAGCTCACCTTCTGTGTGGGAATCACCTCCCAACTCATCTGCTTGCTTCTTCAGTTGGCTTCCCACTCAGCACTCAGAAGGAGCCTTTAAAACTAGGCAGAGCACATCACACCTCTGCTCAAAGCCCACTAACAGCCTTTTATCTAACTTGAAAAGCCAGAATCCTTACGAGGGCCCTAAGGCCTACACAGTCTACTGACCTCACCCTACGCTCTGTCCAGCCACACCTCCTACTCAGGGCTCCTCAGATAGGCCAGGCACCTCTGGCCTCGCTGTCTCTGCACCTGCAGCTCACACACTGCCATGACGCTCTTCCATTTTCCAGTGCCGCCTTTCCTGGCCACCTGAAAGTTTAACATATCAGCCCGAGCAGTTTCTATCCCTCTTCTTGGTTTTATTTTTTCCTTGGTACTTAGACATACATCTACACATCTGATCTATGTTTAGTGTACATTACCTGTCTCCCCTGCCAGAATGAAAGCTCTGTGAGGTCGGCGCGGGGTGGGGGGGGTGCTGTTTAATTAATTGCTGTTCCCTAGAGTTTTGAACCTGAGGGAAATAACTGAGAGTATTTTTCAAAGGATAAATTAATCAATAGTCTACAGGTCCCGAATTACCACAATGTGACTTCACATTCTATCCCTTGCTATCTCCCTTCCTTGATTCATTTTCTTCACAGAACTTGTCACCAACCGCCACATGATGCTTCTGCTTATTTATCATCTGTCTTTTCTCACCACCTGGAGATCAATTTCACAGGGGTAGGAATCTGTGTTCCCACAGCCTCACATGAAGCATCTGGGAAGGAAAGAATTCCTTTCCTTTCTGCTCTCCCACATCAAGTCACAATCAGTCCCACCTGAACTGTTCTAACACCCTAACTCTCCTTCCAATCTCCAGACCTCCTGGTGCCCACAGCAGGAATTCTCTACCCTAAAACTTGAGTGTAACTGATTCTGCTACAACCGCTCATGAGCACCCCTACTGCTCAACCCAACTCTATTGTATTGTTTACAATGAACCTGTGCCCAGAGCAGGACATGGTTGCACTGTTCCCCCAGCCAAAAGATCCTCGTTCTCCCTCCTCTGGACCTGCTATACCCAGACATTTCTCAGGACTCTGATGTCATCTCCTCTGTGGTTGGGCAGGGGTTCCTCATGGGCACTCCCACAGTACCCTCACTGAATTCAAACCCTAACACGGTTTGTTTGCTGACTTGCTGTATCTCCTGCTATATTAGAAAAATCCAGTTTGGTCTACCTAATCCATCTTTCCTGTGTCTCCTTTACTGCTCACACAGAATATTTCACTTCTGACACTCCTGCCACCAAATGTGAGAGGATTTTTCTCCACAGCAAACAATTCTCTGTGAAATCCGCTAGAGGTTCTGCAATTTAACTCAACTCTGACAGTCTACCTAGAGTGTCAGACCCCACACATTAAGGGCTCAGTTCCACATGAGTGCTCCCCCTACTATTTTTGATGTCAATCCCAAGAAGTAATCCAAGCCTTACCCACAACTTCTGCCCAATTTATCTACAAATTGGAGGCTCCCACAACCCCCTCCTCAGGTTTGATTAATTTGCTAGAGGTCACAGAACTCGGGGAAACACTTTATGTCTACCAGTTTATTAAAGGATATAATAAAGGATACAGAAAAACAGCCAGATAAAGAGATACAGAGAGCAAGGTCTAGCCTAGGAGCTTCAGTCCCTGTGGAGCTAGGGTGAATCATCCTATTGGTGTGAACATTTTCACCAACCTGGGAATTCTCCAAGTTCTCTACCATTGGATTGTATGGAGACTTTCTCAAGTACACATAATCAATCATTAACTCCATTTCCAGCAACTCTTCTCTCTCCAGAGGATGAGGTATGAGGCTGAAATTTCCAAGCTTCAAATCATGGCTTGGTCTTTTTGGCTCTAAAGAAAATATACCAAGGAAATCTGAAATAACAGATTTGTATGAACACTGATGAATATTTTTCCTATTCTTTGATAAAATTGAACCTAATAAAGCTACTCCTCAGTCCATCCCCTTAATATCTCCAGACTGAATGATCTATTCTTGGCACCCAAGAGAGGAGACTCAAGTATTCTCACAGAGCATGTTAGAAGGAGAAAAAACAAAAACTTAAGGCTCAGTGGAAACATTAGACTGTATCACCACTCTATGCCAACAGTTAAGTTCAACCTATTTACTTAGTTTTCCTTGGATGTCCATCCGGGTTCAGAAGATACAGGAGCTACCAACACAGGGGAACTGCAGAGTAAACCTCTTCCTGGCTATGCTTCCTGGCCAGTGTCCTTAGGGTATGGCAGTTCTTTAAGACTTCTGTTTTCTTCTGGTTCTGATTTTGTGCTGGTCTGCATTCATTCCTTACACACTTCTTCAGTTCAGTCGTTCAGTCATGTCTGACTCTTTGCGACTCCATGAACTGCAGCATGCCAGGCCTCCCTGTCCATCACCAACTCCCGGAGTCCACACAAACCCATGTCCATTGAGTCGGTGATGCCATCCAACCATCTTATCCTCTGTTGTCCCCTTCTCCTCCTGCCCTCAATCTTTCCCAGCATCAGGGTCTTTTCAAATGAGTCAGCTCTTCGCATCAGGTGGCCAAAGTATTGGAGTTTCAGCTTCAACATCAATCCTTCCAATGAATATTTGGGACCGATTTCCTTTAGGATGGACTGGTTGGATCTCCTTGCAGTCCAAGGGACTCTCAAGAGTCTTCTCCAACACCACAGTTCAAAATCATCAATTCTTCAGCGCTCAGTTTTCTTTATAGTCCAACTTTCACATTCATACATGACCACTGGAAAAACCATAGCCTTGACTAGATGGACCTTGATTGGCAAAGTAATGTCTCTGCTTTTTAATATGCTGTCTAGGTTGGTCATAACTTTCCTTCCAAAGAGTAAGTGTCTTTTAATGTCATGGCTGCAATCACCATCTGCAGTGATTTTAGAGCCCAGAAAAACAAAGTCTGACACTGTTTCCACTGTTTCCCCGTCTATTTCCCATGAAGTGATGGGACCAGGATGCCATGATCTTAGTTTTCTGAATGTTGAGCTTTAAGCCAACATTGTCACTCTCCTCTTTCATCAAGAGGCTTTTTAGTTCCTCTTCACTTTCTGCCATAAGGGTGGTGTCAACTGCATATCTGAGGTTATTGATATTTCTCCCGGCAATCTTGATTCCAGTTTGTGCTTCCTCCAGCCCAGCGTTTCTCATGATGTACTCTGCATATAAGTTAAATAAGCAGGGTGACAATATACAGCCTTGGCGTACTCCTTTTCCTACTTGGAACCAGTCTGTTGTTCCACGTCCAGTTCTAACTGCCGCTTCCTGACCGGCATACAGGTTTCTCAAGAGGCAGGTCAGGAGATCTGGTATTCCCAACTCTTTCAGAATGTTCCACAGTTTATTGTGATCCACACAGTCAAAGGCTTTGGCATAGTCAATAAAGCAGAAATAGATGTTTTTCTGGAACTCTCTTGCTTTTTTGATGATCCAGCGGATGTTGGCAATTTGATCTCTAGTACCTCTGCCCTTTCTAAAACCAGCTTGAACATCTGGAAGTTCATGGTTCACATATTGCTGAAGCCTGGCTTGGAGAATTTTGAGCATGACTTTACTAGCGTGTGAGATGAGTGCAATTATGCAGTTCCGTTCCGTTCCGTCGCTCAGTCGTGTCTGACTCTATGCGACCCCGTGGACTGTAGCCTACCAGGCTTCTCCGTCAATGGGATTCTCCAGGCAAGAATACTGGAGTGGATTACCGTTTCCTTCTCCAGGGGATCTTCCCGACTCTTTGGTACTTCCTTTCTTTGAGATTGGAACGAAAACTGACCTTTTCCAGTCCTGTGGCCACTGCTGAGTTTTCCAAATTTGCTGGCATATTGAGTGCAGCACCCTGCCTCCAAAACCACAAACTTTCCTAACAAGATTCCCCTGGGATATGGAGAAGCTTTTACTATCTTTCTCCTATTTAATATCAACATATGACCTAATTTCTATAAACCTTGGGGCTTTGCATGTCTCTTGATCTTAATGTGATCTATTCATTATTTGTCCTCTATGTATGGTTTATTCTTTCTCTCATTATTGTCATGAGTCTTTGTTTTAAGAATAAAATAAATTTTTATTTCCTTCCATAGGAATTTTTTTAAAATCAGCACCTGTAACATTTGAGGAAGCAATTACCTAACACAGGATGCCCCAAGATCCTGACCACATGTACCCCCAGCAACCCACGCCTGAGACCATCACCAAACCTGGTTCTGAGTAACAGCCAGCTTTGTTCCCACTGTCCCACCTCCCTGCACCCCAGCACACTGGCCTCTGGATGTCTTAGTCAGCCTGAGGCTCAACTTCTAACTCCAAAGCAAACAAGGAAATAAAAGCCTGAATTTTAAGAGTCAAGGAAGGGCTTGATCAGCTAGCAAATTAAAAAAAAAAAAAGTTGACTAGTCCAACTGAGAGACTGGATTTATATTTTATTTAATTTTAATTAATCTGCATTTAAATAGCCAGATATGGCTAGCAGCTACTGTGCTAATAGCACAAGAGCTAGAGAATCTAGAGGTGGCACAGAGCTAGAGAAAAAAAAAAAATGCAGAGCTGCCCTATTGGTTACTTTTCAATGTTTACATTTTGGAAAGCCAGGATGAAGTAAGGCCATGGCAGGCAGTGATGTCCTTGTCCCAAGGCTCTACTTGTCCCAAGGCTCTAAGACGCCCACAGGTAGGCATCTCCAACAGTAAAATTCTCAACTCTCCTTTCCTCCCATGCCAGCTCTCTTTGGATTCAGCCACCAGCCACCTTAGCCCCATGTCTTCAAAAGAATTTATTATTATTATTACACCCCTGCTTCTCTGTGCTTCAAGTTCCACAGCCCCGGTGTCTGCAGGAATTTCATCAGCATCTCAAATCCACAATTTCTCAAATGTAACCCAATATTTTCTATCTTCCCCTATCTTCCAAATCTATGATTTTCCCTGTACTCCTTCTTTTCTGCAAAAGTACCATCACGCAACCAGTTCCCTTTATATAAGTCTAAATGTCACCCTTAACTTTCTCCTCTCTCTCAGCTCTCAAAATCTCAGCATCTCTTCTTATCAGCCTCACTTCCATTCCTATTGCACTTACCCACACTTAAGACTTTGGTATCTCTGAAGCCTCCCTGACTCCTTGTCCTAACCTGTCCTCACCCCAGCCAGTTTTCCCCGAAAGAGTCCAGGGCCCTTCCAGTCGGCTCCAATTGTATGCTCTAGGAATTCCTACTGCAACGCTCACTCTACTGTGCTAGAACTGTCCACTCACTGCTCCTGCTCACCCACTACTGCTGCTGCTGCTAAGTCGCTTCAGTCGTGTCCGACTCTGTGCGACCCCATAGATGGCAGCCAACCAGGCTCTACCGTCCCTGGGATTCTCCAGGCAAGAACACTGGAGTGGGTTGCCATTTCCTTCTCCAGCTCACCCACTACTTGAGGGCAAAAAGTAAGTTGGAAGGTTTTATGCATAGATATGGGCCACCTCTAATACAGAATGTGTTCAATAAATACTTGCTAAATGAGAACTGCAACAGGTATCTGTTATGGACTGAATGTTTTGTCCCCCCAAAATTCATTATGTTGAAGCCTTAACTCCCAACACGATTAGAAGGTAGGGCCTTTGAAAGGTAACTCGATTTAGATAAGGTCTTAAGGGTAGAACCCCCATAAAAGGCTTAGTATTCTTGTAAGAAGAGACACCAGAGCTTCTTCTCTCAGTCTTGTCAGGATCCTGCGAGAAGGCAGCTGTCTGCAAGCCAAGAAGAGTCCCCATAAAGAACCAAATGTGCTGGTTTTTTCTTCCCTGACTCCAACAAAACTGTAAGAAATAAATGTCTGTGGAAGTGTTAGTTGCTCAATTGTATCTGACTCTTTAAGACCCCATGGACTGTAGCCCGCCAGGCTCCCCTGTCCATGGAATTCTTCAGGTAAGAATACTGGAGTGGGTAGCCATTTCCTTCTCCAGAGGATCTTCCCGACCCAGGGATCGAACCCAGGCTTCCTGCATTGCAGGTGGATTCTTGACTATCTGAGCCACCAGGAAAACCCTTAAGTCACCCAGTCTATGGTAAATTGTTACAGCAGCCAGAGTTGACTAAAATGACACTTCTCTTTGTGCCCAACTCCAGTGTGTTCTAAAGCACAACCTTTTAGGTTATTCCCCTGGTCAAAACTCTTGGAGAGGTTTTTACTGATAGAATACAAACTTCTAAACTTTTTAGCCAATCATTCAGGAACTACCGGGAATCTCAGCTTCCAGCCTACTGTTCTAACACCATCCTCCACACCTTTACTCTTCTACCCCTGACTTGTCTCAAACTGCTCCCCCGCTCCACTATCCTGACATGTTCTGACACTGCCTCCTTTCACTTCAGGGTCCATTTCAGCTGCCACTGCATCCAGGGACCAACATAGCCAAGGGTCCTCTCCCCACCTCAACACCTCCTACCTCTACCCACACCTGTCTTTTTCTAATGCAATCACATTTTCCATGAGAGAATATAGTCAGAAGAAAAAAATCACCTATATTTGAAACTGGCTTAGAGATTCTCTTAGGAGGACTAACCCTCTAATCCAACACACCATTTCTCAAACACACCGAGGGGCCACATTATAGGGAAAAGAAAACAAAAACACAACCAGAACCACAAAGTCAGTCAGATGCTAACACTGACAAGTAGCTGTAAGAAACAAAACTGAGTATCATTTTTCACCACTGCTCCCACTGGAGCATCAACTACAAGCAGTTAAATCACCACCACTCCCAACTCTTTATTTAGAAGACCATCCCCAGGAACATAAGTGAAACTCAGATGATCAATGCATGTGCAATTCCTATCTTGCTCACCTGGCTGTGAACTCCTTGGGGACAAAAGCCTGTGTGATCCAACTGATAAACTTAACACATCACGTTAGCTAGATGCTTGGGGCAAAGCCCTACATTTCTCCCACAGAACCATTACGAAAGTTCTAAAGCCACTTTCAACTCTAAGACTATCGGATTCTATGAAATTAGTGTGCAGACACTGTGGTCCCTGAATGAGGAAGGAGAGACAGATGCATGTCCTAAGAGCAGAGAGGCAGTGACCAAAATAATCCTACCAACTGGCTGTCAAAAAGGGACCAGCTCTAACCTAACCCCCTACCTCTGCCCTATCAACAAGTCATTCAAAATGAGATTCAAAATCCCACTAGGGTGCTCCACTGGCTAAGACGCCACATTCTCAATGCAAGAGCCAGGCTTGATCCCCCTAGTCAGGCAACTAGATCCCACGTGATGCAACTAAGAGTTTGCATGCTGCAATGGAAATCAAAGATCCCCCATGCACAACAAGAACCAGCACAGCCACATAAATAAAAATAATAAATATTTTCAAACGGTCTTTTATCTTATTCTTTAAGTTTTCTTAGGGTAAGTAATTTAACTACTGATTAAATAAGGGCGCATACTCTTCCTATTTTTATTATATTACAAAATATTTTCTAACAAAACTTTCTACAAGCTCAAATTCTAACACATGAACTATTTCTTCATAAACATTTTTGGATAAGCTTTTGTTTTCATCTGTTTTCCTTCTTCTATTTCAACTGAGGCAGCCCATGTTAACACACTTCTTGGCATCCCTGTTCTAAGTCATCCTGGTGGCTTACATGCTGATTTTCACAGCTTCTCCCCTTGATATGTCATATTCCTCCCAGTAGCTCAATCCCATTGATTTCAACTCTATTACTCCTCTTTTTCTTCTCCATTTTTAATGCTTAACTTTTATAGCCAAAGAATAAAGTAAAAATTCCATAACATCTCTAAATGAAACTGCTCGAATGTTAAATTAACTTTATATTCACATTATTTTTATGTCTAACTACATAGTATATCCATATTCCCAGCTCCCATGTACTTGTACACCTGGTGAAAATGAATCTGGAAATTAACGCTTTGAGGAATACTCCTTCCCAACCACACCCCTAAAAAAACAACAGCATTTGGAAAACCTCCAAACAGGCAAGAAACATAAAACAATGAATGGGTGGATGTTGGGACCCAAGAAGCTCTGGACCTGGAGGACCTTAGTCAGGCAACTTCCATGGGGAAACAGGGGCTCAGGGGTCCTCGCACAAGGGGAGGAGCAGAACCAGGTTCAGTGCACAAGGGCCAGCAGGTCTCCTCACTCCTCCACGCCATGGTCTGCACCACTGGGGGAAGACAGTGACCTCCCACTGTAAGACCAGGTTCTGGACTGGACCCAAGAAAAGAAAAGGCAAAACTATAGAGAGAGAAGCAGGGAGTGGCAGGGAGAGAGAAGAAAATATCAAAAGAAACAGGAGGATTTAACACTAGATGAAAGTATAATAGAACAATGAGAAAAATAGTACATTAGGGTCATTTGTACATTTTAAAATGCACAAACATTTTAAAACACATACACATAAGAAATTAAGAACCAAAAATAGGCAGATATAAACTGAATAGTAACTTTAGAAATAAGAAATACAATCATGGCAATAAAAGTTCAACATAGACACACAACTGTACACAAAGAATTAATAAGCTGGAAAATAACACTGGGGAATCCAGCCAGAAGGAAGCACTAGAAAAAGACTTACAAATAAATCGTAAGAAAGCAGTTAAAGGAAAATGGAGATAGAATGGGAGGCTTTACTGTATAGTTAACAGAAGTCCATTCAAGAGTTCAGAGCAAAATACAGTTATTTTCAGAAGTGCAAACAAAAAGGCAGTGACCATTCATGGTTTAAAAGACAAGTGAACAAAGAGAAGAAGAGGGATACAAAAAACAACAGTGAATATGAAAACTGATATCATATATTGGTGAATTTAACTAACTGTGCACTATCACAATCTGAATGCTAAAATAAGCCTAAAACCCTAGACCATAATGACAAAGCAGACTCAAGTGAACTAAAGTTTTTGTCTCTCAAGTAGGGCAGGGTAAGGGTAAATGGTCTGCTGAGCAAATGGTGCAGGAGAGACAAGTCAAAACCCAGGCATGAACTTTCCTTTTCATTTTTCAAAGATGCTCTAGTTTAAACCTGGAAACCTGATTTCTCTCTTCCTCTAGATAAGCCTTCAGTATAAAAGAAAATTTTACTTTGAAGAAAGAAAACAAGTAACACCACTTACAAAATCAGTGGAACATCTCTCTGATTTCACAGACCAAAAATCAAACTATAACTGTAGATTTGGTCAACCAATGTACTTAAAGATGCTGTGTTCATATCTTTCTTACTGGTCATTTGCAGCGAAGCAAATTCCAGGACCCTGTTTTAAAGAATCCTAGAATGGTATTCTTGACATTACCATTTCTAATATTAAGGGGGAAAAAACCTGAGGCAAGATCCCTCTAAAGAGCTCTTATCTTTTTTAAAGCAACACTTTAGGTATCTTTACACACATCAAGTCATAATCCTACATCTGAAAAATAATATTAGCACTGAATATAAAGAATGCGTGTCATCAACCTTATCTGACTTTTCTGATATCACTTATCCAGGTAAAATATCACTATCTTGGATGCTATTACCATAATACAAGTCATGGACATTTGGGTTCCAAACAATGAATGCATTCATTCATCCTCCCACCTTGAAATACAACTCTGAAGCTGGGTCACAGATTATTTCATAAAAACACATTTTTGGAGATAAAATTAAGCCTTCAATATCCTCTGCTGCGTCGCTTCAGTCGTTTCCGACTCTGTGCGACCCCATAGATGGCAGCCCACCAGGCTCCCCCATCCCTGGGATTCTCCAGACAAGAACACTGGAGTGGGTCGCCATTTCCTTCTCCAGTGCATGAAAGTGAAAAGGGAAAGTGAAGTCACTCAGTCGTGTCCGACTCTTTGCGACCCCATGCACTGAAACCAGGTTCCTCCGTCCATGGGATTTTCCAGGCAAAAGTACTGGAGTGGGGTGCCATTGCCTTCTCCTCTAGTACACAGTAAACACTGGGCCAGTTTTACAATGTTCACAGCAAAGCATGCTTCCTTCTTGGAGTTAATCCCATCAAGTGACTCTAGGCAGAGAGCAGGCCAAAACCATTGTCAGACAACAGGGTTCCCAAAGACTATCTTGTGTGAAAAGCATTTGCTCTTCAATTGCCTTAACCTTTGCTGAGAACAGGAGTATTAATGTTAATCCTATTCAATGCAGAAACTACTTTAGAGTGACTTAAGAAGAAAGGAAGACAGGGAATGCTGTTACCGGAAGAGTAAAGAAAGATGGGTGCTTCGCTTCATCTTCATATTTGCCTTCAGCTGAACTTCCAGCCTCCATGGATTTGGACGTAGTGTTCTTACCAATACCCATCATTAAGAGAAAAAGAGTAGCTTGGGGACTGAAGTGGTCGGAAGTTAAGGCTTGTTGACACAAGGAGCCCAGGATCAGAGTCAGCTCTTCCAGTGCTGATTCTCAGGCATAGATGAGCCCCAGAAGTGCCATTTCTTAGCACCTAGAAAAAGAGAAAGCAGCCAAATCATGTCAAGCATACAAACAACACGGGACACACAGACACTGTGTTTACTGCACAGGAAAGTCAGAGTACAGTTATATCCAAACATTAAAAAAACCCATTACTTAATCACTTTTCAAGTCCTCATCCACCTTCATTTATAGTCATTCAGATTATGAACCACCCTCTGGAGAGGGGGACCACCAAAACTGACTATCAAAAATACCAGAATACTAGGGAGGAAAAAAATAGAAGAGGGTTTCTCTGTCTGCATTACAGTATCTATCGTTTAGTCCAGCACTATCCAACAGAACCTTTCTACAATGATGGAAATATCCTGTCTTGTGCAATACATTCGTCACTAGTCACAGGATACTAAGCACTTAAAATGTGACAAGCACAAGTCTTCCCTGGGGGCTCAGTGGTAAAGAACCCAACTGTCAATGCAGGAGACATGGGTGTGATCCCTGGTCCGGGAAGATTCCACATGCCGCGAGGCAACTAAGCCTGTGTGCCACAACTACTGAGCCTGTGCTCTACAGCCTAGGAGCTACAACTGCTGCAGCCTGTGCACCCTAGAGCCTGTGCTCCACAAGACAAGCCAGCACAATGAGAAGCCCCTACACAGCAACTAGAGTAGCCCCCACTTGCAGTAACTAGAGAACAGCCCACAGCAACAAAGATATAGCGCAACCATAGATAAATAAATAAAATTATTTTTAAAATGTAACTAGTGCAGATACAGAAACTGAACCTTTATTTGTATCAAATTTAAGTTTGGCTAGCGGTGATCATACTAGACAGCTCAGCCACAGCCAACTTACTAGGATTGTATGGATCTTAGTTCCCCAACCAGGGATTGAACCTACACCTCCAGCAGTCAAAGTGTGAAGTCTTAGCCACAGGACCACCAGGGAATTCCCTAAGATACAGAAAAAAATACCGCATGCAGGAAGAGGTGAGAAGGGCCAGGAAACATTCACTGGCACTCAGGTTAGAACAATGTCAGATCTTAGCATCAATTAATTTCCCACAGAGAATAAATAAGCCAGACAAGCTGTCCTGCAAATGAGAAGGCAGGCCTACAAGAAGTCTGGAAAGACAAGTAGAAAACCTTCTGTTTAAGGGATTTTCTTAAGACCCCTCAATTAACAAACATTTTGGATAGGCTGGAGAAAAACAGAAATATAAACAATAAGCAAACACAAAATTTGAGAATTCAACAGTTAAAGGGCAAGAAGGGAAAATAACAGAAATAGATGCCGGAACATCAAGTTGCCTCAATGGGATAGACCTAGGTACACAAACACAAAAATTTTTGAGGTGGCTCTTTTGGCTTAAATGTTCATCCACATTCTGCATTCTTGTTCACATAACATCCATGACTCTTTGAAGCAGTGGCTCTCTGTGAGGAGTGATTTTTTTTTTTTCCTCTAGGGTATGTCTGGCAATGTCTGAAGACACTTTTGGTCATCACAACTGGGAGATAGCTACTAGTATCTAATAAGTGGAGGCCAGGTGTGCTGCTAAACATTGTGTAGAATGCATAGGATAATAATTTGTGTTATATTTGGTGCAAATATCTTAGTCCAGCGTTTTGCCTGCTTGCGAATTCTGTGAATGATCTTTTAGAACTGTTTTTATTTTTATGTAACCAAATCCATCAGTCTTCTACATTGTGATTTGGCCAGTGCCATCCATCAGTTTTCCAAGATCTGAACCAAAAAAAGAGTGTGACAACAAGCATACATAAATATATTAATAAAATCTGCCTGAAGAGACCCTGACAGATTTTTACCATGGCCAAGACCTTATGTTTTCCAGATGATAGGACAAGCAAAGAGGATGGTGAAAACTGTTGGGTCTTTATAAGACTACTTGCCAGAGTCACATCCAGAGGGAACATAACCTCTTTGCTCTACATCCAGCCCCACTGCCATTTGCACGCCAGCAGAGCTTTCAAATCTACACTTACCCAAGTTAACTTTAGGGGAAATGAAAGAACTTTAATGTAGAATACATTTATTCTACTTGCTGGGGAAGACTAAAGGCAGGAGGAGAAGGGGATGACAGAGGATGAGATGGTTGGATGGCATCACTGACTCAATAGACATGAGTTTGAGAAAGCTCCATGAATTGGTGATGGACAGGGAAGCCTGGTGTGCTGCAATCCATGGGGTCACAGAGTCAAACATGACTGAACAAATGAACTGAACTGAACCCATGTTAACTTTAGCTAAAATGACAGGACTTTAATACAGAATACATTTATTTTACTAGGTTAATTTTATCTTCATGTTTGTTTCAGATGTATACATCCATTCCAGGAGCCAATCCTCCTCACTGGCCCTCATCTCCAGAAACAGAGAGGGATAAAATTCCATCTGGACAAGACCACTTTTCATCAAGTACTCTGTACTCCATTTCTCTACCCAATGTTTAACTGACCCTTACAAGCTTCCTGGAGTGTGCAGTGAAGTGAGCCTTAGGAAGCATTACTATAAACAAAGCTAGTGGAGGTTATGGAACTCCAGCTGAGCTATTTAAAATCATTTAAAGATGATGCTGTTGAAGTGCTATACTCAATATACCAGCAAACTTGGAAAATTTGCTCAGCAGTGGCCACAGGGCTCGAAAAGGTCAGTTTTCATTCCAATCCCAAAGAAGCGCAAGACCAAAGACTACAACTACTGCACAATTGAGCTTACCTCAACATGCTAGGCAAGGTAATGCTCAAAATCGTCAAGCTAGGCTTCAACAGTATGTGAACCAAGAACTTCCAGATGTACAAAAGTAAAGTTAGTTGCTCAGTCGTGTCCGACTCTGTGTGACCCCATGGACTGTAGCCCACCAGGCTCCTCTGTCCATGGAATTCTCCAGGCAAGAATTCTGGAGTAGGTTGCCATTTCCTTCTGCAGGGGATCTTCCCAACCCAGGGGTCAAAGCCAGGTCACCCGCATTGCAACAGACTATTTACCAACTGGGCCACCAGGGAAGCCCTAAGTGTAGAAGCTAGATTTAAAACAGGCAGAGGAACCAGAGATAAAATTACCAACATCCACTTGATCACAGAAAAAACAAAGGAATCCCAGAAAAACATCTTTTTCTGCTTCACTGACTACACTAAAGCCTTTGACTGTGTGGATCACAAGAAACTCTGGAAAGAGATGGGGATACCAGATGACCTTACCGGCCTCCTCAGAAACCTGTATACAGGTCAAGAAGCAACAGTTATAACTGGATATAGAACAATAGGTTGGTTCAAAATTGGGAAAGGAGTACATCAAGGCTGTATATGATCACCCTGCTTATTTAACATATTCAGAGTATATCATATGAAATGCTGCGTTGGATGAAGCACAAGCTGGAATCAAGATTGCAGGGAGAAATATCAATAACCTCAGATATCCAGATGACACCACCCTAACAGCAGAAAGTGAAGAGTATCTAAAGAGTCTCTTGATGAAGGTGAAAGAGAGTGAAAAAGCTGACTTAAAACTCAACATACAAAAAATTAAGATCATGGTGTCCGGCCCCATCACTTCATGGCAAATAGAGAGGGGAAAAATGGAAACAGTGACAGACTTTATTTTCTTGGGCTCCAAAATCACAGCAGACAGTCTGTAGCCATGAAATTAAAAGACACTTGCTCCATGGAAGAAAAGCTATGACAAACCTAGACAGCGGATTAAAAAGCACAGACCTCATTTCACTGACAAAGGTCCATATAGTCAAAGCTATGGTTTTTCCAGTAGTCATGTATGGTTGTGACAACTGGACCATAAAGAAGGCTGAGCGCCAAAGAACTGATGCTTTCGAACTGTGGTATTGGAGAAGACTCTTGAGAGTCCTTTGGACCACAGGGAGATCAAACTAGTCAATGCTAAAGGAAAACAACCTTGACTATTCATTGGAAGGGCTGAAGCTGAAGCTCTAACCCTTTGGCCATCTGATGCTAAGAGTCGACTCACTGAAAAAGACCTTGATGCTGGGAAAGACTGAGGGCAGGACGAGAAGGGGGCGACAGAGGATGAGATGGTTGTATGGATCATCAACTCAGTGTACATGAATTTGAGATAGTGAGATAGTGAAGGACAGGGAAGCCTGGTGTGCTGCACTCCATGGGGTTGCAAAGAGTGGGACCTGATTGGGCGACTGAACAACACAAGCTATACTGAGGGGACCCATCCACTCCCTTTTGCCTGTCTCTTACGGAACAGTAGCCTTTGGAAGTCCTAAAGCCATAGACCCAAGTGAGCATAAAAGGTTTGGGGGCCAAAGATTAGAACAGGAAGTTTGAGAAAGGTTTTGGGGCAGAGGGCTGCAAAGTCCAAAAAGATGGACAAACGGAGGGAAGAAGAGGAAGAAAAGGAGAAGACAGCGACCACTGAAAATAAAAATATATTCTTGAAAGTCCCAAAATGACAAAGCACTCGACAGCAAAGTACTCAAGACTTATAAAGATAGCCTCAAGGCCAGAAACCATGCACTAACCAGAGATGAGAGTCTTTTATGTGTAGAGTTGAACTTTCAAGTGGGGAAATGCCAAGGCCCAAAGGCAAATGCAGCAAAACATTTTAAACAGTGAAGCTTAGGGTCTATGTTAGAATTTCTGGTAAAACAGAAGGCAAAATCTGCCAAAAACCCTGAAATGGGAAAGTGTCCTCCCACAGTGCCCAACTGATCCTTCTTCCTATTCTGTGCAAAACAAAGAGAGCAAGCAACGCCAGGGCTATCTGCATACTCCATCACTCATTCAATGGAGTGAATCTAAGCAAACTCCAGGAGACAGTGAAGCACAGGGAAGCCTGGCGTGTTTCAGTCCATGGGGTCACAAAGAGTCGGATATGACTGAGCGACTAAACAAGTGCTATCCTGTCCCTGAGCCCAAGACAAGGGGAAAGATGGGACTGAGGGATAAAAGGTCTGATTCACCAATAATGAAAACGATAATAATGACAGTAGTTTTCCAGCTATGTGTCCATGGGTGCCAGAGACATCTCTTACCTCTCATTATATAAACAAAAATTACTACTTGATAGGCACACTAACTCTATAAAAGTGGAAACTGAGCTTCAAAGAAATTAAAAGTAACTTGCCAAAGGACACACAGGTATAAGCAGTGCAGCAGCAGAACTCAAACTTTAAATCAGTATTCCTGTCCTAACAATGTTTATACAAACAAGACATAAGCTTCAAGATGGCAGAGCTCCTTCTCCAGAGCTTAAGCCTGCCCTCCTCAGACGAACTCCCAAATATGTGCACTTCCACTGCATAAACCATCAACTCAACAGCACAAAAGCCTCCTGTTTGTTTCATCTCGATGGCTCTACTGCAGCAGGAATGACCATGCTACAGAAACTACCATACCATTTGATGGTGTCCTAATTAGCCAAAGAATGACATCCAAATTCTTTAATGAGGTTTCAGGTCCACTGTGAAGCCTACTATGAAACTTGACCCTGCTATGCTGTGGTTTCCATCTTTCAGTTAGTTCCTTGGTGGCTTCAGATCCTCCTCCAGCCCTCTGGCCCTTGCACATGCTGTTGCTCCAAACACATTCATCTCACCCATTTCCCTCAGGGTAACTGCATCAGTCCTGCCTCTGATCAACACACTTCATCATAGCATCTGGGAACCATAAAGATGGTTATAACACAGCAAGATAATGTCTACCTACTCAGCCAGACAGTACAGAACAAGAGGCACTATCCCCAGTGCTGAACTTAGCACATGTATTAAACGTGCCCCAAAATATGTAGAACAAATGGTGCTAAAAATTAATAATAAAGGTAAATCATATAATATAACAGAAGACCTCAGTTCTTTTCCTGGGTCAGGAAGATCTCCTGGAGAAGGGAATGGCTACCCACTCCAGTATTCTTGCCTGGAGAATTCCATGGACAGAGGAGCCTGGTATGCTACAGACCATGGGGTCACAAAGAGTCAGACACAACTGAGTGACTTTCACTTTCATATAATGTAACAATCATTCTTGCTTAATACTTTTATAAATCTTGGAAAAGGAAATTAACAGTCAATATCAAATTCATCTGTGATGTAAGAGATTGTTGTTGCAATTTAATTGCTAAGTCATGCCTGACCCTTTTGCAGACTATAGCCTCCTAAGCTCCTCTGTCCATGGGATTTTCCAAGCAAGAATACTGGAGTGGGTTGCCATTTCCTTCTCCAGGGGATCTTCCTGACCGACCCAGGGATCAGCTGCGACTCCTCCACGGGCAGGCAGATTCTTTTACACTGTGCCACCAAGGAAGCCCCAAACCATGGTATGATCCTACAAAGGAATGCCACTATAGCCATTAAAAAGATAGCACAGAAATACTGACTGACATGGGGAAATGTGTGCCCTAAGTTATATAAGAAAACTGGTATTTAAAAAAAACCACAGTATATTAATAGAAATAAACTAGTCACAGAAGGACAAATACCACACAGTTCCACTTGTAAGAGGTTATCTGAAACAGTCAATCATAGAAGCAGAGAGTAGAATGGTGGTTGCCAGGAACTGGTGGGGAGGGGAAAGTGGGACGTTGCTTTTCAGCAGAGATAAAGTTTATCATGCAAGATGAATAAGTTATAGAGATCTGTTGTAGTTAACAATAATGTATTGTTCACCTAAAAGTTCATTAAGAGGGTAGATCTCAGTAATATATAACAATATCAATTTTCTAAAATGAGACAATGAATGAAAAGGATTAAAAGCAATTTAAAAAATGAGAAAAGCAGTATGTACAGCAATAACTCATTGTGTATGTGTAAGTGTGCCACATGCATAAACACACCAAAATGTTAACTGTAACGCTGACTGGTGTGACAGCAAAAGACTTATTTTCTTCCTCTTATTCCTCTGTATTTCCTAAAGTTATGTACTTAACAATGAAAGCTATGCTCACTTTCTCCCCCAAGAGCCACATCAGCAACCAGTTCTTCCCTGATATTAAGAATGAAATCCAGAGAAGTGATCATTTCTCCTTATCAAGGGGACACAAAGCAAAGTGGTATAGAATACAGTTCTCATGTTTAAAGTTGTAAAGTAATTTTTGTTGTCAGAAGAGCATGGAGAAAAGCCAAGGATTTGTAAATTATACTTAGCAAGTGAAGGAGAGAACTGACAATAAGAGAGGTATACCATGACTCTATGTCGAAACCACTTAAGAACTTTAAAATTACCTAGAGTCTATTGAATAGGACTGCCCAGCCTGAGCATCTGGATTTTAACTCTCCTGCAGCCAAAGTTAAAAATCACTACCGTAGAGCAAGTAAGAAATCACTATAGACTCAAAAAAATAATAAATCAACCTCAATAAACGTAGTGCTAACAAGGTGGGAAAATAGCAATTTGGGAAATTCTGCTATAAGTAAATAGAAAAGTAAAATAATCAGATCTTCAACAAATCTTTCAGTTCCCTAAAGACTGAACCACCAGCTCTCTGGTCATCAGGGTGTGTAGTGTGTGTGTGTGTGTGTGTGTGTGTGTGGTGTGTGTGTCTGTGGGGTGTGGGTGTGTGTGTGTGTGGGGTGTGTGTGTATGTCTCTAGCCATCAGGGTGTGTGTGTGCATGTGTGTCTCTAGTCATGAGGGTGTGTGTGTGTGTGTGCATGTTCTTTGTGACCACACTCTTTGTGACTTCATGGACTATAGCCCCCCGGCCTCTTCTGTCCACGGAATTTTCCAGGGAAGAATATTGGAGCAGGTTGCCATTTCCTACTCCAGGGGATCTTCCCAACCCAGGAATAGAGCATCTCGAGCATCTTCAGCATTGGCAGGCCACCAATAATCATGCACAAATGCAGAATAACAATTTTTTATAATTAAATGCATTTATTTTTAATTGAAGGATAATTGCTCTACAACATTGTGTTGGCTTTTGCCAAACATCAACATGAATCAGCCATCATATATCTGTGTCCCCTCCTTCCCCATCCCACCCCTCTAGGTTATTATAGAACCCTGGTTTGAGTTCCCCGAGTCACAGCAAATTCCCATTGGCTATGTATTTTACCTATCATAATGTATAAGTTTCCAAGCAGAATAACAATTTTAAATCAATGTTTATTTCATGAGCTATTCATCAGCTATTCAGTCAGTGATCATTTCTTTTGCACTGTATTTTTTTATCTGACCATTTCTCCCTTGTCAGTGTCAACTCCTTCAACAATGACTTACCATTTCACCCCTGTAAACACTTCATCTTTATATTCAAAAAGCTTTAGCAGACCTGACTGAAAAGCAACTGTCAGTCCAAGACCAGCCTTCCGTTTGGCCCACATCTCTTCAGAACTCTTCGTAACACACTACAACTACCAAAGGTCCAGGCTCCAGACTCCTGCATCCTGCTACACCTACAAATGCCAACTCTTTCAATAGTACCTTTTCAATCTTGCCAGAGGTTCCTTCAAATTTCAGCAGCACCAACTGGTTATAATTCATTCAGTTTTCCAGGTCGGGCAGCCTGCAATTCTTGGATGGCCTCTCCACACAATAGCATCAAGCACTTGGAACCACAGAGAAAACCCCACCTCAAATAGTAATTTCTTAGACTTGAATCTCCTGCCACAGCACAACATAGGTCTGACAGGGATCCCTATAGCAGGGAGGTTCATGTATAGCCTTTGAGAAATTGTGAGTAAGTATGGCCTTCAGGTTGTTGGGTGGTGTGTGCGTGCTAAGTCTCTTCAGTCGTGTCCGATTCTTTGTGATCCTATGGACTGTAGCCTGTCAGGCTCCCTTGTCCACGGGATTCTCCAGGCAAGAAAACTAGAATGGGTTGCCAAGCCCTCCTCCAGGGGATTCTTCCCAACCCAGGATTAACTCGAGTCTCCCACATCTCCTGAACTGGCAGGTGGGTTCTTTACCACTAGTGCCACCTGGGAAGCCCCCTGTCAGGTGGGTTGGGAGTTCTTAATACACAACAAATGTTGATGAGGTACATTTACCCCAAAAAGATGGCAATGAATAAATGCTACATTGAAACCACAACTGCACAGCAAATCCACTATTTGATCTAGATACAAAACCTACAGTTCTCCAAAATGACACAGAATAAGAAAGAAAAGAATAGAGAGTAAGAATCAGTGGTTCATATCCCTAAAACTCAAGTGGGAATCTTATTCAGTATACAGATTCCTTCTATACAAATATTGGCAGAAAAATATTCAAAGCTATTATTATTATTATCATTATCAGAGCTTCCCTAGTAGCTCAGCTGCTAAGGAATCTGCCTGCAATGCAGGAGACCCTGGTTCAATTCCTGAGTCAGGAAGATCCCCTGGAGAAGGGATAGGCTACCCACTCCAGTATTCTTGGGCTTCCCCTGTGGCTCAAGAATCTGCCTGTAACATAGGAGACCTGGGTTTTTATTATAACATTCCCAAATTAAAGACACAGAAAAGTCTATAAACAGGCAAACAGATAAGCAAATCATGGTGGGTCCAAACAAAGGGATACTCAGCAGTTAGAAGGCAGCAACTATTGATGTACCTAACAAGAAGGAGAAATGGCAGATACTACTTTGAGTGGAAGAAGCCAGACACAAGATGTGTTGCCTGATTCCCTATAGACAAAACTAATCTTTGGTGGCTGGAAGCAGAGAATGGTGGCCTACAGAGCAAAGGTAGGAAGAAGGGACTCCAAAGGCAGAGGAAGGAACCTATGGAGTGACAGAAACGTTCCATATCTTAGCTATGATTCTGGTGGCTCCGTTCATTGGCTTCCTGGTGGTTCAGATGGTAAAGAACCCACTTGCAATGCAGGAGACCCAGGTTCAATCCTTGGATTGGGAAGATACCCAAAGAAGGGAATGGCTACCCACTCCACTATTCCCGCCTGGAAAATCTCATGAACAGAGGAGTCTGGAAGGCTACAGTCCATGGGATCAAAGAGTCAGACACAACTGAATGACTAACACTTTCACTTCTTCCATTTATTGTATATAAACTATGGCTCAAAAAAAATTTTTTTAGAAGAAAAGAAACTTAATTAACTCTCATTCTACCAACATTAAAAAATGTCCCTTCCCCCAAATTCTGATTCCATAGACCTGCATTGAAATCTGGGGCTGACATTTTTAACAAGTGCACAAATGTTCTGATGCTAGTGGTCAGATCAACACCTTTGGATTGGGCAACCTGGGGTGGGATCAAGCTATGCTCTCTATGAGCAGAAACATATCTAGACAGGTGAGAGTATATGACCAAGAAGGAAAACTCTGGAATAAGTAAACTCAAAACCTGAATTTGCCAAGCAGTAGTCTGGTCCTTCCAAAGACACAAACAAGAACTTTCAGAGCCAGCCAGGTTCAATGATAAAGCACATTTTAAAAGTCAATCTCTGGCTCTCTGCTTAAATCCTATCATTAGGGGATTATAGTTGAACTGTGGCTCTCCATTAAATTCTGTTAAATGCTAACATGTGACCTAAATACTTTTAATTCAAGCCAAAAGAAAGATTACTGGGAAAAATATCCTCAACTTGTATGTGATCAAACTCCCTTTAAATATTAATAACTTAAATGGTTGCCTAACATAGAGTCTTGCGTTAGGGTTTAAAATTCAGTTTAAAATTCTGACCCTGGCTAGCTATCATTATTCCATTTAAGCAGTAATGAAATGAACCTGTAAGAAGTGGTTATTATTTGATCTTGTGATTACAGTTAGGCTCACAGGCTGTAACTAGTGGGGGTGGGAATCATTCTACAGTCATTTCCAAAACACTCTTAAGAACTCTTGCTCTTATTTTTCAAACTGCAAGTCACCATCCACTAATGGGCCAAGAAATCAACTTAATCTCAACCAGAATTTGTAGAACAATGAAATTTAACAGAATACAGAAAATTCAGAGCATACCTCACAAGGTAAGGGTAACCCTTATCAAGGTAAAAACTGTGGGTCAGTCAAAAAGAGTCTAAAAGTCAGTGATGTAAACGAAAGCTCTGCCCAGTGACACAAAAGGCATATTTCAAGCACTCAGTTTCATACATGTTATTTGCTGAACTTTAACATACTCACAAAAATAATTTGCCAAAGTGATACAAGATGACAACACTGATAACAAAACAGAACATCACCTGGCCTTAACAATGGAGAGAGTGCCCAGAATCGTGGCTTCAGAGTGGCCTTTCTTTAAAATCTTTCAGAGCCCTAAATCAAAACACCTCAGTAACTGCATTCAAGACAGTATCTGTTTACATTGCAATGAGTTGTGTAAGCTTCTAGCACTGTCTTGGTTTATCAATTTGTTCTCAAGAAGGGAATTTTTAAAAAGTCAAATAGAACCTGGTTTTCTGAAGGGGAATCAGGGTTGGCTGCCAGATTTCATCTCAGAAACCACCTGCTAAGAACCTCAGGAGCCCCAGGACCTACGAGAAGCCTATGGTGCAAGCCTACAGGGAACTTGGAAGGGAAAGGCCCTGGGACAAATGTTGCTCGGCTACTTAGTAAGTGATAGTCACTGTGTCTGACTCTGTGACCCCATGGACTGTAGCCCGCCAGGCTCCTCTGTCCATGCAATTCTCCAGGCAAGAATACTGGAGTGGGTTGCCATTTCCTTCTCCAGGGGCTTGACTACTTAGGAATCACCTAAAAATGGAGTCAGGGTCCTCAACAGAGGGGACACAAAGCCATTGGATAGACATGGCAAATATTCCTGGCACATCTATGGTGTGACGTGAGTGAGGAAGACCATTCCTAATTCAAAGCAAATATTTTTGGAGCATACGATGAAATGATAAAATGATAGATGTTAAAAAGTATTCTCTGAATGCAGAAGACCCCTTTGGTTTCTTCCAGAGACATGGCCTGCGAAATCCTGGGTACAGAATAACCTCTAGTCCACTAAACTCTAAATCCTAAAGAAGCTCAGATCCAGCCCAAGACAGGCTGTTTCGCTGATGTCAGTCTACACACAGCCTGAGTCATGAAAATTGTTGGTCATGCTATCTGGAAAAGACAATGACTCATCGGTTGCTCCATTAGGGGAAAATTGGAGTCAAGTTTACAGTACGAGGACAAAGCAACTGATGTTCTGTTAGTCTGATGGCTCTAAAATACAAAGTTATCATTGCTCTCTGTTTTTCTGACTTAATGTAGATGTCAGATGCTGTGGCTAGTATCATCCAACAGAAATCTTTTCCCCAAACTTTATTTAAAATTATAAGACCTTAAGATCCATCATCCTCACTGTGCCTCTCCTGCCCCAAATACTACCCATGCGAACCATACTGACATGCACAGTTCCCAGGTCTTAGCTCAAAAAGCCTCCTCCTATAGGAAGTATTCCTGGGTTAGTTGTCCCTCCACTTTCCTGTTTCCATGGTACATAGCTTGTTGGTCCAGCTCCCCAACCAGGCAGGGACACAGTATTCATCACATAAAAGGCATTCAAATATATGGAGAAAACCTGAGCATTTTTCCAAGCGCCAGTTAGCGATACAATCAAAACAAAACTTATTCCCTGCTCTCCAGGTTTGTTCAAGGAAAACATACGGCTGGGAAAAGAGAGAAGATGAGGGAGAGGTAACAGAGGAGAAGGTCTAGCCTGTGGGCCAGAATTAAAATTTAAATAGATATTTGAGAAAACTCAAGCAGAATCAAGATGCATTTTATTGCATTTACTTCTACTGTGTGATTTAACATGTTACTTTTTGTACACATGATATTTTTTACTGAAACACTATTTTTAATGTATTAATATTATTTTTAATGTACAGGGGCACTGAAAAGTTAATTTTACATGCAATTTTAATGACAAAATGTGCAAAACTGACTGCCTATCATATCCAAGATACAAACATAATTTCACTTAACTTGATTCAAATTCTAGGAGGGGTTGTTATTATCCCCACAGTTTCGAAAACTGAGGTACAGAGAGGCTGACATACCCTTGGACAAAAGCCAAGGGGAAGTGGCAAACACATTGATCACTGAGAGCATGAAAACTGCTCCTACTCCCTCATGGACTGACTAACAGAACAAGGCTCTTAAGATGAACTGCCAGTAAACGCCTAAGATGTTCTTGCCTGGAGAATCCCAGGGACGGGGGAGCCTGGTGGGCTGCCGTCTATGGGGTCGCACAGAGTCGGACACGACTGAAGCGACTTAGCAGCAGCAGCAGAGCAAAGTCCCAGTTACCATCAGGGAATAAAAAAACACTTCTACACCTCCAAGTAACCTTTGTCATCTGAGGTCCCCCCCCATTTCCAGTACAACAGCAACCCTGAGTGCTCAAGTAATCTCCAGGGGATGGCCCTGCCCTGCTAACTCTGTGCCCCCTCAGTACCACCTCAGCTCCTGCTTCATCCTCACTTTCCAGTACAGCTGATGACTCATTTGTCACCTCGAGCTGCTGCTGCCACCGCTGCCCCCACTGCAGAAGAGAAGGCACTGTTCATGTGCTGGGAACAGCACTTCGATGCTTCAAGCTCAAACTGACTTACCAGCTCTCTCCTTCAATTACTCTTCAGACTAATCCATTCATTTTTGGAATGCTCTCACCTTTCCTCCGCCCCAGCTGCCAAAACAAAACTTCTTTCTTGCACCTGCAGAGAGAGGTCAAGCTCCACCTTTCCCTAATTTCCTGACTACCCATTATATCTGCTCTGTTTTGCTGGACTTTGGCTCACTTACTTCTCTCAACTACCTGCTCTCTTCCTATAATCTGGAAGAAATCCCATTTGCAAATCTCTTCTACATAATTTTTTTCTCTCACCCCTGCTGCCCCCTATTCCAGTTTACTAAGAGTTCTGTCCCCTCCTCACAGACTCTCCCAAGATAAGAAAAGGGGCACTCTGCAATTTCACCTACCTTGATGAACTACCTGATGGCTGAATAGCGGAATGTGCTTAGTCCCTCAGTTGTGTCCTACTCTTTGCGACCCCATGGACTGTATAGCCTGCCAGGCTCCTCTGTCCATGGGAATCTCCAGGCAAGAATATTGGAGTGGGTTGTCATGCTCTTCTCAACCCAGGTCTCCCACATTGCTGGCAGATTCTTTATCATCTGAGCTACCAGGGAAGCTACACCAGGGTTTAACCACACTGCACTGCAAATACTTGGGGCTGGGACACTAATTTTTCTCCAGACTCACATCAAGTACACAGTGACTGAAACAGCTTTTCCTTAACTTTCATTAAATGGGAGCCTTTTTCCTGACCTTCAATAAACATCCCATACCTTTCTTTTTTTTCCTTCAGACGAGCATGTTCCTCCTAACCTATTTAAAAAAGAAGAAAAAGAAAGAAAAGAGAACCACATCCAATTGATACAGAGACTGCAATTACTTAGAATCCTATGGCACAGATATATGAATTTTGTTGGTGTCTAAACCTGACATTTTTACACCCCCACAACATTAAAAGAATTAAAAAATGGATGTATTCAGCTATAAAAGAGGCTCCAGCTCTCCTTGAGGTTTGTTTAATCTATGTTCCTTGCTGTCTGTGTACTTATTTTTCTTCAAACCCCTAAAATTCTGTATATAAGAGCACACAAGGTCTTGAAAGTCCCCGGACTGGACCTCACTCAGAGAATAAGGTAAATGAGCACCTGAAAAACACTGAATCTAACTTTTTGAGGGCCAAGATACTTGGCACGTAAGAACTTACTTTCCTGACAGACCTAAGGATGGAATCTATGCCCCCTGCATTGGGAACTCAAGAATCTCAGCCACTGGACCACCAGGAAATTCCCTGAATTTAACATTTTAATTACTGCAGATTAGATTTTTTATTGGCAGTCTCACATATTTAATGAAGAGCACTGTCTTCTAAGAGTTGCATAAATGTTAATGTTATTAATATTCAAATAATGTCTGACAGCACCAAAAAAGACTTTGGAGATTTTCTAGTAACCCAGCTGGGGAAACTCAAGCTATAGGTGCCTGACCCACCTACGGAGCCATGTATTAGCCCAAAAAAAAAAAAAAATCCCCCCCCCCGCCGCCCCAAACCAGCACACAGTCATAGACAGGGGCACACACAGTCGCAGATGCATATGCCTGGAAACAGACACCCATGAACTCAGATGCACAGACAGACACATACAGACGCAGACACTAATTCCCCAAAGTACAGCTCATGTACCAAGAAACTGTCTTACCTGAAGAATGAAATCTTACTGTAGTATCTCCCAAAAATACTTTGTATTCACTGCCCCCACCCAGCAATTCTGTGCTGGGCTCTGCTCAAGGATGGGATCATTCTGATCCTCAGCATGAGACGCTTCAGGTGCTGAAGGAACTTCGGTTTTTATAACCCACAGAGGCTCACCAAAATTGTATAACCACCCCACCTAGTCAGAAATGCTACCTACTTTGTATTACACAACAGCCACCACCTGGTTACAAACTGTTACTGCATGCCTCCAGTATGGTCTGTTTACCATCAACCTGTAGCAGGTTTCTATGTGGCAGGCTGGATACCACTGTGGAAACCAAGCAACTGCTGGGATTACATTTCTCAAACTTACACAAATAAGGAAAATTAAAACCTATCTTTCCAACCCCTTCCATTCAGATGAACAAGTCCACCCACAATGCTTTCTGCTCAGTGAAAAGGGAGATTAATTTTACTCCTCTTTTGGGGGGGGTCATTTTTCATTTCCCCAATCAGGGGCCCAGAGACAACTGTTTTCAAAACTCAAAGACTTTCAGAGATTAAAAATATATCTGAAGGTATGATTTCTTCATTAAATGACAGGCAGAGCCAACAATAACTGTTACATTGAAAGTTAACCCCTGGGGCCCAGCTGGATGTGGCACCTGTTGTATGCCCTCTCAGCTGCAGAGGCCCCACCAGACAGTGGAAGTGCCCATGAAGACACAGAAAGGGGCAGATATACATTGGAAGGGAAGAAGCTGCACCTGCAATCAGACTTTGTCCTTTCCAGCCCTGACCTACCAAAGGACTGCCAAAACCTGGGCAATGGGCACCTCACCTCTGCTGTGAGAGGACAAATACTAGCCTTCATCTTGCCAACACCACAGCACTTCCCAAATTCGAACAGAAAACCAAGAAACTGAGATGAACAGCCAGACAGAAGATGCATCTTGGAAGATGAGCTCCCTGAGATAAAAGCAGAAGAGGGAGCAGGACAACTTCTGGAGAGAAAAGCAGCATTAAGTGTTACTTATTCATGAGTAATCTTAAGGAAATCAGCAATGAACATAAGAGGAAGATGCCACTGGACTAGGGGAGAAGCTATAGCAGAAGCCAGAGGGATGGCTGGAAGCCAAACACTTCAACTGTTCAGGGGCAAGAGATCACAACTGCGAGTGTGCAAAACACAGGTGACATGTGACACATTCAACCCACCAGGCAACAAGCCCAGGTAGTCCCTTGCTCCAAGGTGAGCTAAACCAGTGTCTAGCCTATGGAAAAAATACTCAAGTTTCAGTATCCTGAATACAAGAACTATAATCAGGATGTTCTGTGAAGACAAGCTTCAGAAAAGTTCCACTGCAGGAACCAAAAGAAAATTTCAATTTGGAAAAAAGGAACAAAGAATAATAATTAAAAAAAGACAGTTGAGTATAAACACAGGAAACAGGATCAAACAATTACATGAAGAAAATGGTCTAAGACCAAGAGACAACAAGCTGGGGTGGGGAAGAATTATGAGGAAACAAAAAGCACAGAATTAGTTTAGAAGCAATAAAGAGAAGTGAAACTGCATAAAACAGCAGAAAAATGAAAGGTAAAGGACAAGCCTGAGAAACTCCTAGACGTGGAAAAACCCAGAAAGGCAACAACAGTTCAGAGATGAGTATCATGGAGGGGGAAAAAAGCAAAGAGCAAAGTCAAGACATGAATAATCCAGTGCTTCTTAAATGGACTTAAAAAACAAAGAAGCCTGTCATGTTGTAGGATTCCATTTATATGAAATGTCCAGAATAGACAAATCTACAGAAACAGGAAGATTAGTGGTTGCCTGGGGCTGGGGTAGAAATAGGGGACAGGAATGGGAGTGATTTAATGGGTTTGGGATTTATTTATAGGATGAAGAAAATTTCTAAAACTTGATTGTTGTGATGGTTGCCCAAGGCTGATTCACCCCCAGAAGCCACTAAACTGTACATTTTAAATGGGAGAATTTTACAGTATCTGATTTATACCTCAATAAAAATTTTTTTTTCTAAAGAACAATGAAGAGGACTTCCCTGGCAGTCCAGTGGTTAAGAATCTGCCTTCCAATACATGAGATGCAACTTTGATCCCTGGTCAGGGAACTAAAATCCCACAGACCATGGGGCAACTAAACCTTGGCATCACAACGAAAAGATCCTGCATGCTGCCCCCAGGCTCCGGAGCCCCTATGCCACAACTAGAGAAGCCCCAAGTGCCACAACGAAGACCCACATGCTACAACAAAGTTCCCTAGTGCTGCAACTAAGACCTGATGCAGCCAAATAAACAGTGAAACAAAGATACAAAAGATACAGGAAAAAATCACAACTAATTGAGATTAAGAAAAATCTGAGTACAGAGATGAGCACATCAAGCTTCCCAGGTAAAGAAACTGCCTGCCAATGCAGGACAAAAGAGATGTGTGTTCAATCCCTGGGTCGGGAAGATCCCCTGGAGTAGGAAATGGCAACCCACTCCAGTATTCTTGACTGGAAAATGCCATGGACAGAGGAGCCTGACGAGTCACAGAATCAGACATGACTGAGTACACACACACACGGGCACACCAGAGTCATTAAAAAGTCAAGAGAAGAAATTAAACTTGAACATATCCTGGCAAAATAATTTAGCTATGGGATGAAATAGAAACACTCAGGGAGATGGAGAAAATGTCTGCTTTACTTAAATGGTAGCAATTATTAAGATTAGCCCCAGGATTTTCCAAGGCAATAATAAATACCAGAAGTCGAAAGAAATTACAGATCTGTAAAGAGCTGGAGAAAAAGGTTTCCCAAGGAATTTTATAATCAAACAAGCTGCCCTTTGTGTGTTAAAGCCAAAAACTTCAGAAATGCATGAAACAGAAAAGCAAAGCCTGGGGCTATATTCTAGTCAATGTAAGAGACAAAATTCAGAGAGGTCACTAAAAACAAGACTACTAACAATGTATGGCAGCCAAAACCATCAAGATTAGAACATATACCCAGTACATCAAATTATTCTCTAAGCATATACTGAAAGTGAAAGTATTAGTCACTCATTCATGTCTGACTCTGCAACCTTATGGACTGCAGCTCTCCAGAATCCTCTGTCCATGGAATTCTCCAGGCAAGAATACTGGAGTGGGTAGCCATTCCTTTCTCCAGGGGATCTTCCAACCCAGAGATCGAACCCAGGTCTCTGGCACTGCAGGCAGATTCTTTACCATCTGAGGCACTACATAAAGTTAAAAATGTAATTAAAAACAAAGCAGAGTGAACAAGAGTACATTAAAGACTGAACACAGAAAATGAGAAGATGATGAAGCTCTTCCAGACAGACAGGAATGGAAAAAATATCATTAGATTTCAGCTACGACAACTGAAAAAAGTTGTTTTCTACTTTTTTTTAAAGAAACCATTATTAGAATTCTTAAAACTACAGACTAAAACTAAACCTGTAAATTAAATTCATTAAAAATATTCCCTGTTTTGTCAAAAAATAAACGCCTAAGGTAGACCTTAAAAATGAAGAAAGGGGAATTCCCTGGCGATCCCATGGTTAAAAAACGAAACAGAAATAGACCCTGTGCTCTTTTCTAAAAGTTCAGGATTTATAAGGGATCAAACTGAAGGGACTTCAAAGAAATTGCGCACATGCTACCAAGACCCCAGTCCTAGTGCATCAGTGTGGAAATCAGCGGCGTGGCTGCTCTGTCTCTGGGAGATGGCGAGGGACAGGGAAGCCTGGCATGCTGCAGTCCATGGGGTTCAAAGAGTCAGACACCGACTTGGCATCTGAACAACAACAATAATTGTTATTTTTAAATGTCAGACACAACGGAATTCATGCGAGAAAGGATTAAAAGGGAGGAAAAGGATCACTTTACATTGCTAAATTATAAAATTAACAATAGAAATGTTAATTTTTATGTTCTGAACATTATTTCACTGAAATAAGGTCCATAATGGTTATCAACACAGAAGAATGACTAACATTTTTATAAATATACCTCTTGGTCTCCAAGAAGATAGGAGGCAAGAGGGTAGAGGGGAAATGAGCAGACTTGATCTCCAAGTTAATTCTATCGTGTATCAATTAGAGAATCTGACCAATATAATGAATAAGGCTAATAGTTCAGTTCAGTTCAGTTGCTCAGTCGTGTCCGACTCTTTGCGACCCCATGAATCACAGTACGCCAGGCCTCCCTGTCCATCATCAACTCCAGGAGTTCACTCAAACTCATGTCCATCGAGTCGGTGGTGCCATCCAGCCATCTCATTCTGTCGTCCCCTTCTCCTCCCGCCCCCAATCCCTCCCAGCATCAGTCTTTTCCAGTGAGTCAGCTCATCGCATGAGGTGGCCAAAGTATTGGAGTTTCAGCTTTAGCATCAGTCCTTCCAATGAACACCCAGGATTGATCTCCTTTAGAATGGACTGGTTGGATCTCCTTGCAGTCCAAGGGACTCTCAAGAGTCTTCTCCAGCACCACAGTTCAAAAGCATCAATTCTTCGGTGATCAGCTTTCTTCACAGTCCAACTCTCACATCCATACATGACCACGGGAAAAACCATAGCCTTGACTAGACGGACCTTTGTTGGCAAAGTAATGTCTCTGCTTTTTAATATGCCACCTAAGGCTAATATAGTAAGTATCAAACTTTGCACACCACAGAAAGTACAGGTTTATTTTCAATGGCTAAGAAGCATTAGTGAAAACTGACCACCATGACAAATGAAAATTTCAGCCTCAAAAAGAACACTTCTCATTGTTTGATCATAATGTTAAAAACAGATTTAAAAGAATTATCAACCAAGAATATTTAACAACTTCAAAATTTTCTACCTTTCTCCCAAACATGTTAGTTCAAAGGTGAAACTAAGACTGTTAAAAAAATATATATCCTTACAATTAAAAAAAGAATAAGCAACAAAATACTCTAAAGAAAGTTAAAAATAAAGAGAGGAAGAGAAAATAGCTAGGAAATAAGCAGCAGAGTTGATAAATTTGATAAATACATCCAAGAGGGCTCTTAAACAAGCCTTTTGGAGCTTCCCAGATGGCACAGCAATAAAGGATCTGCCTGTCAATGCAGGAGCTGCAAGAGACACAGGTTTGATCCCTGAATCTGGAAGAGTCCCTGGAGTAAGAAATGGCAACCCACTCCAATATTCTTGCCTGGAAAACTCCATGGAAAGAGGGGCCTGGTGGGCTCAGCCCATGGGATTGCAAAAAGTTGGACATGACTGAGCATGCACGCACAAGGCCAAGGCAGATAGAGACCTTCCATTTAAAAACACACTGGGCTCAGATGCATATGCCAGAGACCCCAGTCCTAGGGCATCATCCCTCTGCAACCTGGAAACCCAAGGCATTTCCCAGGCAAATGCCTTCCAGTATAAGGAAGTTTCTTCCTAAGCTACCCAGTGCCAAAGCACTGGTGAAGGATGACAAGCTTGTCAGTCATTTCAGAATCTAAGCAAAACCCTGATTCCACATTTGACAAAGCACAGGAGAAGGAAAAAAGCTAGTAATACATTTCGTATTAACAGGTAGAAGGGAGAAAACCATTAAGATCCAAAAAGAAAATCAGAAATCAAAAAGGTATTTAATAAAGCTCAAAATCAATTTTCGAATGAAATCTGTCATGCATTCCAATACAGAAGAAAAATGTCCTCAAAAAGAATCCCTATCTCATGCCAAAAACCAACGAGATACTTTCTCTGAAAAATCCAGCAAGGTCATATTAAAACCAAAAACAGAAGGGAGTGTGATGTCTCCATTATAAAAGACTGTTCTGGAAGTTCTAATTCAGTACGAAAAGGATTTTAAAGTTCAAATAACAGAAAAGGGGACTTCCGTGCAAGTCCACTAGTTAAGAGTTTACTTTCCAATGCAGGGGTGCTGGTTCAATCCCTGGTTGGGGAGCTAAGATCCCACATGCCTCACTGGCAAAAAAACCCACAAAAACCTAAAACATAAAGCAGAAGCATTGTTGCAACAAATTCAATAGAGATTTTAAAATGGTCCACATCAAAAAATCTTAAAAAATAAAAAGGAAAGGCAAAAGAATTATTCACAGATCTGTCTACAGAGAAAATGAGTTACAGGGGTGAGGAGGAGCACTGGAATCTGATACTTCAAAAAAGTAGTCATTTACAAATGAACAAAGGAAAACTCCACCCCATGTACTAGCATTAACTCATAGGATAACCCTCTTTTAAAGTGCTGTATACCATTCTAAAGGAGATCAATCCTGGGTGTTCATTGGAAGGACTGATGCTAAAGCTGAAACTCCAATACTTTGGCCACCTCATGCGACGAGTTGACTCACTGGAAAAGACTGATGCTGGGAGGGATTGGGGGCGGGAGGAGAAGGGGACGACAGAGAATGAGATGGCTGGATGGCATCACCGACTCTGTGGACATGAGTTTGAGTGAATTCCGGGAGTTGGTGATGGACAGGGAGGCCTGGCGTGCTGTGATTCATGGGGTCGCAAAGAGTCGGACACAACTGAATGACTGAACTGAACTGATACATACACATGCAAGCATGCTAAGAAAGCAAAAGATGACACCAAGCTCTTTACAGTGGTAATCTCTGTAAAGTGTAATTATAACTGTTTTTACTTTGTGGAAAAGTTTTAATTTAAGCTTTAGTTTTGTCCCTCCCAATGTATTAGAAGGCAAAATTAGTAGTAGCTCAATACTTAGCACCTATATATGGTTAGTAAATCTAGGACCAAAAATTAGGCAAAACAACCAAAAGGCTAAACATGGCCAAATACTGAAAGAAAAAAAAAAGTTTAATTCTTCAGAAATAATTACGTATTTGAAATATCTAATTTGATTAATGTTATCTCTGATTTATATTTTTCCTTTAAGGACAAATGTTAACTCTTTTTTAAACCTTACGCATCTGGTGATTATTTCTGCCTTTCCAGATAAATGTTACATAGTGACATTTCAGTGTCCCTGTTTTTGTAAAACTGAGTAAAACAACAAAGGTTTACAATTACCAACTGGACAAAACTACTCATAATAAGACTACTCTGGTAATAAGATTAACTGGGGCGGAGGGGGCAGAAGGTAGGTAAGTGTTTGTGCTTAGTCATGTTCAGACTCTTTGCAACCCTTTGGACTGCAGCCCACCAGACTCCTCTGTCCATGAGATTTTTCAGGCAAGGATACTGAAGTGGGTTGCCATTTCCGAGACTTCTCCAGGGCATCTTCCTAACCCAGGGATTGAACCTGTGTCTCCTGCAACTCCTGCTGCTGCTAAGTCACTTCAGTCGTGTCCGACTCTGTGTGACCCCATAGACGGAAGCCCACCAGGCTCCTCTGTCCCTGGGATTCTCCAGGCAAGAACACTGGAGTGGGTTGCCATCTCCTTCTCCAATGTGTGAAAGTGGAAAGTGAAAAGTGAAAGTGAAGCGCATCCGACCCTTAGCGACCCCACGGACTGCAGCCTACCAGGCTCCTCCATCCATGGGATTTTCTAGGCAAGAGTACTGGAGTGGCTTGCCATTGCCTTCTCCGATACTGCACTGCAGGCAAATTCTTTACCCTAAGCCATCAGGGGAGAAGGGGAGAGAATTCTGTAAACACTAAAAGGAAATATATTAATAGCACCCTCTAGTGTTACAAGGGCTTCCCTGGTGGCTCAGACGGTAGAGTCTGCCTGCAGTGCTGGAGACCGGGGTTTGAACCGTGGGTCTGGAAGATCCCCTGGAGAAGGAAATGGCTATCCACTCCAGTATTCTTGCCTGGAAAATCCCATGGACAGAGGAGCCTGGCAGGCTACAGTCTATGGGGTTGCAAAGTTGGACACAACTAAGAGACTTCGTTTTCTAGACATTTATAAGACAAACTAAAAAATATGAAAATTATTTTATTAATATTTCGGAAAATTTCACACAAAAAGTAGACAAAACTAAAATACATTTTAACTGTATATCCAACTTATTTCTCACTATGTATTGATTTGATTCACATGGCAACTTCTCTACTTCATTAGAAGTGTCAAGAGACAACCAGGTGTTTGTGAGTCTGCTGCCATTCAATTAATAATTAAACTAATAAAAAGCCTTGATTTTAAGTTGAACACACAACCAACTAAATTCAAGCAACACTTCCCAGCCTCCCCTGCAGCTAGAGGTGGCCATGTGATTATGTTTGACCAAGGGGATGGAAGTTGAAATAAACATGTTCTCCTTTCCCTTTTCCCACTGACTGAAGCGAACATCCTGAACCATGTGAAAAAAAGGAGCCAGATTATGTGAAACGCTATTTCTTATTTGTGTATACTGAAACAGCCAAAACTATACCCCATCTCCAAAAAATAACAAAACACACGTAAAAGAAAATCTGATAAGCCAACATATTTAGAATAAACCCAGCTACTAAATTTTCAATAGGAGATAAACAAGTACATATTTCAAACCTGACTGAATGCTATTCTCCAGAGATGGATCACAATAAAGAATACACATTTGCATGAGGTGAATAAATTCACTGTTTCTCTTGACTACCAAAGGTTTCACTGACAGACACTTAAACGCTGGCCTTTCATACATAATCTCAGAGCACAACGCGGAAGAATTCAGCAATAAAAATAAACTTTTTCCACTCTGAAAGTAAATCCATAGTGGAGACTGCATATTTCAAACTGAAGATTCGCACTACGGTGTGTTTTTGCCAGAACCTTGGCGTAGAATACAAGGGGTGGGAAAAAAGAACTCACTGAGCATCCAGAAGCCCATACTATAGACCATGCACAATTGTGCAGATCATGAATGATGGTGTAAGTGCAAGAAAACCATTATCCAGTGGGCCTCAGATGTCTTCCTCTGCAAAATAAGGATGTTGGTATAAATCTGTGGTTTCTGCACTTTTGCTGTTAGTAATGAAATAAGCATTCTCAAATTCAAAGCTAGGAGGGGGAGTGGTTTACATAAGTAGGTAGATGATGTTATTAAAATGAGGACTTGATACTCTTTACTGTAAAGTTTTTAATACACACTTTCCAGAATTAATACCAAAAAAATGTCCACCAGTATATCAAAGATTCCAAAACCATACGAACTTTGCTGACAGCAGCAAGAAAAGTACATTTACAAGCTTTCTAGCAGCAGCAGCCTGCAAATGTTATGCTGCACTACACCATCATTATTTAGTTTCCCAATCACTTACCTGGAGCCAGACATCTTGGAATGTGAAGTCAAGTGGGCCTTAGAGAGCAACACTACGAACAAAGCTAGTGGAGGTGATGTAATTCCAATTGAGCTATTTCAAATCCTGAAAGATGATGCTGTGAAAGTGCTGCACTCAATATGCCAGCAAATTTGGAAAACTCAGCAATGGCCACAGGACTGGAAAAGGTCAGTCTTCATTTCAATCCCAAAGAAAGGCAATGCCAAAGAATGCTCAAACTACTGCACAATTGCACTCATCTCACACGCTAGTAAAGTCATGCTCAAAATTCTCCAAGCCAGGCTTCAGCAATATGTGAACTGTGAACTTCCAGATGTTCAAGCAGGTTTTAGAAAAGGCAGAGGCACCAGAGATCAAATTGCCAACATCCGCTGGATCAGCAAAAAAGCAAGAGAGTTTCAGAAAAACATCTATTTCTGCTTCACTGACTATGCCAAAGCCTTTGACTGTGTGGATCACAATAAACTGTGGAAAATTCTGAAAGGGATGGGAATATCAGACCACTTGACCTGCCTCTTGAGAAACCTGTATGCAGGTCAGGAAGCAAGAGTTAGAACTGGACATGGAACAACAGACTGGCTCCAAATAGGAAAAGGAGTACGTCAAGGTTGAATATTATCACCCTGCTTATTTAACTTATATGCAGAGTACATCATGAGGAACGCTGGGCTGGAAGAAGCACAAGCTGGAATCAAGATTTCCGGGAGAAATATCAATAACCTCAGATATGCAGTTGACACCACCGTTATGGCAGAAAATGAAGAGGAACTAAAAAGCCTCTTGATGAAAGTGAAAGAGGAGAGTGAAAAGGTTGGCTTGAAGCTCAACATTCAGAAGACAAAGATCATGGCATTTGGTCCCATTACTTCATGGGAAATAGATGGGGAAACAGTGGAAATAGTGTCAGACTTTATTTTTTGGGGCTCCAAAATCACTGCAGATGCTGATTGCAGCCATGAAATTAAAAGACGCTTACTCCTTGGAAGGAAAGTTATGACCAACCTAGACAGTATATTAAAAAGCAGAGACATTACTTTGCCAACCAAGGTCCGTCTAGTCAAGGCTTTGGTTTTTCCAAAGAGTTGAAAAGATGTGAGAGTTGGACTGTGAAGAAAGCTGATCGCCGAAGAATTGATGCTTTTGAACTGTGGTGTTGGAAAAGACTCTTGAGAGCCCCTTGGACTGCAAGGAGATCCAACCAGTCCATTCTAAAGGAGATCAATCCTGGGTGTTCACTGGAAAGACTGATGCTAAAGCTGAAACTCCAATACTTTGGCCACCTCATGCAACGAGTTGACTTACTGGAAAAAGACTCTGATGCTGGGAGGGACTGCGGGCGGGAGGAGAAGGGGACCACAGAGAATGAGATGGCTGGATGGCATCACCGACTCGATGGACATGAGTTTGAGTGAACTCCTGGAGTTGGTGATGGACAGGGAGGCCTGGCGTGCTGTGATTCATGGGGTCGTAAAGAGTCAGACACGACTGAGCGACTGAACTGAACTGAACTGAACACAGTGTTGATTTTGAATTAAAGGGGGACTTCCCCGGCGGTACAGTGATTAACACTCTGCCTTCCAATGTGGAGGCATGGGTTCAATCCCTGGTTAGGGAATTGAGATCCCACATGCCTGCTCTGTACAGGCAAATAAATAAATAAATAGAACAAAGAACCATTTTAAAATTTTATTTTAAAAAATGGGGTCGGGGAGGCGGTGAGGAGAACATGCAAGACCAAGGAAGGCAAAAATATCAACTACTTTAATTCATCTAAAAATATAATCCATTTTTAAATTTAATTCTTTGGGTTAAAAAAAATAACATTCCTATTGGAATGGCTAAAACAAAAAGAAACTGCTAACACCAAATGCTAATAAGGACACAGAGTAACTGGAACTCTCATATACTTCCGATGGGTTTGTTAAAATGGCACAACTTATGCTCAAACAAAGTCTGTAACATAAATGTTTACTGCAGTTTCTAATAGCCCAAACCTGGAAACAACATTCACCTTTGACTAGTGAATGAATAAACCAACCATGGCATATGCCAATTAAAATGTGATATAATTTCACACCTATCAGATAATGCAGGAATAAAAGAGTTTAATAATACCAAGTATAAGCGAGGCTGCTGATAAACAGGAATTTTCCCACCATTGCCAGAAATGTAAATTAGTTGAAATATTGGGAGAATAATTTGGTAACATCTAGCAGGTTGAAGATGTGTGTGCCCTATGATCCAGCAATGACACTTCCCCATTTTACCAGTATGCAACCAACACATCAATAGGAGAATATAAAAATAAGTCCTGGTATGTTTAAACAGTGGAATAAAACAGAGCAGTTAAAACAAGTGAACTCTAGCTACTTGGATCAACATGGCTTGAAAACATACTTGAATGAGTGAGTAGGCTGCAGAAAACGTATCACATGAAATCTTTTATTATGATTATAGTTTTTAAATCAGTCAATATTATATGTGGGCTTATGGATATAGAAACACGTGATACAAAAGTAAAAATGTGGACTGCAAAGTTACCTATAGGAGAGAAAGAGGGAGAGAGACTAGGATATAAAAAGGGTATTTAAAATGTTTTATTTTCTTATTTAAAAAAAACCCTAAAGCAAAGATAACATTTATTTATTAGATTGAGGTATCTGACATATGAGGGTTCATTCTTTCAATTTCTTCCCATTTGAAATGTCCCAATTAAAAACAAATTTTTAACAAAGAATCTCCAGAAGTATACACAAAACACAGACAAAAACTGGTAAAAGCAGTCGCCTCCAGAGAGGTAAGTTGGGATCAGACAGGAGGGAGACTTACTTTCCCTGTCTGTTTTCATGTACTTTCTGAATTTTGTTCCATGTATATCCACTATTTTTTTTAATTACAAATAAATTTGACGTACTCTTCACCTCCAAGGGGGAAAAAGAAAACTCAAGTATTTTTATCTTAGGTAAGGAAAGGCCACAAATGGAGATTCCAGCCCAGACTTGCCATGAATGAGCTCTGTCATCTTGGGAGGTGATTTAATCCACCCTTCTCCAAGGGTTGTGCCACTTCTAAAATCCTACCCTCTGTGAAAACACAAACATCTCTCCATAAATGAGAGATCAGAAGTTTTAAGTATACCAGCAAGGAGCAATAAGCAGTTTTCCTGTAACCCTGGGTGGAAAACTTTTAGAATCTGTTATAACAGGTCTACATAGACCATCTGCAGTGATTGCCTCATGTCCTCTGCGGAAAAACGTGGGTAGAGATGTACACAGATATTCACTGTTACTCAACACTCAATGAGGCAGGAAGCTGAGGGAGCACTTATCTGATGACTTATTTTCTTAATGAACTAAAACGTGGAGGTCACGGTGAAAAGGAAGGAGGCCAAGGATGAAATCTGGGAAAGGGATAAGTAAAATGACTGACAAAGGGAAAACAAAAGTCAAGGATCTAACTGAGTCCAAAACTTAGAAATACATAAAGAAAGTCATCATGCTAGCCAATTTCTCTCCAGCAGAGTGCAACTAACAACAACAAAAAGACAGAAAAGTTACAAAAGTAGGACTGCACCACTGACAAAAGCTGGCAATTTATGCAGCCAGTTCAGAGAATGAGAAAACCAAGGTGTTGGTGAGATGAGAGTCACATGACTCCCTGGAGTCCACAGCAGGTAAGACAGATTGGGAAGCCTAGAGGAAGCCAGAGAACACCCATGTACCCAAAGATCAAGGACCACTGGAGAAGAACAAATAAGAGTATGAAGGACAGGATGTTTGTAGAGGGGAGATTCTCCAAACTCAAGGTTCCAAAGTATCATCTGGGAGATAACAAGGCCCAAAAAAGCTTAAGTGAACTGGATGTAAAACTCCCTGGAAAAGATAATGTGAAGGAACACAAGGTTGGAAGACTGGATCAGCCAACAACTTAGAGATGATGTTAGAAGACACAGTGCAAAGAAACAGAGCAAGGCAGGAGCCAACATCCAAGGCCACATAATGGCCAAGTAGTTTATAGATGATGGCAAAAAAGTAAAGGGAGAATGGTATCAAAAATTAGTATGAACTTCAAACAGACAGGCATTATGGCTAGAGAATACAGCCAGCTAGTCTCACTACCTGGAACGCTACAACATCTAGAGAATTCCTACTCATACTTCAGATCTCTGTTTAAATGATCAATTTCTCAGCAATTCCTTTCCAGTATCCTCAAAGCCAAATTAAACTGCTCATCTCCCTTCACTGTTCCTTTCAAAGCAATGACACAACTCATACCAATTCTTTATACAAACTGATGCTCTTCCTGAGTTCATACAGCAAGGAATCCACATTTTCCTTAATCTATTTGGTTCCTAAGTTTGCACTAGCAAAATAAAAGATTTCAGAAAGGGAAGGGTATACCCAAGAATCTATCCAGAGCTGCCAGGTCAGGAAGGCAGGTTCTCTAACAAACTGGTTTTAGGACACCTTAGCCATACACACTCAAAAGTAGTTCACTTAGTAAGAATTTCTAACATATTAAGATTCCTTTTTTATTTTAATGTGATTCTCACTATACTGCTGATGGGAATAGAATTATGCGTAATTTTTCTTATGATAATATGAGAAATCCAAAAGTGCATAAATAAAATTTACTCAACAAACCATATAACTACTAAATATTTTTTTTCTTTTTTAAAATAATTATTATTTTTCTGCATTGGGTCTTAGTTGCAGAGTGCAGGCTCTCTAGTTGCATGCTCGCCACAACTAGAGAAACTCCACATGTAGCAACCAATAGTCAGTGAAATAAGTATTTTTAAAATAATTTTTTTCTACTTCTCAGGCTAGGGAATAAATGGATTAACATCTAGAAATACTGCCTATCAACTGATCTAATTTTGGTGGTTCGGTAACGTTTTCTGGACAACGGTAAACCTCTACATTTGACAGGAAAAAAATGAGAAAGGGGAAGCTGATAGAAACATCCTAAACTATAAGTACATTTTATTACCCAGTCCTTCGATGGACGTGGCTTCCATTATGAAATACTCAAAAATCCAAAGGCTTAGAACTTGACAGCTCAGTAGTAGATAAAGTAATGTGGTCTTGAGCTGTGCCACCCAGTGCCACCAGCCCCGTGTAACTATTGAGACCTGAGATCTGGTCAGTGCAACTGAGAATAATAATGAAGTGATAATGATTACTGATAATAATCAATTTTATAAAATGTTACTAAAATAAATTTTACCTGTTTTTTACTTTATTCACCATAGCTACCAGAAAATTATGTATGTGACTTCCATTTTAATTGTATCAGACAGCACCCGTCTCAGAAAGTAGGTATTACTACTAATAAAATATGACTGAGGTTAAAAAATGTAGGTATCAGGGAAAAAAGTAAACGCTATTTCATAGTACATAACCATCGTAATCAGATTCATTCAGTGTGTTCTGACACCTTTCTATAAATACACATGTACACAACATGGGCATCTTAGTCCAAATATCAAAGCAAATCCTATATCATGTCCTACATAATCAACTTTGCAGCCTGAATGGTGACAGATGAGAACAAGTGCCTTCACCTAATTTCTCACTCATAGCACTGAGAGGAAGGGAAAATGCCAAAGCTGAAATCCATGTGGTAACAAGCACAAGCTGAAAGGCCAAAAGAGGAGTCAGGAGCTCTTCTTAAGAAGCTCAGAACCAGAATAAATCTAAATAAAAACACAGGGCCCAGCCAAGGGTAAACGCTGCTCAAACCTAAAGGGGTTTTTTTTTTGCGGGAGCTGTGCTGGGTCTTCCTTGCTTGAGCTTGGCCTCTCTCTAGTGGTGGTGAGCAGGGGCTAGTCTCTGGTTGCAGTGCTCGCGTTTCTCACTGTGGTGGCTTCCTGCAAGGGGCTCCAGGATGCACAGGCTTTAGCAGCTGTGGTTCCCAGGGTCTAGAGCACAGGCTCAATAGTTGTGGTGCAGGGGCCTAGTTGTTTCCTTGGCTTGTGGGATCTGGGATTGAACCCATGTCTCTGGCACTGGCAGGCAGATATTTTTTTTTATCACTGAGCCACCAAGGAGACCCCAAAGGGGCTTCATAATTACTGAAGCCTTTGCTTGTAGGTTCAGGTTTTACACGGCTAACCTAAAACAAAATACTTGTATTTAAAAGGAATTAACATCAGAGGGAATGGGACATATTTACTGTCAATACCAAACAAAAAGTCAGCAAACAACTTTAGCAATTTATATGTCTTAATCCAACACTAACATGTTGATTTTAAAATATATCCAACTGAAAAGACCACAGCTGTTCTAATATGCTTGGAATCTCTTTCATGTAACCATTACATAACTCTTCCATCTTCCTTCTTTCCCTTTCTTATGCAAGCTCTGTAATCATCATCAGTGTTTATATGGTTTTTTGAAACTACTCAATTTCTCTTGTAAATATTTAATTCTCTTGTTGCCACTGATTGAACTATTAATATAAACAACACAGCATTTCTATATGACGTTTTTAGTCATGAGAAAGTAGGCCACTGATGTCAACAGCATGAAGAGTTTGTAAACCAAAAACACCAGAATTACCAGACACAGCGAGGTCTCTCAGAAATCAGCCTCCAATAAAACAGAAATTTCCCTTCCCTGCTCAGTTTTTCATCTAGTATATTCATCCGAGACCCTCCAGATCTATAGTAGTCAAATCAACTCCTAAAATGCATGTGAACCAGCATCCAGTCTGCAGGCTCCAGGGACTGGGCAGAGCTGTTGTTCTCAGCCACGAACACCCAGGCAGTGAACTGTCACCTGTATGCTCTTGATAACAATAATGAAAAGTACTATTAAGCCTTTGCTTTTTCTTAGCTCAGTATTTTAGCATCTGTACTGATAATCTCAAAAAAAAATGGAATAAACCAACTATTCAGCTAGCTTCCTGAACCACCACAACTATCTTAGCCCTGAGATGGAAATTAAGAGTACATGTGAAGCAACATACCACCTAACTGGACAGACTGGGACAACTACTGAATTAAAAAAACACAGCATAATTATCAAACAGTGCAGGAGAGCTCAGAAAAGTAGCGACTCAACAGGACTTGAAACTGTTAGAAATGACTTTTGGAAAGTGGGGCTTGGCACCAGCCTTGAAGGATGGAGTCTTGAGCAGAAGGTCATCATGGAGTCCAGAGGTAGGCATGAAAATAGGTTAAAGAGGGCACACAGTGGGAGATGGAGGAAGAAGACCCCTCACATGGTCACTGAAGTCCCTGACATCCATGTGACTGCAACACAGCTTTATGACACATGAGCTACTGGGTGTGTGAAGAGAGTAGAAAGAGTCCACCGCTGGATAACCAAGATAAGAGATCAAGAAGCTACCGTGTTAATCCAAGTATATGGATCTTGGCAAGTGGGACGACAGAAGCAACAAGGATCAAAAGGGATAGATAGAGGGAGCAGTTCCAAAAATAACACTAACACTTGGTGTCAAAGATGACCTCTGGGAAAACAAGGCTGTCTCTACTTCACAAATACGTAAGGAACAGATTTGACTGGCAAGTAGTGAATGAAGTTTGAACATGGTGAATTTGAGCTGGTAGTAGCATGTACATTTGACAAGGGGCCACCAAAGACCACCAGAAATTGAGAGAAGCTCTATGAAAGACTTCCCTCGTAGCTCAGTCATAAAGAATCTGCCTGCAGTGCAGGAGACCTGGGTTCAATTCCTCGGTCAGGAAGATGCCCTGGAGAAGGAAATGGCAACCCACTCCAGTATTCTCGCCTGGAAAATCCCATGGACAGAGGAGCCTGGTGGGCTGCAGTCCACGGGGTCACAGTGTCTGGCACAACTGAGCAACTAACACTTCACTTCTGTGAAAGAACACAGCAGAGAAAGATCTGTCAACTGAAATATGAAAATAGTAACTGAAACTCTGGGAGCTAGGAGACCATTTATTTTGAAGATATCCACAGGCAGAACTGCCTTCCCCTCACCTCCTTCTTCATTACTAATTGTCACTTTAAGAACACAAAACATACAACTTAATGATGATGTCTTATGTCAAAAAAACTACACATAGAAAACAAAAAGAATGAAAGAAATACATAAAAATATTCACAGTGCTGTTGTTAAAAAGAGGATCGAGGATATTTTCTTCTTCCTAATTTTTGTTTAATTTTTAAATAGACTTCTATTAGAAAACTGGGTGGTTAGTCACCCAGAGCCAGACATTCTGGAGTGCAAAGTCAAGTGGGCCTTAAAAAGCACTGCTATTAATAAAGATATGGATGCGATGAAATTCCAGCAGAACTATTCAAATCCCTAAAGGATGATGCCATAAGGTTTTGCATTCATCATGTCAGCAAATCTGGAAGACCCAGCAGTGGCCACAGGACTGGAAAAGGTCAATCCTCATCCAAATTCCCAAGAAGGGAAGTACTAAAGAATGTGATAACCATCGGACAATTGCACTCATCCCCCATGCTAATAAGGTCACGCTTAAAATCTTGCATGACAGGCTTCAGCATTAGGCAAACCAAGAAATTCAGATGTCCAGACTAGGTTTAGAAAAGGAAGAGGATCTAGAGATCAAATTGCCAACATTTGCTGGATTATAGAGAAAGCTAGGGAATTTCAGAAAAACATCTATCTCTGTTTCATTGACTACACTTGACTGCGTGGATCATGACAAACTATGGAAAGCTCTTACAGAGACGGAAAACCAGACCACCTTACTTGTCTCCTGAGAAACTTGTATGCGAGTCAAGAAGCAATAGTTAGAACCCCGTATGGAACAACTGCGTGGTTCAAGATTGAGAAAGGAGTACAAAAGGGCAGTCTGCTGTTATCCTGTTTGTTTAACCTATACACTAAGCACATCATGAGAATTGCTGGGCTGAGTTACAAGCTGGAATCAAGATAGGCGGGAGAAACATCAACAACCTCTAATGTGGATGATACCACTCTAATGGCAGAAAATGAATAGGAACTAAAGAGCCTCTAGATAAGGGTGAGGGAGGAGTGTGAAATAGCCAGCTTAAGACTAAATAATAAAACAAACTAGATCATGGCATCCGGCCCCATACTGCATGGCAAATAGAAAGGGAAAAGGTGGAAGTAGTGACAGATTTCCTCTTCCTGAGCTCCAAAATCACTGCAGATGGTGACTGCAGCCATGAAATCAGAAGATGATTGCTTCTTGGCAAGAAAGCTATGACAAACCTAGACAGTGAGTTGAAAAGCAGAGATATTACTCGCTGACAAACGACCGTATAGTCAAGGCTATGGTCTTCCCAGTGGTCACATATGGCTGTGAGAGCTGGACTGTAGAGAAGGCAGAACATCAAAGAATTGATGCCTCCCAACTGGTGGTGCTGGAGAAGACTCCTGAAAGTTCCTTGGACAGGAAGAAAATCAAACCAGTCAATCTTAAGGGAGATCAACCCTGAGTATTCACTGGAAGGACTGATGCTGAAGCGCCAGTATTGTGGCCATCTGATGGGAACAGATGACTTATTGGAAAAGTCCCTGATGCTAGGAAAGATTGAGGGTGTCAGAGGATGAGATGGCTGAACAGCATCACCGATGCAATGAACTCCGGGTGATGGGGAGGGACAGGGAGGCCTGGCATGCTGCCATCCATGGGGTCACAAGGAGTCGGGACACAACTGGGCGAATGAACAACAAACACATGTGAAAATTAAAAATGTTTTAAAAAGGAATGATTTCCTCTAAGTATTTTTCATATTTTATTTCTTTTTGGCTGTGCTGGGTCTTCTGTTGCTTCAAGTGGGCTTTCTGTAGTTGCGGTGGGTGAGGACTCCTCTCTAGTTGCAGGGCTCAGGCTTCTCGTTGTGGTGGCTTCTCCTGCTGCAGAGCACAAGCTCTAAGGCGCACAGGCTCAGTAGTTGCAGCTCGCAGGCACTACAGAGCAGGCTCAGTAGTTGTGATGCACGGGCTTAACTGCCCCACAGCATGCGGGATCCTCCCTCATCAGGGACCGAACCTGTGTCCTGTGCATTGGCAAGAGGATTCTTTATCACAGGACCACCAGGGAAGTCTCCCTCTGAGCATTTTTGAAAGTTCTTAAATTTTCACCTAGTGAATTAATTTTACTGTATGTAAATTAAAATTAAACATAATCATTAATATAATATTTTACATTCACTGTGCTGAATAAATTTAGTCGTAACAAGGAAAATTAAGAGTATAAATTCTTGCAGTGTCTCAATTCGCCAATTTATCAAAATTAACTGGAAAATCTTATCACTGGGCCCAACAATTTTACTCCCAGAAATTTACTTAAATTTCTCTTCAAAGTACATACAAGAAAAGTCTCTTCAGAGCACATACAAGAAATTTCACTACAGTATTATTTATAACAGCAAAAAATTTTAAATGGCCATCAAGCTTTGGGATGAGGGAAATGGCAGGAGGAAAGAAGAGAAAAAAAAGAAATGTTTCTTAGTAAGGTATTTGTGCATAGTCTCACTACTTAAGTTGGTGAGTACCTGAATTAAAGCAAAACGACAGGTCTTCAATACTTTTCCCCCAGGTTTCACATCTGTGACCCTGACCAAGAACTCCAACAGCAATAGACGTTTAAATGTTTGTGGATTAAAAAAAGTCAAAAGCCCACGTAAATGAAAATGAAAATATTTACCTCCTACCTGGTAATTAGTATAAGTGGCAAGACTGTGCCTGTTTGTTTTCTAGTTTAATCTACTTATGTGGAATTTGGCCTCAAAGACGTCCATTACCTTATCATTAGCACCAACCTAACGATTATTCCCAGGATTGCATTTAGACCTTTGCTGACCTGTGCAAAGGGCAAAGTCAAGCACAAAGGGACCATCAGCACAACTCTGTCACAAAATGTAGAATAAGAAAGATTGTGTTTTGGATGCACCTGAATGCAGACATGTCCATATGCTTTCCATTACAAGCTGCCGAGATATATTTCCCTGTGCTGCCAAAGTCCAAGCTCAAAGGAGCATGTGGAGTCCCGGTTATGAAGCCAAGACCTAGCTAGAGAAAAACAAATGGTAAATCAAAATAAAAAGTAATAATAAACCTGGCAGGAGGCACTAGGCATGAATGCAGTCTACTTTTCCCTGGGCCATGCTCAATTCTAGAACTTGCTCTCTTCCTTCTTTCCTCCAAAGGAAAATATCCAAGGCCCTAAACCATCCCTGGGCAGGATTACAAACTGCACCTTCAGTCCCTCAAAAAGTAACTCCCCGTTTGCAAAAAATATTTTGGAAGACAGTATTTTAGAGCACCAGGAGAAAGCAACGTTGTAACCAATGGACTTTCTTGATAACTCCATATGCCTTAACACAACGCCTCGATTTTTATAACCTTTTTAAAGATTTCAGTTCTCGCTATGTGCCAGGCACTGTACTATACATTGTATATGTAATATTTTATCTTCAAATAACCCTTAACAACTGGGCCCACACTTTACGAATAAGAAAACCCAGAAGGAGTGAGGCCTCCTGGTCAAGGTCCTGGAGACGGGACAGTACACAGAACAGAGCCCCAAGAGGATTGAGACAGCAGAACCTTCACCTTTCATTATGACTCTACACTGCCTTCAAGGCCACCCCTAGAATAAACTGAGGGTAATATATTTTGAGAGGAAAATAGAAGACTTAATTACTCAAAAATCACTTTCTTAATGTTTATTAAATAATCATCTTAATGTTTATTAAATGAACCCATTTCATGTACTCTTGTATCTATGCACGAATTTCACAATAAAAACCCAGAGCCTGACTCAGGCAGCATCTCTGGAACAGCCAGTGCAATTAGGAGGCTGGCTCTCCATTATAAAGAGAAATGCATGAGATGACTACAGTTCAGCCAGATACCAACAAGTTCTTCACTGGGAAATATTTAGGCTGTGAATCTTTCAACATCACTGATTATTCTAGGCCAATTTAGCATCACCACTCACAGATGACTCTAGGTAAATAAGTACATACATGCCAACAGAGCTGTACCAGTCCAGCCTCCAGTGATCCTGTATATTTAACTTCAGAAACTAAACATTGGCCTTTTGCTGTTTGGAACAAAAGACACTACTCATTTTAAATGATATAGAATATGAATAGAGAAACTATGGTTTTCTCCATCTAAAACATACTTTGCATACAAGGGAAAAAAAATAAAGCATAATTTACTTCCCAAAATTAAATCTTCATAAACATAAATCTACTTTAAGCTATGTTTATTAAAAATTTAGAGTCAAAAGGGAGGCAACAATCAATGAAGATTAGACAAGAAGAGGAATACTGGAAAGAACAAGAAAAGCTTTAAAAGAACATCTTATTTTTAGTGAAATAAATTAAACATTTTGTATTTTGAAAAATGCAAGTTGTACAATATGCATAGCGTCATTTGACTTTTATCATAATTACACAGACCATATTTGTGGATACAGGAATGAGCTGAAAAGGATAAACATCAAACTGCCTTGAGCACAGGGGGTATAAGAATCTATATGACTTTCAAATTTTACTTTATCCAATTCTTATTATTTAGAATTAGTTAGAATTCTCATTGGAGAAGGAAATGGCAACCCACTCCAGTGTTCTTGCCTGGAGAATCCCAGGGACGGAGGAGCCTGGTGGGCTGCCGTCTATGGGGTCGCACAGAGTTGGACACGACTGAAGCGACTTAGCAGCAGCAGCAGCAGAGTTAGAATTAGTTATTTTCCAACATGCATATGCTTCTTTTATAAATATATAAGATATATAAGACTCTACATGACTTTCAAAATTTACATTATCCAATTCTGATTATTTAGAATTAGTTAGAATTCTCATTAGAGTCAGAATTAGTTATTTTCCAACATGCATATACTTCTTTTATAAAACCTTTAAAAAGTTAGGAAAAAAATTGTTTAAAAAAAATAAGGTTCCATGATAGCGAAGCTGCAAATTAACAAAATATCATTTAGATATATCATAGAAAAATTCTGAAAGTGAAAGAACTATGACTCTGAATACATATTTTTGGAAAATATTTTTTAAAGCTGATTGCAAGAACTCACTTTCTACTCCACTGAACAACTATCAGAAACCAAAACATAGAATTGGGTCAGAGGTTCTAATATTGGGGAAATGCAAATATTTTAAAGAAAAGAATCTGGAGAAAGAAATTAAGCAGGAGAAGCCACTCAACAAAAACAAGACTGAGTTATCAAGTGAGCATCCACAGTGCCACTGGAAGTGGCACTCTCCCTTTGTAAGTACCATACTCTGAAAACCTGTCTTTTGCACACAAGGCTACACAGCTGACATCACAGCCTAGGCCCAAGTACTACATGCAGTGATTTCCAACTTTGATTTCCTAGAGAAAAAAAATCATCAAAAAAAAAAAAAAAAAATGGGAGGGACATCCCTTGTGGCCCAGGGGCTAAGACTCCACACTTCCAATTCAAGGAACCTGGGTTCAATCCCTGAGCAGGGAACTAGATCCCACAAGCAGCAACTAAGAATTTGCAAATCACAACTAAAATATCCTACATGCACAAGCAAGACTGAAGATCTGCACGCCATAACTAAGATACAGTGCAATCAAATAAATAAAAATATATTTTTTAATGCAGTGAGAATAATACAGAACTATCATTTTTGCATTCACCATTTATTTAAAAAGGAACATTAACACTTCAAAAGCAGGACAAATCTAACCCCAGAGCTAATACCATTTACAGGTCAGAAACTCTGAGAAGCAAAATTATTACATCAATTCAGTAGATGCCAAACAGGCTGTCAAAACACCTATTCTGATTTTTATTATTATTACTGGCCGCACCACGTGGCATGCAGAATGTCCCAGACCCATGCCCCCTGCAGTTTAAGTGTGGTATCTTAACCACTGGACCACCAGAGAAGTCCCATCTACTCTGGATTCAAAAAGCAAAAACAAAACTTCTTCAATTAAAATTAAAATGATACTTGCTGAATATGACAAAGAATATCTTCTAAAAACAAGGGCAAACACAAAATACACTTTTCATGCTTTTACATTTATATTTTTTAAAGGATTTACAAAAGCACCTGTATGTACCTGAAAATCTAGATTAATGAGCAAATTTTTAGTAAAACTATCTTTTGAGATCCTGAATAAGTAATAATAACTACAGAAAAATATAAAAGCAAAAGAATTATTCTCAAGAAAGTCAGACTCAGACAATTCACAGGCCAGTTATTTCCTAAACTTTCTGGAAACAAATGGGAAATTGGTAAACTTCCCAGTTTCTTCTGGAAAAACTAACAAGCTAACAAAGAAAGCACAAAAGAAAACTGTATGTTAACCTCACTTGCCATTCCTAGATTTGTTTAACTTTTGCAAATCTGACATGCAAAAAATGATACCTGGTTTTAATGTTGATTTCATTGATCAGTGTGTCTATAGTTCTCCCATGAATTGTAAATGCCTTTTTTTTAAATAAATTTCTAGATTTTTAAAATTAATTAATTTTATCTTTGGCTTCTCTGGATCTTTGTTGCTGCACGTGGGCATCTCCAGTTGCAGTGCGCAGGCTTCTCACTGCATGGCTTCTCCTATGGTGGAGCATGGGCTCTGGGCATTTGGGCTTCAGTTGTTGCAGCCCCTAGATCCTTAGGGCAGGCAGGCGTCAGTAGCCTAAAGTATATGGGCTTCCCTGGTGGCTCATACAGTAAAAAATCTGCCTTTAATGTGGAAGACTTGGGTTCGATCCCTGAGTCCGGAAGATCCCCCGGATGAGGGCATGACAATCCACTCCAGTATTGTTGCCTGGAGAATCCAATGGACAGAGGAGCCTGGAGGGATACGGTCCATAGGGTGGCAGAGTCAGAGACGACTGAAGTGACTTAGAACACATGAACTCAAGGTTATTACCAAAGTATGACACAAAAGTCTCAGATTTTGCTTTTTAATAGTACTGGAGCAAAAGTAAGGAATTAAGGCACAAGAGCTCCATCAACCCAAAAGAGACATCAAATGTGCCCTATGCACTAAGAAAAGCACTAAGCACCAAAAGTACCCAAATTTAAAACTTGAGTGGAAAGCTTATAAATGACACCCAGTCTCCCATTCTGGATGCTTAGAATAAGAGCACCCAACTTCCAGACCGTAACAGTTTAAGTTCCCATTTATTGGGAGCAAGATGTTGATAACTTCTAAAGTTCAAATTTTACTTTTTAATTCAGGTGATTAACCCAAGCATATTTTTAAAGAGAAGCAAATATAAAATCTGAAAAAATTTTAAACAAAATCATGTTCTGATAGATTATTGATTCATAAGAAAAATAATTCCTTCCAAAAATGAGATTTTTATTTTGAAAACTAAATCCCAAGAAAAACGATCTACAAATCAAAAGCTTATCTCTTAAATACATCATAAAATTATAAGAAAAAATGGGCGGGCAAGATTATTAAAGTGTTAATATCTAGGATATAAAAAGAACTGCTATAAATCAAAAGGAAAAAGATGAACACAGGATTAGAAAAACTAGAGAAAGAAATAAGTCAAACAAAAAAACTCATTAAAAAGTGTTCAAATTCACTAGTTATCAAAGCAAAGCAAAGCAACATGGTTCGTCTTGGTTTAAAAAAATTTTTTTAAGTTTAAATAATAAGATAAATTCCCTAACCTGGATGCAGAAATATCTGGCATATGTTACATATGTATCAAAGTTTTAAAAATGCAAATGATATCCCTTCTTCTAAAAATGTAGTCTGAAGAAAAAAATCAGAAAAAAGCACATAGATTTCCATACAAGGCTATTCACCACTGTATTCTGTTCACTACAGGGAGGAAATAAATGGCTCATAAACTAAATACCCAACAGTAGAAAGATATGTCTAATAAAACATGATGCATTCAGCACAAATGAGCTGTGAAAAAACATGTTTTAAGGGACTATTTAATGATTTAGTTATAAGCCTAAGACACATTGCTAAACTTAAAAATGGGATTTATAAGGCCCCTGAAGGTATGGGAATTCCCTGGTAGTCCAGTGGTTGGGACTCAGCGCTTTCACTGCAGCGGGCCAGATTCAATCCTGGAAGGGGGAACTAAGATCCCACGAGCTGTGTGGCCAGGCCAAAAATAAAAGGCCCCATGAGATCTCTATTTTGAAACACATACAAATAAACATACATATATATGCATATGTGAAAGACAGTATACTTTCAAACAAATCAGAAAAAAAGAGGGATCATCAATGAGTAAACTAAGCTTTTTGGTGTATAAGTTTTCACCACAATTCCCAAATTCCTTATCATCTCTAAGATGGGACACTGGTCCCACTTTCAGATCTTTTTTTCCAGGAATTCTTAATTCTGACCAATGCCTTCATATACTTCAGCAGCAATTCTAACCAACAGCTTCCATGTCTCCCATATCATAATTAATTACTGTGAATTTCCTGCATATTCTTCTCAAATCAGCCCATTTCCTATTATAAAAAGAAAAAGGATACAAAAATTCCTGAGAAATAACAGACACTCTCCAGGGAGTCTGCTCTATCTTTGCTCTCTGTACAGACCAGGTACAACTATACACACCTAGGAGGAAGTCTAAAGCAAAACCATTCCTTGAGAGAATGACATCAGTGATAGTATTAAGAGGAAATGCACCGACCTCTCTAATATTGAATAGTCTTCACCAAAGTGACTGAAAGCTTCATACATGAGGCTCCCACTACTACATTATTTTATAGCAATGATTCTCAAATTCTAGATGCACACTGTAATCACCTGGGAGATTTTTTTTAACCCCTACACTTATATGCTATACTCTGATCAACTGCACCCCCTAGCTGATCCCAATTTGCTGTTAAGGAAATGAAAGCTGTTAACTTGCTGTTAAGGCTGCTGACTTGAAGCATTTTTTCCAAACATCATACCAGAGTGAGCAAAGAAATCAATTCAGTAGACTGGGGCCAGCAATTTTTTTAAATTAAAAAATCAATAAAAATAAAAGAATGGGACTTCCCTGGTGGACCAGTGGTTAAGAATATGTCTTGTAATGCAGGGGACTCAGTTTCCATGCCTGTTGGGGAACTGGAATCCCACATGCCCCTGAGCAACCAAGACCGCACACTGCAACTACTGAGCCTGTGAGACACCACGAGCTAGTCCCATGCACTGCAAGGAAAGATCCCGCATGATTCAATCAAGATCCCATGTACTGCAACCAAGACCCTACTCAGTCAAATAAATAAATAAATATATATATATATAAAAGAATGGAATAAAAATATCAGAAAATATCAGAATGTATTACTGCTAGTACAGATACATATTTTCTCATTAAATTTTTTGTTTATAATATGTAATTCTTGGCAATACTACCCAGGTTGACTTACAGATTGAAGGTAATCACTACCAAAAATCTCAGTTGCCTTTTTGGAAAAAACTGACAAATTGATTCTAAAATTCAAATGGAAATGTAAAGGACATAGAATAGTCAAAACAATCCTGAAAAAGAACAAAACTGGAGCACTCACACTTTCCCATTTCAAAACTTAATAAAAAAGTTGTGATAATTAAGACAACATAGCTGATCACCGAAGAATCGATGCTTTTGAACTGTGGTGTTGGAGAAGACTCTTGAGAGTCCCTTATACTGCAAGGAGATCCAACAAGTCCATTCTAAAGGAGATCAATCCTGGGTGTTCATTGGAGGGACTGATGCTAAAGCTGAAACTGCAATACTTTGGCCACCTCATGCGACGAGTTGACTCACTGGAAAAGACTCTGATGCTGGGAAAGGTTGGGGGCGGGAGGAGAAGGGGATGACGGAGAATGAGATGGCTGGATGGCATCACCAACTCTGTGGACATGAGTTTGAGTGAACTCCGGGAGTTGGTGATGGACAGGGAGGCCTGGCGTGCTGTGATTCATGGGGTCGCGGAGAGTCGGACACGACTGAGCTACTGGACTGAACTGAACTGAACTGAGTCCTGGTATAAACTGTCAGTCACTCAGTTGTGTCCAATTCTTTTGCGACCCTACAGACTATAACCCACCAGGTTCCTCTGTCCATGGAATTCTCCAGGCAAGAATACTGGAGTGGGTAGCTACTCCCTTCTCCAGGGGGATCTTCTCGACCTGCATTGCATATAGATAGACATACAAATCAACAGAATAAAATTGAGAATTCAGAAACATTTGTCAGGTAAATTTGGACAAGGATGCCAGGACAATTCAATGGGGAGAAAGAAGAGCCTTTAAAAAAAATGCTGCTGGAAATCCATATACAAAGAATTGAAGTGGGAGCCCCCCTACCTCACACCATATACAACAAGGATCAAAGACCCAAATCTATGAGCTAAAACTATAAAACTCTTAGAAGAAAACAAAGGGGTAAATCTTCTTAGAAATTATAACAAAAGTACAAGCAACAAAAAAGACAAATAGTATCTTATCAAAATTAAAAAGCAGAAGTTTTAATTAAAACTTCAGAAACTTTTTTCAAACGACATCACCAAAAAAATAAAGACAACCCATAAAATGGAAAAAGTTATTTGTAAAATTATGTCTCAGGTAAGGGACATGTCACATATATTAAGAAAATTTATAACTCAACAATAAAAAGACAATCCAACTGAAAAATGAGCAAAGGACTTAAGACATTTCTCCAAAGATGACGTAAAACTGGTGAACAGGCACATGAAAAACTGCCCCACATCATTAGGAAAATGTAAATAAAAATCACAATGAGACACCACTTCACACCTACTGGGATAGCTATACTCAGACAGACAATAACACATGTGGAGAAATTAGAACCGTCATAAATTGCTGATGCCTCCACTTCAAAAAAATTTGGCAGTTCTTCAAAATGTTAAACAAAGAATTACCCCGTGATCCAGTAATTCCACTCCCTGATATTTACCAAAGAAAATTAAAAACATGATCACACCAACGTTCACAGCACCATTCTTCAGTTCAGTTCAGCTCAGTCGCTCAGTCGTGTCCGACTCTCCGCGACCCCATGAATCACAGCACGCCAGGCCTCCCTGTCCATCACTAAATCCCGGAGTTCACTCAAACTCATGTCCACAGAGTCGGTGATGCCATCCAGCCATCTCACTCTCGGTCGTCCCCTTCTCCTCCCACCCCCAACCTTTCCCAGCATCAGAGTCTTTTCCAGTGAGTCAACTCGTCGCATGAGGTGGCCAAAGTATTGCAGCTTCAGCTTTAGCATCAGTCCTTCCAATGCACCATTCTTAACAGTAGCTAAAATCTAGAAACAACCCAATGACCATCAACTCATTAGCAGATAAACAAAATGTGGCACTGATTCTTGCAACAATGCAGACATCTTAAATACACTATGCTAAGTAAAAAGCCAATCACAAAAGACCACATATTGTACGATTCCATTTATATGAAATACCCAGATAAGGCAAATTCACAGAAACAGTGCAGATTAGTGTTCCCAAGGCCAGTTGGGGAGGGGAAAAAGGGGGATGACTGTTAATAGGAATGTGGTTTCTCAAATTAAGACAGTGGTGATGGTTACACAACTCTAAAAACAACTGAAACATACCTTTCAAAGTGAAGACTTTATGGGGTGTGAATTCTATCTTAATAAAGCTTTTCTTTTAAGGTTATTCTGTCAAAAGCCCCTTCCCTGTCATTCCCACAGAACCTCATGTGGTTCCTTTACCAAAAGATAGAGAGGTTATTTATTCATACTAACCTATAGGCCTTACTTCAGAGTCTTATATTTCACACCAGATCACAAAATCACTTTGGAAGTCACAACTAATTTTTTCCATGAAGTAGAAAAAGTAAATATCAGAATATACATCATATAATATTTTTGTGAAACTTGTTTTTGAGATACGCACATAGACATATATATGTCGGTGAAAAGTGAATCAGTCAAAACAAAGTCTGGAAAATATATTTTAGGAGTTGATGGACACCGACTCAAGCAACAAAACAATAAGTACAAGATCTCAGAGTTGAAAACAAAATGCAAGAAAGCTGAAACCACTTTGGAGCATTACCCGAGGCACTGAACTAAACACTTAGAAGTGAACTGGACTCTTATGTCTGTTTTTACTGGTCAAGTGAATAAAAAGATTCCTTACCCTGTTAACTTCCCAGGACTTCTGAGAGGGTTCAGAGGAGCCTCCTGCTCCCAGGAAGCTCAGGATCACTGCTGGAAATACAGGTCCCCAACTTAAACTGGGTGTCAAAAAGCATGTACAAATGGAGAACTTCAACAGAAAAGGAAAAATCAATACTGCTAGAATATTCAGTTTATCTTCACAGGTAAGAAAAAAGAAAGAAAGAAAACAAGAACCCACAAAACTGCTCTGAGGGAAGGAACATTTTCAAAGACTGAGGGTCAGAATCCCTGATACAAAAGATATGAACAGCACAGAAAACCTGAACCTGAAGCAAAGGTATAAATTGTGTAATTCCTTCCAGCCAAAAATCTGAGCTCATCCTTCAGTTCAGTTCAGTTCAGTCGCTCCGTCGTGTCCAACTCTTTGCGACCCCATGAATCGCAGCACGCCAGGCCTCCCTGTCCATCACCAATTCCCGGAATCCACCCAAACCCATGTCCATCAAGTCGATGATGCCATCCAGCCATCTCATCCTCTGTCATCCCCTTCTCCTCCTGCCCTCAATCCCTCCCAGCATCAGAATCTTTTCCAATGAGTCAACTCATCACATGAGGTGGCCAAAGTATTTGGAGTTTCAGCTTTAGCATCAGTCCTTCCAATGAACACCCAGGACTGATCTCCTTTAGAATGGACTGGTTGGATCTCCCTGCAGTCCAAGGGACTCTCAAGAGTCTTCTTCAGCACCACAGTTCAAAAGCATCAATTCTTCGGCGATCAGTTTTCTTCACAGTCCAACTCTCACATCTTTCCAACTCTTTGGAAAAACCAAAGCCTTGACTAGACGGACCTTGGTTGGCAAAGTAATGTCTCTGCTTTTTAATATGCTATCTAGACTGGTCATAACTTTCCTTCCAAGGAGTAAGCGTCTTTTAATTTCATGGCTGCAATCAGCATCTGCAGTGATTTTGGAGCCCAAAAAAATAAAGTCTGACACTGTTTCCACTGTTTCCCCATCTACTTCCCATGAAGTGAGGGGACCCAATGCCATGATTTTAGTTTTCTGAATGTTGAGCTTTAAGCCAACCTTTTCACTCTCCTCTTTCACTTTCAACAAAAGGCTTTTTAGTTCCTCTTCACTTTCTGCCATAAGGATGGTGTCATCCGCATATCTGAAGTTATTGACATTTCTCCCGGCAATCTTGATTCCAGCTTGTGCTTCTTCCAGCCCAGCATTTCTCATGATGTACTCTGCATATAAATTAAATAAGCAGGATGACAATATACAGCCTTGATGTACTCCTTTTCCTATTTGAAACCAGTCTGTTGTTCCATATCCAGTTCTAACTGTTGCTTCCTGACCTGCATATAGGTTTCTCAAGAGCTCATCCTTAAAACAGCACAAAAAATGAATTTGGAGAATTATACAAACAGGGGCAGATTCTACCAAAAATTTATTCTGTGGTATACAAAATTCCAAGGTCAATCTCAAGATGACAAATTTTTTGTTCATTCAAACACTAAGTATGATATTGTAATTAAGTGAAAAAGACACTGAAAATAGGACACTTTAATATCATTAAAGATTAAATACATTAATGCATACCAATAAATATTGAAAATAAAAAGGACCACTATGACATTTAGACCTGTTCTGTAACAACTCTGCAGTGTATATTAAGAAAAAGAAGTATTTAAGAAGAAGAAAAAAAAAAAAAAAACCAAGACCTTTTGCAGCTAGTATGACTGTCTATCCAAGAAACTCAAGAGACTCGACTGAAAAGTAAAATTTAACAGAGTTTGGTCAGGTAGTATACCAGACACAGTGCTATTTCATTTCCCTTGTGGACACACAAATGACTCCCCTTGCATCTAGGATATGGCCTATGGGAGAAAATATTACCAATTCCAAGCTCGGCCCATAAGAAAACTTCCATGCACAAAATCTGACAAAATCTGGTAAAACTAGAGGTCAGATTTTGAAGTCAATTGTGATGTAAGACAGAAGGAGCCTAAATTCCCAACTCACCTGTTAGGGGAGAATCACTTAGAAAAATGTGAGCAAGAAATAACTTTTTACTTTGTTAGTGTACAGATTTTGGCTAGCATTAATTAAGCTGAATAATATAGGTGGTCAGGTATAAGATATATAGACTGCATATCCATACTTTCTTTACACTTGCTTTATAAAATTAGGAAATAGGGTACATGGAAGGGAGGAGAAAAAATCATCTCACTCTAAATAGCAAATATTTTAAAATAAAGAGCAATAAATAAGTGATCTGTAGACCATAGATTAGTGAGAACTTTAAATATGAGAGCTATTAAATCTGCATGAATCAAAAGATTTGTTCATAGACAGAACAATATTATAGGATGAAAAGTCTCCCCAAATTAACATATATTTAATGAAACTGCCCATTAAAGTTATTTTGAAACCCTAATTTTGTTCCTTTTTATGGATGAGTAGTATTCTATTGTATATTTTATATATATCACATCTTCTTTATCCATTCATTTCTCAATGGACATTTAGGCTGCTTCCATGTCTTGGCTATTGTGAATAGTGCTGCTATGAACATAGGGTGCATGTATATTTTTTAATTATAGTTTTGTCAAGATATATGCCCAGGAGTGGTACTCTTGGATCATACAGTAATTCTATTTTCAGTGTTCTGAGGAACCTCCATACTGTTTTCCATAGTGGCTATACCAACTTACATTCCCAGCAACAGTGCAGAAGAGTTCCCTTTCTCCACAACCTCTCCAGCATTTGTTTAAAAAATGCAAATCTTAATAACATATTTTTCAAACAGAGTGAAAGCAGAATCAAATATAACTTGTCTAGCATCAACTTTACTCAAAGATTAGAGAGGAAAAGTGTTTAATGTTAAGCCAAGTACTGATGTTTCTGGAATAGAATATAAAATTCACATTAATTTTAGATAAAAAGACTTAAAATATTAAAAGTGTCAGAGTTTTCATACTCCCAGCACTTCAAAATATGCAAATATTCCCCTATACCACACTTTTGTAGAGTAATTTGTGAAGCGGTATTTTAATATAGAAAGAGCTCTTGACAATAAAATGTGAACTCAAACTTTTCAGTACTGATCACATAAATATTAATATGACTATGAATCAGGAATAAGCAAACTTCCTACAAAGAGCCAGATAGCAAATATTTTAGGCTTGCTGGTCATATAGTGTCCTGAATGGTCACAACTATGTTCCAATAAAACTTGTTTTACAAAAACAGATGCTGGTGGTTCCCCCATCAGCAACATTCTCATCATTTGGGAACTGGTTAGAAATTCAGATTATGAAACCTCACCCCAGAACTTCTGAATGAGAAACTCTTAAGTTTAAGATCTATCATGTCAGACAGAAAAGAGGCTGTACCCCCAACTAGGTGATGTGCCTTTTGGAGACACCAAAGGATTTAAGCCAGCACTGCAGAGGCGGACAATAAAGTCTCCAAATTGGATACTGAAATATCAACCACAGCAGAAACAGCATTTCAAGGAGTGCTTTTCATCAGAAGCAGGAGGAGAAGACCATCCACAGAGGTATTATACCAAGACCTTTGTAATGAAATCTTGGTCCAGAATGGAAAAGTTCATGCAAGTTTAACACTGGGGCATGTATGTCATTACTTGAAGAAAGGGTTAGAGGGAAGCCACCTCAAAGGAAGACTATAAAAGAAAGGTGAATGTGTTGGGGTTAAGGGCTTGTGGGAGGTTCCTACAGGAACAAATGAGGGAACAGAAGGAATAAAGGACTCCAAGTTGGGGTGCAGACCAGTCTTGGGTCAAATTCTGACTCACCTACCATGATCTTGGGCAAGGAGCTAACCACCACCAACTTCAGCATTCTCGGATGTAAAATGAGAATAATATCTACTTCCACAGAGCTGCTGTGATTAAATGCTGTTAGTGAACACAGGAAGTGCCAGGCTAAGCACCTGGTGACCAACTGACACTAGTCTCTCTGCTCTCTTCTATGCCAACAGGAGCTAAGAAACATAGACCTTCAAGCAAGACTTGGGTATAGCATTCTATCACTGAGGGACCCAAGCTTTATCGGAGCATTAAAAGCAGAATTCAAGACCCAGGAGTTAACTTAGAAAAGTTAACCAAGCTCCAGTTTCTTCATTGATAAGACGCAGACCAGAACCACAGTTGGCTGCCAGCTGTTGGAATCAACAATAATGACCTCAAGTGCTCAATACATAGCCAGTGCCCATCAGCACTGTCAGGTCTTTCCTGGGTCCCCTCTATTGCTTAGAGAGGTTCCTGGAGAGAAGAACAATTTTTAAACTTCTTTTGAGTTCAACTTAGAAGATAGGAAGATTCAACTCTGTAAGATTCACATGCATGTAAATGAGAATGGTAGCCACCCAGGTAGGTAGGCCTAAACCAGGCACTCACTGAGACACCCCAGGGCAACTGACACAAGGAGACTGTAAGGATCAGCTGCTTTCGGAAAAGCCTATGGAAAGAACCCATAACTAAAGAAGGCCTTCTGGACTTCAGAACAGAAAAAGCCATGGTTTATGGTTCAATGTAACCTTGACCACCTCATATGAAAAGAAGAAACTGAAAAACTCATCAATGCTACAGAAAAACAATGACGAAGAAAGAACCAGAGTCAAGACCATAGCCAACAGAAAGAGGTTGTGAGTTGCACTCTGAAGTTGCTGAAAAGTTCACAGGCAGTGAGACTACTTCGTTGAAATCTTAAGTATGATCCTCCATAAGATTATGCACTGCCCACTACTGTACCCATTACACTTGAATACTTAGATATTTCTATATATAGTATAATATACTATATATATATATATATATATATATATTGCATGCTATACAAATCATGTCTATAACACATCCTAATGGAGGGAACAGGCCATTTTTGATGAATCCAGATTTTTGCTTTTTGTGCTACCTTTAGACTCTAGGCCTGCAAAACAAAAGAAGAGAAGAAGAAGTAATGCAAGAGACAGTTATTAAAAAAAAAAAACCAAGTAGATGCAATTTTCCTTTATGGGATAAATTTTCAAGGAAGGTTTTAGAGGCCACCTAGACCTGAGGTCAGGGATTTGCCTGCCTGAGGTCAGAGGACAGAATTAAGACAAAGGACAATGAGAAGTTCCCAAGAAGATTTACATTTCCACGTAAGAAGACCAGTTACAAGAACAAAATCTGACTCCATATTGGACCTGTTTCTTCTACTTTAACCTTTGCTTCCAGTTGCTTTTGTTCACTAAAAGGTTACTATCCATACATAATGGTCTGCCTAGGGGAACCCTGTTCCTCTGCTTGAATCTTTGTTCAGAACCCTGTCTACCTGTGGATGGCTACAGGGAAGGAAGAAATTAACATATCTGCCCTCCCCCACAAGGCTGGCCATTCCAGGAGATATTTGCAAGACTAACTGCCTTTTTACTTTACTTCCTCACCTCCCACCCCTCTATAAAAGAACCTAGCATCTAGACTCCAATAAGACGGCTATTTTGAGACATTAGTCTGCCATCTTCTCTGTCTGTCAGCTTTCCAAATAAAGTCATTATTCCTTCCTTCAACACCTGGTTTCTGATTTATTGGCCTGTCCGACTGCAAGCAGGCTTCCCTGGTAGCTCATAAGTAAAGAATCCACCTGCCAATGCAGGAGAATAGGGTCTAACCCCCTAGGTCAGGAAGATGCCCTGGAGAAGGAAAAGGCCTCTCCAATATTCTTGCCTGGGAAATCCTATGGACAGAGGAGCCTAGCAGGCTCGTAACAGTCAGACATGACATAGCAACTAAAACAACAACAACCTGTGGCAAGCTGAGCAAGCTTTGACTCAGTAACAGAATCCCCCACCAAACATTCACCCTATACTACTGCATTTGGTCACACTAGGTTGGCATGGCAACTTAACATGCCATGGAATGTGTGGTTCCTGGGGCAGACACTTTCCTTCCAGGTGCTTGGGCCAGAACTCTGCTGTTGCCCTCAACTCCCTCTCTCACTCCCCACATATGGTCCATCAGCAGTCTCCTCAGCCCCACCTCACAATATGACTACTTCTCACCACCACCCCGCTCCGCTCAGTTACCATCTTCAGCCTGTACTAGCTAGCTCCCCTGCAGACCTACTCTGATCACCCAGACTTCAGTCTATTCTCACATATCAACAATCAGCATATCTCTATCCCCTCTCTGTTCAAAACTATCCAACGGCTCCCACCACCAACCCTGCTTTCGAAGTAACATCTACAGCCTTCCTCCTAGGTGCCTGTGGCCTACCATGAGTAAACTCCCATAGTCTTTCTGACCTCAAAATCATTCTCTCTCTCTCCTGCCTCAGGGCCTTTGAATCTGCAGTTTCCTCCACTGGGAATGCTCCTACCCCAGACAGCCACATGATTCACTTCCTACCATCTCCACTCAAAGATGACTCAGAGCTTCCTGTTCTACCTTTCCTAAAATTTCAGCTCCCACCCAACACTTACTACCCCCAATCCTGCCAGATTCTTCTTCAGAGCACAAAGTCTCATTATCTGCCTCCACACTCGTGTGTGAACTGTGTGTGTGGAGGAAATCTCCATACAGCATCTGGAGCACCAAGAGCATGACCTGGCACACAGTCTGCAGCCAATACATGCACTAAATGTGGGGAGGACTGGGAACAGCGTAAGCTGCAAGCAGACCTCAAATCTTGGAGAGCCAACAATCTAGAACTGGTTACAAAAACAACAGGCCAGAAAGAGCAAAGCCAGGGAGAAAATGAAGAGAGTGCCATGAGGAGCACAAAAGACCAGTAAACCCCACGGTGGTAGCTCATAGCCTAACCTGAGGCAGGAATTCTCCCCCAGCAAAAGAATGAAAGAAAGTCCAGAGTCAGGCCCTCTGAGGAAAAGAATAACTGGAAGAAAAGCAGGGAGTGAAAATGAATAAATAAGGTTACCTAGTATTGGGAACAGGCTAGTGTATTGGGAATTCTTTAGGCAAGAATTGGAAACAGGTCAGGGAAGGACTGCTAAATATTTAAATTAAAATAACCTAAGAGTATTAAATAAAAATAAATCAGCTTTTTAAAAGCTTCCATTTACAAGTACAAGCTCTATATAATTGAAAATTATGACTGCTAACTTCTGATTCCCTTAATCATAATGGGAAAATTCCTTAAGCCGTCAGTCATGCCAGAAATGAATCCCCAAACGGATCCCAGGTTTTTCTATGGAGACACTGAAGAGGGTGGCAATAATCAACTCAGAATTTCCAATATCCAAAGACTAAGTTTCAGTCAATAATGTTTGGATTAATAGCATCAGTCACCAAATTAGCTGAGGTACACCTAACTCATTTCTGCAATGCTATGAGCCTTTGTTACACAAAAGAGATAGGTGGTGTGGTCTGAAACCGAGCCAATATTCTAGACAGGTACTTTCATAAGCATTTTTGAAATATCCTAACAGATATTAAAATCCAACTTAATCAGAACTTCCCTGCTGGTCCATTGGCTAAGACTACACGCTCCCAATGCAGGGGGCCACGGGGCCAGGGTTCCACCCTGGGGCAGAAAACTATATCCCTGTGCAGCACCTAAGTCCCAGCACAGCCAAATAAATAATTTTTTAAAATAAAGATTAAAAAAAAAAACTCGACTTAAGTGACTTGCCACAGTCAGAAAATACAACTGCCACACAACCATTTGAGGCATGGGGGTGCAGAACTCATACAAAGAAGTATTAAAATACCAAGTTTCTTAAAGAAAAAAAAAATTAACTCCCTACTCCAAGCAAAGAAGTGAAATGCCCTGGGATTCAAAGAAAGAATCTGGTCACCATTTCAGCAAAGTAAATAGTCTAGAAAACAGATAGATAGCTCATGTTTAGGCTGTCAGCTGAAACAAATAGTCAGCTGGACACACCTACTCACCCCCTTTCAACTAAAACGTGTGCCATGAGGGCTTACTCTGTGCACACTCACTGCTGGGCTTTTAAAAGACAAGTGCCCAGAAAGCTATTAAATTCTGGATGAATGCAGAGAATTCAGAATTCTGAGCTGAAAGGCTCTTTTTATAAATCTCATAAGACTCACCTTCAGGGGCTAAATGGGCAAAGTCATATGTAAAGGTGAAAAGGCAGGTACAGACAAATGCAAGAGCGAGGTCTCAGTCCATCAGCATCCAAATGCAAAACATATAAAAATTAAAATGTTCCAACCACCACTGACTCTAGCCTCTGGCTTCAAAGAGGAAGAAACTGGGTAAGGAAGGTCACATGGCAATTAATGACAGCTCATAACAGACCGTCCTCAGGACTCCCAGCCATGTCCTCACACTGTTCAGCCTTCTCTGAACACAGACGTCCAAATATTAGCAGGGTTAGCATCTTCCCCTCCTCTGTTACAGCACGGCAAGACTAAAAGTAGCAGCGACTCTTAATGCCTCAGACCCAGAAATCCCGTATGGGTGACTTGCTTTCACCTTGCAGGTGCCCTCATTTACCCTTTGCACTGACAATCAAGAATTTTAAGTCATGCTTAAAACCCCCAGCCTGCAGGCCGAATTCCTGTCAGCTACCCATCAAAGGGACATCTAGAGTCAAAGCAAGGAGAAAATTCTGCGCCCATTAACTAGTCACACTCGAAAATGTCAATCTCTTTTTCCAGAGAGGTGGCAACAGGGGGACCCCGACCCCCGAGAGTCCTGTCAGAAAGAAAGGCCCTGGGGACTGGGCAGGAGCTCCTAAAATTACTTGGCGCAGCCACCATAGGAGAGAAAGAAAGCAAAAATATAAAGGGCAACCCCCCCACCCTCTGCCGTCCCTCTTGGTGGCCCTGCATTCCTGGGGGCACAGAGATGCCCGCGCGCACCGCCTGCGGAGGGCCGACCGGAGAGCGATCCGCAGGCTGCGCGGGCCGAAGGCCGGGGAGGCGGCGGCAGGGACACTGGGTCCCGGGGAGACCCCACTAGCCTCCCCGCCGCGCGGCCTGAGGGCCCGAGCGCCGCGCGGCTCCGGCCACGAGCAGGGCTGAGCGCTCAGGGGCCCGGCGGGGTCCGGGGGTCGCCAGGCATCCCTGGGTCCCGCGGCCAGAATGACCCGCCGGTGCCGGGACCCGGCAGCGGGGCCGGGGAGTGGGGGCGCAGGCCTCGCCGCGGGGCCGCTGACAGCGCGCGGGGACCGTGCCTGGTTGGCCTCGTGGGCGCCGCAGGCCCCTCGCTGCCGGGCCTGGCGAGTGCGGCCCGCGAGCCAGGCAGGGGGCGCGGCGGCCGGGCTCTCACCTGGCTGCAGCTCGCCGGGCTCCCGTCCTGCGGCTGCGCCTCCGCTCCGCAGCACCAGCCGCTGCCTCTGGCTCCCGCGACTGCCGCCTGCAAAATGGCGCCGCGGAGGGGCGGGCCGGGGGCGGGGAGCCGCGGAGCCGCCCGCCCCCGCGCGGACCGGGACCCACCTCTCCCTCCGCGCCCGACCCCCGCCCTCTCGCCTCCCCCGCGGCGGGGCTCCCCGCCCGTCCGCAAAGCTGAGCCAGCCGTCAGCCCCCCGTACGCCCTCCCGAGTCGTCCTCTCTGCCCGCCGCGCTCCTTTCATTTCCCACCGCCCCTCGCGTGGCAAGCGCGCCCCTTCTCGTGCCTTCCAGTCTTACCGCTCTTGCGGACCCACTTGGACTACAGAGCGCTTGCCTGGAGTCTCATCCTCCTCACCCAGCCTGACACCCAGCGAGCCCTGTCGTCTCTCAGTGAAGGTAATCAAGCAATCTGCGGCGCCTTGGGCTCAGTGGATTGGATGTCTTAAGGCACTTTCACCGTTTCTCCAGTTAGGCTGTCAGGTTTTTGGGTTTTTTTTTTTTTTTTTTTTTTTAACTTACTGGGGAAGAGGTCCTCATTACATTGTGCAGACCGAGGTTTCTCAGACTCCCCTGAGGGTCGTGTTTAGATGCGGGTTCTGATTCAGTGCGTTGGGATGCAGCCCGAGAGGCTACATTTCTAAAAAAAAAAAAACACCCAGGCGATGCCGCTGGATAAGGGTGGCTTAATGGAAAGGCCGCAAATAAATCGGTGGCCGTCAGTCTTCAGCGCACCGCAGCCTCACCTTGACCATCTCAAGATGACTGGGTCCCACCCCTAGGGCTTCTGAGACCAGAGGTGTGGAGTGAGGCTCCAGATTTTGCGTTTCTGACAAGTTCCCGGTGATGATCATGCTGTTCTGTGGGGTTCACACTTTGCGAGGCACTGCTGAAGACTATCTGAACTCAAGCCCAAACAAAAACCTAATAATGAGTACTCTCATAGCACCTTCCATCTTGAAGTTTGTCTAGTTGTTGTTACAATTGAGTAATAACTGATTAGTGCCCCCAGACAGCTCTAGAGAGCTGAAGAACAGCGGACGGTGTCTGACCTTACATGAAGAGATTTTATCATCGAATTTCTGCCTGTTTTACACAGTTTGGGGGCCTCGGTATTATGGATATCACAGATGTCAGTGTTGGAGGGTAGTGACCAGCTGCTGCTTGCTGCTAAGTCGCTTCAGTCGTGTCCGACTCTGTGCGACCCCATAGACGGCAGCCCACCAGGCTCCGCGGCCCCTGGGGTTCTCCAGGCAAGAACGCTGGAGTGGGTTGCCATTTCCTTCACCAATGCATGAAAGTGAAAAGTGAAAGTGAAGTCACTCAGTAAGTGTCCGATTCTTCATGACCCCATGGACTGCAGCCTACCAGGCTCCTCCGTCCATGGGATTTTTCCAGGCAAGTGTACTGGAGAAGGTTGCCATTGCCTTCTCTGGACCAGCAACTGTGGGAATTTTATAAACTAGGGAGATGTGTCTGAGCCTTTGAGAATCAATATGTCATTCTATTTACTTCTCTAATAACTTGTATTTTTAAAATACAAGGGTTGACTTGTAAAACTCAGTACACCCTGGAAGGCCAGGTGTTTTGATCCACACTGAAGATGGAGAAAATAAAAGACAAAAATCCTGTGACCAATACCTGAAGAAAAGTTCACACTGCCTGTCCGTTTTAACATCTACACCATCCTCCTATACCAGAGAGAGCCTTTTCCAGCCAACCTGTTTTGGGGGGCTGTGGAACGTGGACAGGAGGTACTAATGTTTTGTTCAGCCAGGGATGAGAGATTTCAAATAGAATAAGGGGAGCTAACTATTGCATCCTCAGTATCTCCCTCTCCTTCCCTAGACATTTACAGGTTTTTTCTATCTTGAAAAACTTCCCCTTGCCTGGCCTCTCCCACCGTCCTACCTTTCTTCCTTCCCTGTCCTTCTCCTCACTCCTCAGGTACTGTCACTCTTTGCTTTCTCTAATGACAAAGTTACCAGTGACCTTCAAGTTGCCAAATCCAACTGCCTGTTTACAGACCTTTTCTTCCTTGATGCCTCTGTAACATTCCATTGATTTCTCCCTCCTTCTCAAAACTCTTTTCTAGCAATAATACCGCTGGGTCTTACATATCATTCTACACCCATTCCCTCTCAGTGAATCACTCATGCTCACCTCTAGAAATGTTAGTTTTCCTTAATATTTCCTTTGTCTCCATCTTTTCCCCTGCCCTGTCCTTCTCTGAAAGTCAGCCATCTCCTTATGATTCCCAAATCTCTCTCCAGACCAGACAGACATCTTCCTGAACTTCTAGGCACACATTTCCAATTGTCTTCCAGATAACCTCTCCTGGATACTATCTAGGAATTTTAAATGTGGCATCTCCACAAAATTTTTATTGATGAAATTCAAAATATAATAATCATCGATATAATATTTTTATAATGCAGGGCACTAATGAGAATAGAATTGGCCATGGAGAGGGAGATTTTGCTTAATTGGGGTCCAATTAATTAATTGGAGTCTCTAGTCAAGGCTATGGTTTTTCCAGTGGTCATGTATGGATGTGAGAGTTGGACTGTGAAGAAGGCTGATCACTGAAGAATTGATGCTTTTGAACTGTGGTGCTGGAGAAGACTCTTGAGAGTCCCTTGGACTGCAAAGAGATCCAACCAGTCCATTCTAAAGGAGATCAATCCTGGGTGTTCTTTGGAAGGACTGATGCTAAAGCTGAAACTCCAATACTTTGGCCACCTCATGTGATGAGTTGACTCACTGGAAAAGACTCTGATGCTGGGAAGGATTGGGGGCAGGAGGAGAAGGGGACGACAGAGGATGAGATGGCTGGATGGCATCACCGACTCAATGGACATGAGTTTGAATGAACTCCGGGAGTTGGTGATGGACAGGGAGACCTGGTGTGCTGTGATTCATGGGGTCGCAAAGAGTCGGACAAGACTGAGCGACTGAACTGAACTGAACCATTAAATTGATTGCAAATGTTCATCTGTAAAATCATTCTTAGCTGAAACCAGAACAGCCCATGCATTGTAGTTTGCTGACCCCTGAGAAAGTGCTTGGAGAGGAGGGCAAAAGAGATGACACCATCTCTTGGTGTCAGGGGAACTGACGCTTTCTAAATCAGTCTCATACTGAGACATACCTAGGCATGGCACAGCATGGGAGGGCCCACAACCTACCTGAAAGGGTATCTTTTTTTTTTGTGCATATTTAATGATGTTCATTGCACCATTGTTTAAAATGAAATAAAGAATAAAAGGGAAAGAAATACCCAAATGTCCGTTAACTGGGGAATGGCTGAATAAACTGTGGTATAGCATTGTATGGAGTATCATGTAACCCTCTCCCCAATCCCACCCCCTTACTTTACTTTTTTTTAATTGAGATATAATTCACATACTATAATATTCACCTTTTTAAAGTATATAATTCAATAGTTTTAATTTGTTCACAAAGCTGTACAACCATCACCACTAATGTTCTAATTTTAGAACATTTCCATCACCCCCAAAAAGAAGCATCATACCTATTAGCAGTCATTCACCCTTCCTTGCCTCCCACCAGCCCCTGGCAAACACTAATCTACACTCTATTTCTATGTATTTGCCTAATCTGGACATTTAATATAAAGAGAATGATACGACATTTTATCTTTTATGACTGGCATCTTTCACTTAACAGAATGTTTTCAGGGTTAAAACATATTGTAGCATGACAGTATTTCATTCCTTTTTTTATTGTGGTAAAATATACACAACATAAAATTTACCATTTTAGTCATTTTTAAATGTACAATTCAGTAGCATTAAGTGCACTTACGTTGTTTTGTAACCATCACCACTATCCATCTCCAGAACTTTTTTATCATCCCATACTGAAATTCTGTACCCATTAAACAATAACTTCCCATACCCCCAGGTAACTACTATTCTATTTACTGTCTCTGAATTTTCCTGTTCTAGGTACATCATCTAAGAGGACTCATACAATATTTGTCCTTTTGTATCTGACTTCTTTCACTTGGCCTAAGTGAACAATCATCCCGGTTGTACCACATATCAGAATTCCATTCTTTTTAAAAAAATATTTATTTATTTATTTGGCTGGACTGGGTTAAAGTTCAGCAAGCAAACTCTTACTTGCAGCATGCGGAATCTAGTTCCCTAACTAGGCATCGGACCCAGGCCTTCTGCATTGGGAGCACAGAATCTTAGCCACTGGACCACCAGGGAAGTTCTCATTCTTTTTTAAGGTCAGAATATATTCTATGTATAGATATACCATAAGATGACATCTTCACCACCAGGCTGACACCAAGAGAGACAGCTATGGGTAGCAGCGTCCTCAAGGTGCAAGCCGGGACTGGGAGTACAGGTGAGAAATCTTCAAAAGAAGTCAACATACAAAGATAAGAAGCTGAGGTTTCTTTTGGCAGGAGGGTTGGGCTTGATGGAGATGTCCAGGTGGTGAGCGAGCAGGAAGGAGCTGGCCTGAGGCTTGGAGAGATTTGTGCTTTGTGTTTGATCACTATAGAAAATGACTCAGTCCCTCTCTGAGAGCTGGGACCTCTATTCTCCAAAAAGGGACAAAAATTTAGACATGGTTGTGTCATTTTCCAGCTATCAGATTGGCAAAGATTAATAACAAGGTTGATTATGGCAAAGGGAATTGTGGTAGGAAGTCTAAATTGGTCTACCCTTTCTGGAATAGAATTTAGTATTATCTGTCTGTTTAAATGCACATATATCTTAAAATATCTGTTTAAATGCATATGCTCTTAACCCAGAAGACAAGTTCTGGGAATGACACAAACATACACTGGTGGGCACGAGGATTTATGGACAAGGATGCTCAAGAGGACACGTCCTCTGCCCCTTCAACCTCCTCCATGTCCCCCTTTGCTCAGCAGCCCCTCTTGGCCTCAGGCCGCTCCCATCCCCAACCCCAGCAACCTCAAATTCCCTATCTGTTCATACCCACTACTACTTGTTTCCTACTTCCAAAAGACCTTTTCTCCATGAGCCATGCATTCCCTCAGCCCTGCTTCTGTTTATCCACAATCCCATGTACCCTTGAGAGGCCCCTCCTCCAGTCTCTGGCCTAAAGAGCCCTCTGAGACCCCCCTCCCTCAGGTGTTCTCTTTCTCTGCATTTCAGTATTGACCCCTCCTTTCTAAAAACCCACTTCCTCCCCAGTTGGTGCACCTATGTCCCCTTCTCAGCTCATTTTCTGGAGAGAGCCACTTCCAGTCCCTGTCTCCTCATTCTGACATCTCTCTTCTCTTCACCCCCTGGCAATCTGGTTCTGTCCCTATTTCCCTCTGAAACCAGCCAAGTAAATTAGCCATTTCCTCCAAGCTGCACAATCCAGGAGATCTTTTCTGTATACATCTTACTAGAACTTTTTGGAGATATTTGGCATAGCTGGTGCTACGTTCCCCCAGAAAAAGCTCTCGTTCCTTGGCCTTGTGGCTGCATTTCCGACTTGTTCTTATACATCTCTGACCATCTTTTTTTTTTTTCCTGCTTCTTCTCAGACTCATTTTCCTCCTGCCTGCTTCAAACACTGGGGTTGGAGATAGGGAGAGTGTGGTTGTGTCTGTTTCTGTTTTCCCCTCAGAAGCCCTTCAGGGGCTTTGCTGTTCCTTCTGCTTGGACTCTTTTCTCTGGATCATTCTTGTTCATCCTTTAAGTCTCATCTTGGCCTCTTGTAGAAACCTTTCTTGAGCCCCTCAGCTGGTATATGTGTACCCTGGAGTAATTCCTAGTATCTAGAATGGAATTATATTGAAATGATTTGTTTTTTGAAATGATTTGTTTTTCTGTCTCACTCCCCTGTGTCACTAACTGTCAGCTCCTCTAGGACAGAGATCTTAATCTATGTAACTCTGCACATGGCTAAAATGGTGCCTTCACAACAGTAGGTGTTCAGTAAGCACATAGTGATCTCAGCTGTTGGGCTGAACAAATGGGGCCTGATCACTCATGGAAGGTAAGATGTGAAGAGAGAGGCCTACTCAGGATTAACTCCTAGGTTCCTGGAGAAGTGGAAGCTAAGAGAGAAACATAAATTAGAGGCAAAACACAAAAAGCCTCAAATGTTGGGTAAAAAGAAATTATAGAATTTTATTCTGTAAAGGAGTCATTTGAACCTAGACCCTCAGAGAGACACTTAGTCTCTGGGGAAAAAAAAAAATTGAAAAAGAATAAAAATCCATCAGTAATTATCTAAAGTAGAAAAGAAGCAAAACTAATTCTAGCACTGGAATTTAGGATGCTGTCACCCTGTGGGGGGATAGTGATTAAGGAGAAGCCTTCATGAGCTGGTCATGTTCTTTGCTTTGATGTGGGTGCTAGGCTTGCAAGCATATTCACTTTGTGAGATTTCATTAAGCTACACGCTTGTGACATGTGCATTTGGTAGCGCTAGTGGTAAAGAACTCACCTACCAATGCCAGAGACTTAAGAGATGCTGGTTCGATCCCTACTTGGGGAAGATTCCCCAGAAAAGAAAGGCAACCCACTCCAGTATGCTTACCTGGAGAATCCTATGGACAGAGCAGCCTGGCAGGCTATATAGTCCATAGGGTCGCAAAGAGTCAGACACAACTGAAGCAACTTAGAACACACACAGCATACTATGAAAAGTCTTTAGTAACTAAATGCAACAACTAGGCTTAGAAAGAAGTCCAGTTAATGGATTTATATCCAATAAATCAGGTATTCCCCATTTTAAATAACGTGGTCCATCTCCAAAAGAAAGTGGCAATGAAGCCCCAATTTAGAGTGGGTTCTGGGGCAGAAGTTCAGGCCAAGGAAGGTGAACTGATCCAAGTTGTGGTTTCAAGGAATAGATACTTTAGGAAACAGTGATGTGCATATATATATACTACAGTATGTGACAGTTTAATTTTGAATATATTCTTTAGTCTTCGGATAATTGTGACATAAAATTCTTGTAGCCTTAGAGAAAAGGTACAGGGTCCCTGCCCCATCTCTGCCTTGCTGAATGACCTTGGGGAAACCATTTAACCAGGCTACGTGTAGGTGTCCCATTTTGCAAACTTAAGATAATTCTGTCTACTCTATCTACCACCAAGTGAGTATATGGATTAAATATATTTTTATATAATTACTGTGAACATATTTTCTACAAATGTTTTTCATAGCCCTTTACAAACAAAAATTACATATTAGTATAAGAGGCCTAATCTAGCTGTAAAACTGAGCCCACAATTGGTTTTGAGCCATAAAAATGAGCCATACCACACACTCATTCTTTCCCTAGGCTATGTTTACATTCTATCTGTAATGAATTTCATTCTCTTTGTTTTTGATAAGATCTCCAGTTATATAAGGTCACTTGGAATTTAGGTCCTTTGTGCCAGATTGTTGACTGCTCCACTTACTCATCTAAGTTAGTATAGCCACGTCATTGGTCACATGTTACCTGGCAGGCACTGGGCATCATTGACAAAGCTCACCTCACCTGCCGCAGTGAGCCTACATACTGGTAAGTATGGGAGGTCAGGAGAGAAATAATTGTATACCCAATGTCTAGCTGGGCTCCTGGTACCCAGTGGACTTGTGTTCAAAGTCATGAAATGGTAACCAGTAAGTAAGTAAAATTTGTGTCAGTGATAAATGCTAAAAAGGGACAATAAAAGAGGCTGACCATAATCCAGGTTGGGGTGCCATCTTAGGTAAAGTGGTAAAGAAGGACTAAACAGGGGACATTGTTGCTGTGACTCAAAGTCAATTATACTCAGTTGGGAAAGACCATTCCAGAAAGAGGAATAGCAAGTGTAAATGTCCTGAGGCAGGAAAAAGCATGTCATGTTTGATAAACTGAAAAGCAGTTGATGTGACTGGGACACAGAATGTGACTGGGACACATTCTCCCTCCTGGGAGATTGGGGAAGAGGTCATGAGAGGTCCACATGGAACAGGGTTTCTAAGTATGATAAGTAGTCATTAGAGGGTATGAACAGGGAAATAATATGTTCTCATTTCTGTTTTAAGATGATCACTCTGTTCCTATGTGGTTTGGGGTGCATCAAAAGAAAAGCAAACAGAACAGGGAGGAATTATAGTAGCTCAGATGGAAGAAGATGGCTGAAATGAGAGCAGTAGAAATGAACATAAGGAGGCAAATTCAAAATATCCTTGGAAGATAAAATGACGGGGATTGCTAACAAGCTGTATATGGAGCGCAAAGGAAAGGGAGGAAGCTTAGGCAGTCAGATAGGTGAGGAGCTACTTCGTAGACAGGATGACTGGAGGAGCTTTGGGAAAGTCTTCTATCTGTGACATCTCAAGAGGGAACAATTGGATAGCTACATCCAGATTCACTCTTATGGACTCAGGGAGGAGGGCTGGACTAGAGTTACACACTTGGGAGTCATCAGCTCTGTGTAATATTTAAAGCCAATGAATCCCATAGGATCATCTAGGAGAGTATAGAGATGGAGAGGAGTGAAGTCCCAGAGATGAGCCCAAAGAGTCTTCACCAGCACAGGAGACTGCATAATACCCAATGTTGGTGAAGACAAGAGAAATGAAAACCCTCCCACACTCTTGACAAGAGTTAAATCAGTACAACCTTTCTGGAAACCTTGGTAATGTATATTTTAAATCTTCAAAAAATGCTTATACTTTAATCTTACAAGTCTCTAGAAGTTTCAGTTCAGTTCAGTTCAGTCGCTCAGTCATGTCTGACTCTTTGCTACCCCATGAACCGCAGCAGGCCAGGCCTCCCTGTTCATCACCAACTCCTGGAGTTTACCCATACTCATGTCAATTGAGTCAGTGATGCCATCCAACCATCTCATCCTCTGTTGGCCCCTTCTCCTCCTGCCCTCAATCCTTCCCAAAGCATCAGGGTCTTTTCAAATGAGTCAGCTCTTCGCATCAGGTGGCCAAAGTATTGGAGTTTCAACTTCAACATCAGTCCTTCCAATGAACACCCAGGACTGATCTCCTTTAAAATGGACTGGTTGGATCTCCTTGCAGTCCAAGGGACTCTCAAGAGTCTTCTCCAACACCACAGTTCAAAAGCATCAATTCTTCGGCGCTCAGCTTTCTTTATAGTCCAGCTCTCACATCCATACATGACTACTGCGAAAACCATAGGCTTGACTAGACAGACCTTTGTTGACAAAGTAAGGTCTCTGCGTTTTAATATGCTGTCAAGGTTGGTCATAACTTTCCTTCCAAGGAGTAAGTGTCTTTTAATTTCATGACTGCAATCACCATCTGCAGTGATTTTGGAGCCCAAAAAAAATAAAGTCAGCCACTGTTTCCATTGTTTCCCCGTCTATTTGCCATGAAGTGATGGAACCAGATGCCACGATCTTAGTTTTCTGAATGCTGAACTTTAAGCCAACTTTTTCATTCTCCTCTTTCACTTTCATCAAGAGGCTTTTTAGTTCCTCTTTGCTTTCTGCCATAAGGGTGGTGTCGCATATCTGAGGTTATTGATATTTCTCCCGACAGTCTTGATTCCAGCTTGTGCTTCTTCCCAGCCCAGCATTTCTCATGATGTACTCTGCATATAAATTAAATAAGCAGGGTGACAATATACAGCCCTGATGTACTCCTTTTCCTATTTGGAACCAGTCTGTTGTTCCATGTCCAGTTCTGACTGTTGCTTCCTGACCTGCATACAGGTTTCTCAAGAGGCAGGTCAGGTGGTCTGGTATTCCCATCTCTTTCAGAATTTTCCACAGTTTATTGTGATCCACACAGTCAAAGGCTTTTGGCATAGTCAATAAAGCAGAAATAGATGTTTCTCTGGAACTCTCTTGCTTTTTCTATGATCCAGCAGATGTTGGCAATTTGATCTCTGGTTCCTCTGCCCTTTCTAAAACCAGCTTGAACATCTGGGAGTTCACGGTTCACATATTGCTGAAGTCTGGCTTGGAGAATTTTGAGCATGACTTTAGTAGCATGTGAGATGAGTGCAGTTGTGCGGTCGTTTGAGCATTCTTTGATATTGCCTTTCTTTGGGATTGGAATGAAAACTGACCTTTTCCAGTCCTGAGGCCACTGCTGAGTTTTCCAAATTTTCTGGCATATTGAGTGCAGCACTTTCATAGCATCATCTTTTAGGATTTGAAATAGCTCAACTGGAATTCCATCACCTCCACTAGCTTTGTTTGTAGTGATGCTTCCTAACGCCCACTTGACTTCACATTCCAGGATGTCTGGCTGTAGTTGAGTGATCACAGCATCATGATTATCTGGGTTGTGAAGATCTTTTTTGTACAGTTCTTCTGTGTATTCTTGCCACCTCTTCTTAATATCTTCTGCTTCTGTTAGGTCCATACCATTTCTGTCCTTTACTGAGCCCATCTTTGCATGAAATGTTTCCTTAGTATCTCTAATTTTCTTGAAGAGATCTCTAGTCTTTCCCATTCTATTGTTTTCCTCTACATCTTTACATTCCAGGCATAGGAACCTGGAATGTTAGGTCCATGAATCAAGGCAAACTGGAAGTGGTCAAACAGGAGATGCCAAGAGTGAACGTTGACATTCTAGGAATCAGTGAACTAAGATGGACTGGAATGGGTGAATTTAACTCAGATGACCATTATATCTACTACTATGGGAAGGAATCCCTTAGAAGAAATGGAGTAGCCATCATGGTCAACAAAAGAGTCTGAAATGCAGTACTTGGATGCAATCTCAAAAATGACAGAATGATCTCTGTTCATTTCCAAGGCAAACCATTCAATATCACAGTAATCCAAGTCTATGCCTCTACCAGTAATGCTGAAGAAGCTGAAATTAAACACTTTTATGAAGACCTACAAGACCTTTTAGAACTAACACCGAAACAGACGTCCTTTTCTTTATAGGGGACTGGAATGCAAAAGTAGGAAGTCAAGAAACACCTGGAGTAACAGGTAAATTTGGCCTTGGAGTACAAATGAAGCAGGACAAAGGCTAATAGAGTTTTGCCAAGAGAACACACTGGACATAGCAAACACCCTCTTCCAACAACACAAGAGAATAGTCTACACATGGACATCACCAGATTGTCAACACCGAAATCAGATTGATTATATTCTTTGCAGCCAAAGATGGAGAAACTCTATACAGTCAGCAAAAATAAAACCGGGAGCTGACTGTGGCTCACATCATGAACTCCTTATTGCCAAATTCACACTTAAATTGAAGAAAGTGGGGAAAACCACTAGACCATTCAGGTATGACCTATTGAAGTTTATCCTATGAAAATAATTATGAATGTATGCAAAGGTTTATGGACATGGATGTCTATTGTAGCATAATTTGTAATAATAAAAAATGGGAAATCTCCTAAACATCTAATAAGAGAGATTTTGAAGTTTTGTTTTGTTTTTTTCTTTTTTGGCCTGAGCTGCACAGCATGTGGGATCTTAGTTCTCTGTCCAAGGATCAAACCCAAGGCCCCTGCAGTGGAGTGGTGGAGTCCTAACCACTGGGCCACCATGGAATTCCCAAGAAGAATTACTAAATACATTTCAACACAAGTGTTATGCAACTGTTTTGTTTGACGATGTAGAAAAATATCAAATGATTCAAAACAGTGTTCATGAAACATAAATCAAAAGCAGTTTGAAGTGCATATAAATTAAATTACCTTTAACTGAAAATAACAAAGAATGCTGAATCTTATTTATGCGTAAGGAATGAAGGATGTAAGGGCATGAGGAAAATGTATTTTCTCTGCTAACAAAAGCCCAGAGGTAGGATGGATTTAGGATTGATTAATAGTTTCATAACATCTTTGAGGACCCAAATTCTTTCCAGGATGTAGGGCAGGGTATGAAAAAGGTTAGGAAACAGTGACTTAGACCAGTGGTTCTCAAAGGGTAATACTTAAACCACCAGTTTCAATTGGGAATTTTTTTAAAGAAAACAAATTCTTGGGTTCCATCCCAGACTTTCTAACTCATAAACTCTGGAGGTAGGGCCAAGTAATCTATGTTTTAACAAACTCTCCAGGTAATTATAATGTTTGAAAATCATTGACTTAGACTATTCAGGATTTACTCTTGAATTGGGAATACCTGAAAAATGTGACTGTGGCACATGACTAGGGAGAGGTTGATGGACAGTCATGGTTAATACTGGGATTAGTTTTCCAGCATATTTTCCTGGACAAAGAAGACTAGAAGCTAAAACTCCCACCCATCAGAACTTCCACCCCTCAAAATGCTCATGTGAACCTATGAATGAAAGCTGAATCAAATGGAGGAGAGGCAGGACTCAGGAAAGACTGACTTGCTGGTGTGAATATGGCATGTGCATGTGTGCCCAGCTGCTCAGTCGTGTCCAAGTCTGCAGTCCTATAGACTGTGTCCCACCAGGCTCCTCTGTCTATGGGATTCTCCAGGCAAGAATACTGGAGTAGGTTGCCATTTCTTTCTCCAGGGGTTTTTCCCAACCCAGGCATCAAAACCTGCCTCTCCTGCATCTCCTGCATTGGCAGGCGGGTTCTTTATCACTGAGCCACTTGGGAATGGTACACAGAGGTTAGGATTCTGGAGGTGGCAGCTGTTTCCTCATCTGCAATATCCTGACTGTGGCATGGGCAGCAGGGTCATTGGCATCGCAGTTCTCAATGTGGTTTGGGAAGTCATTCTGTGACTCTTTTTTTTTTATTGCGGTAAAAAAAAAATCTTAACCATTTTTAAGTTCAGCCATGTTGAGTATATTTGCATTGTTGTACAACAAATCACTAGGACCTTTTCATCTTGCAAAACTGAAACTACCCATTAAACATGAATTTCTCCCATCTCCTAACCCTTGGCAACCAACTTTTTACCTTGTTGCTATGCTTTTTACTACTTTAGAAACTTCACGTTAGTGAACTCATATAGTATTTGTCCTTTTGAAGCTGGCTTATTTCACTTAACATAATGTCCTCAAGGTTCATTGCTGTTATAGCATGTGACAGGTTTTCCTCCTTTTTTAAAGCTGTGTGATATTCCATTGTATGTATTTGTGATGGTGTGCTAGTCGCTCAGTCATGTCTGACTCTGCAATTCCATGGACTGTAGCCCACCAGGCTCCTCTATCCATGTGATTTCCCAGGCAAAAATACTGCAGTGGGTTACCACTTCCTTCTCCAGGAGATCTTCCTGACCCAGGGATCAAACCCTGGTCTCCTATATTGCAGGAAGACTCTTTCTCTCTGAGTCATAAACACAAACAAACAAGATATACCACATTATCTTGTTTGTGTTTTTTTTGACCATGCCATGTGGTATGTGGGATCTTAGCTTCCTCACCAGGAATTGAACTCATGCCTCTTGCATTGGAAGCACCAAGTCTTAACCACTGGACCACCAGGTAAATCTCATTTTCTTGATCCATTTCTCTGTCAATGGCATTAAGATTATTTCCTTATCTTGGCTATTGTAAGTAGTACTGCAATGAACATGGGTAGGCAAATATCTCTTTACGATCCTGCCTTGAATTCTTTTGGACATATACACCCGCAAGTGGTATTGCTGGACCATATGGTAATTCTATTTTTAATTTTTTGAAGAACCTCCATACTATAATGGATTCACCATTCTGACTTTTTCTTAAAGGGCCAAGTGGTAAATATTTTAAGCTTTGTGGATTATGTATGGTCTCTGTCACAACTACTCAACTCTGCATTGTAGTGTGAAAGCAACTATAGATAATATGTAAACAAAAGAGTGTTACTATGTTTTAATAAAACTCTATTTATAAAACTTGGCAGTAAGTCTGCTGGCCACCCACCTCTAACATAGATCATGTTTGTTTAGCCCTGCCAATGATTCTGTGAACAATATACTTTCTGCTAGAGAAGATTATGTTGTCTGCTTCTAAGAATCCCAAAAAATAAAACATTAATGAGTTGGTGCTCTGTTAACAATAAAGAAAAAGGAAATGGCAGTTGAGTGAGCAACTAGTATAATTTCCTATAAAAGATAGTGTGTACAATTAAAAAAGAGAGAGAGAGAAATACAAAATGAAAGAGAAGAGTGGAAAGGGATCATGATAACCAACCTCCCAAGTGGCCCCCAGTGATCTTTTCCTTCTATTATTCAAACACTTATGAATGGTTTTTGGGTAGGTAAATGGTTTACAGGGTAGTTCCCTCCCACAATGAACAAAGCTGACCTGTGTAATCAAAGAATGTTGGAGAAAGAACAATGTGTGACTTCTAACGCTATGAAAACCTTGTGTCTTTTGTTTTCTCTTGGATCCCTTGCTTTAGGGGAAGCTAGCAGCCATGCCATGAGGACACTCAAGCAGCTCTTGGGAGAGGTTCATGTAACAAGAAACTGAGGCCCCCTGCCAAAGGCCTTGTGCGCATGTCATCTTGGAATAGGATTTTTCAGTCCCAGTCAGACCTTCAGCTGACTGCAGACCCAGCTAATGTCTTAAAACTGCAACCTCCCAAGACCCTAAGCCTAAAGCCCAGCTAGGCTGTTCCTGAATTCCTGACCACAGAAGTTATATAATAAATGTTTAGTTTTGTTTTAGGCCCCTACATCTGGGGATAATTTATTGTACAACAATAGGTAACTAACAGGAATACAATAAGATATCAGTCATCAGTAGTAATTATCCATGGATTGGTTGGATAAGAGGTGACTCAATTTCTTTGTTGTACTTGAAGTTCTGAAGTTTCTGCAATGAACATATACTAGAATCTTCATATTACCTTTCTCTCTCTAGTCAATTCTTCCCACCTGCTTTTCCACAGTACTCAGGTTAGTCTCCTGTACTACGCCATGAGTCTCTTTGCTGGCCAAGAAAACATGATGTCTCACCTAATAGTCAAATTCTCTCTTCTCCAGGTGATCCACAGGCTAATACTACATAGTTCATTCATAGAGGTCAAGTGCTACAAAACTAAAGACAAAAACCAGGAGAAATTCCTGAGAGCCTTGTAAGATCCAATGTCTTCGATCAGATTTCCCAGAAGCAGACTTCAGATAAAGGTTTGTTGGCAGGTGATTTATGAAGGAAAGGCTTCCAGGAGAAATTGCTAAGACAGTGGGGAAAGCAGAATGAGGAAAGCAGAAGCTAAGAGAGAAGTGATTTTAGATAAGGTCTCAGCCTCATCCTGATCTCATAGGGGAGTTCTGGAGAATAAGTTATATCTCAATAAGGGAGCTGGGTGCTCGTACCCAGTACTTGTCAGTCAAGACATAAGCTCCTGTCCTTTCTGTGCTTTTAGGCAGAACAATTCCAGTAGCCCAGTACAGATGTAGGATAGTCCTCTAAATAGATGTAGGCCATTGGAAGCAAAAGCAGAGAGAAGCCAGGTGAATGACGAATGGCTGTTGTCAGTGGAGCCCAAGGTGGGTTGAGCATTTGGGTGGAGCACTGAGAGCATCTACTAAGCACCCCTTATAGGAATTTGAGACGTTTCTTCTGTGGAGGATAGAGAGGTGGATAAAGAGATGGATGGAGAAAAGACTACTTAGACGGTGATGAAAAGTCTACATGAGAAGTGATTAATTAATGCTATGGCAATAGAGATAGATATGAAGAGCCAGACTGGAAAAACTCAATTAGCTGAGCTTGGCAGAGTTACTTAACCTATCTGGTCATCACCTGTGAAATGGGTCAATTTTAACAATAGTGAAAAAATAAAATTAGTGGCAATAATGTTTGTTGAGCACTTTACTACAATCAAGATACTGACTGTTCCAAATACTTCACAGTTGTTATTCTTGGTGTAACCCTAACAACCACCCCATGAAGTACACAGTTCTTGTCCCCATATGACAAAGATACTGAGGCTCAGAGAGATTAAGGTACCACGACTAACACCTTTCTCAAAATATTGTTGAAACAATAAAATGGCAGCCATAAATAATAATTATCATCATTAATTTTATTATTATTGCTGGTATTAGGAGTGACAAAATTTAAAAGAAGATTTGGAGAGAAAGGCTAAAGATGAAAATCATCTAAAAGTCCAATTTGGTGGATGGTTAGATGTTGACTGCACAGATGACATGGCATTATTGGGAACATGGGAGTGTGAGTGGAGGGTTGAGAGGCTGGAGACCAGAGGGTGAAAAGGACTTTGTGTGACTCTTGTTAAGGTTTGCATGTTTGTGGCACACCAGACTAGGAATGTCTGATGATATTTAGAAACACGAGTCAGGAGCTTGGGAGATAGCTTAGGGCTGGAGATAAAGACTTGGCCATCATCTCCATAAATCTACCCAGAGGATATTAGGGGGCCACAGAGCAGCAGGGACACCTCATCCTGGAGAGACAGAAGAAGGGAGAATCAGCCAAGACCTGACCTAGTCTTATGGCTTCAAAATTTTCTGATTTTTGTTTCTGTTAAAAAGAAGCTATTTTCCCTGAGGTTTGTTTTTTTTTTTTTTAACAGGTTTTATTTATCCATTTAAAAAAATTTTTGGTCACACCCTGCAGCATATGGGATCTTAGTTCCCCAGTTCCCCGATCAGGGATCAAAACCATAACCTTTGCATTAGAAGACCATACCACTGGGCCACCGGGAAAGTCCTCCCCTGAGTTTCAGTATCTCCCATCAGCCCCCATTCCATCATCACCAGTCAGTCTCCAATTTCACTGATTTTTTTTCTCATTCTCACCAACCTTGGATTTCCCCACCATTTGCCACCCCCCAGCCTCCTCTAGGCTCTTTCTCAAAATCACCTATTTCTTCTTTGATTCAACAAAGGTGATATCAATAATAGCCCCAGCTTGATAATAGCTACTATTTACTGATGCCATAAATATCTGTAGAAGACTTACTGTGGGAAGGGTACTGCACTAAGGCCCAAGTTATTGCAGCACACAGGGTAGACATGGTCTTCGATCTTTTGGAGTATACAATTAAGATGGAGTCAAGGACAAGTCAACAGATACAAGGGGACGACTCCAGATCGTGACTTATGATTCAAATAGAGCAAGATGAGAGTGAGTAGAGATGGGGCCTTGTTGATACAGCATCCAGGACAGCCTCTCTGAAGAGGCTTCTTGGCCCTGGAACCAAAAAGAGGATTTGTTGTTCAGTCGCTAAGTTGTATCTGACTCTGACTCCATGGACTGCAGCATGCCAGGCTTCCCTGTCCTTCACTATCTCCCAGAGTTTGTTCATACTCATGTCCATTGAGTCAGTGATGCCATCCAACCATCCCATCCTCTGTCACCCGCTTCTCCTCTTGCCCACAGTCTTTCTCAGCATCAGGATCTTTTCCAGTGAGTTGGCTTTTTGAATCAGGTGGCCAAAGTATTGGCGCTTCAGCCTCAAATCCTTCATTCATTGGAAGGACTGATGAATCTTGAAATGGTTGGTAGTTATATAGATGTATATAAGGGTAGATAGTCGTTCAGATGTCTACTTAAGATCTTCACATTTTCTCCATGTAAATTATACCACAGGTAAAAATATTAAAGGTTGTTCCTTTACTTTGGCTGGCAGGCAACTTATTCTTGTTTGGTTAAGCACCCCAGCACCGCCCCCCATCCTGCCCCCTTCACCCTGTGCTGTAACTTTAGTTGTAGTAATACTAAAAGAAGATAGGTATTCTGCCTTTTCAGCAGGGGTAGTCCTTCCAATGAATATTCAGGGTTGATTTCCTTTAGGATTGACTGGTTTGATCTCCTTGCTGTCCAAGGGACTCTCAGGAGTCTTCTCCAGCACCACAATTCAAAAGCATCAATTCTTCGACACTCAGCCTTCTTTATGGTCCAAATCTCACATCCAGACATGACTATTGGAAAACCCATCACTTTGACTATAAAGACCTTTATCAGGAAAGGAAAAAGTGGAAACAGTGACAGATTTAATTAAAAGATACTTGCTCCTTGGAAGGAAAGCTATAACAAACCTAGACAGCGTATTAAAAAGCAGAGATATCACTTTGCCAACAAAATTCTGTATGGTCAAAAAGAGGAGGCAGGTGTGCAAAGACCTCGAAAACGAGCAGAAGGAAGCTTGAGGCCAAACAACAAGATTCCTAACCCAGTGCCAGGTGCTTTACACACAACTTTTTGTTCTAGCAAGTCCCTTCCTTTCTGAATCAAAACTCTCTTTAAATCTTGACTCATCTCTTTTCTCTCCTGGTAGAGCACTGCCGAGTAGGTACCCTAAGCCCCAGCCCCCTCCCCAGGTCAGAGCCAACCCTAATTCTGCTCAAAAGGCGGAATACCCATCTTCTTTTAGTATACAACTAAAGGTACAGCACAGGGTGAAGGCGGCAGGATGGGGGGCGGTGCTGGGGTGCTTCAGTTCAGTTCAGTTCAGTCGCTCAGTCGTGTCCAACTCTTTGTGACCCCATGAATCACAGCATGCCAGGCCTCCCTGTCCATCACCAACTCCCAGAATTCACTCAAACTCATGTCCATCGAGCTGGTGATGCCATCCAGCCATCTCATTGTCTGTCGTCCCCGTCTCCTCCCACCCCCAATCCCTCCCAGCACCAGAGTCTTTTCCAGTAAGTCAACTCTTCGCATGAGGTGGCCAAAGTATTGGAGTTTCAGCTTTAGCATTAGTCCTTCCAAAATTAAGTTGCCTGCCAGCCAAAGTCAAGGAACAACCTTTAATATTTTTACCTGTGGTATAATTTACATGGAGAAAACGTGAAGATCTTAAGTAGACATCTGGACGACTATCTACCCTTATATACCCCCACATAACCACCACTCATTTCAAGATTCAGAATGTCCCCATCACTCTAGGAATTCCTCCATGTTGCTTCCCAGTTAGTAACCTAACTAATTAGTTTTGCCACATAAATGAAATAACACAGTGTATATACAATTTTTGTGTCTGGCTGCTTTCACTCAGCATAATGTTTTAGAGGTTTACCTGTATTGTTGCAAGCAGCAATCATTCATTCCTTTTCATTGCTGATAGATGTCCCATTCCATTGTATGAAGATACTGTTAATGGATATTTGGAATTATTTATCTAATTTTTTGGCTTTTATGACTAAGACTACTATGAACACTCATGTACGAGTGTTTGTTTTTTGGTTTTTTATACAGATAAATATTTTCCATTCTTGTGGATAAATACCAAGAGTGGAATTACTGGTTGTGGGGTTAGACAGCAATCAAATTTCTAAAGTGATTGCACTATTTTTACACTCCCACCATCAGTGTATGAGGTTTTGAGTTGCTTCACACACCCCCAATCCTAGATATTGTTAATTAAAAAAACTTTTAACCATCTAGTATGCATAAAAGATATCTTGAGATAATTTTAACTTATATTTTCTTTTTTAAGATATATTTTATTTTTATTTATTTAGACCACACCATCAACCATGTAGGATCTTAGTTCCCCAATCAGGGATTGAACCCATGCCCCTGCTTTGAAGTGCAGAGTCTTAACCACTGAACCACCAGGGAAGTCCCTAACTTATATTTTCTCAATTACAGTGAAAATTAACATATTGTCGTGTATTTATTGGTCATTGTAATATGTTCTTTTGTGAAATGTTCAAGACTTTTGCCCGTTTTTAAAAATTATTTGCCTCTTGTTACTAATTTCTGAGTTCTTCCACAATATCAATAAACTTTGTAAACATGCTTAGTGAAAGAAGCAAGTCAGAATAGACCACATACTGTATGATTCCATTTATACAAAATGTCCAAAATAGGCAAATTCACAAAGACAGAAAGTAGGTCAGTGGTTGCCTAGGGCTGGAGGAATTGGAAGGAAATGGAGAGTGGCTGCTAATGGGAGTGATGAAAAGGATCAAAACTTGATTGTGATCATGATTGCACACACTCTGTAAAATACACTCAATTTTAATTTGCACATTCAATAAAGCTATTTTTTGAATATAAATGACCAACAGGTAACTTAAAATATGGAAATTTGTGCTGTGTGCCTATAGAAAATTAGTAATTGGTTTTATGGTAATAAACAGCATTTCATCATGGTTTTAAAAAAAAGTTCTTTATATATTCTGGACATTCTGGATACTGAGACTTTCTCAGATACATGTACAAGTACTACAAGAACTGGCCTCAGGCAAAATTGTGAAACTGAAGGTCACATTAACTTTTTTCTTCCAACAAAAGGTCTTACATATTTGTTACCAAGCCAAAGCACTAGTGCAGAAACACTGACATGAAGAGAAAAAGCATTTCCCCAATAGAACACATCCAGTTGTTCAGCTAGTGATGTTCTCAGAGTGATATGGTAAGATGCACATGACCTTGACACAACATAAATGTGTTTGCATCATGTGCGGGGCTCCTTATAGACTCAGTTTGGTTCTGCTGATGTCCTCTCTTGGAGTTGTTCCTGTTCTATTGCCAGTTTTCATTTTAATTCATTAGGGGAATAGGAAAATCTTGTTTTTTTTTTCTTGCCAGGAATCACTTGACCCTGAAAGTCTTGTGAGATGATGCAGCAAGGAACAAATTCAACTGAACATAGGATGGTGGAGAAGAGACGAGAATACCACATGAATATTTATGTGTGTCTACCAGGTGCCAGGTGCTCCTTGCACCATATTTTTCTCACCTTCCCTCTTGAGGGAGGCATTATTTCCTCCATTTTCACTCTAAGATTACAGAGCCTGAGAGGTTCAGTAACCTTGCTCAATGTTGCACAAGATTTAAGGTGATGAGCTAGAATTCAAAGGAAGCTGTCTGAATTCTGTCCCTTGAAGAAAGCTCACTTAAATCGATAACTCTCACTTCTCTCTCTTCACTTTTTTTCTCATTCTCTTCATTGTTAACACCCTCATCTCCCATAAACCTCAGCTAGTTTGTCGTTCTCCCCAGCTTGTCAGTTACTTTCCTCTGGGGAGCCTTTTTCACTGCCCCCTTTTCACTGTCCCCTCACCAGCTCACGTTAAGGGGCCTTTCCAAATCATTTATCACACCATTTCATCATCTGTCCTCAAGACTGGCTCAGAGTTTACAGTGAGAGTATAGCAATGTCTCTCTTGTTAGGCACTGTGATGGGGGTGGCAGAGATGTTTTCGAGACGAGAGCCTGGCCAAACATCAGGACTGCAAATCATACACTTGTACCTCTTTTTGTGACTCTATATCCTAACCCATCACCTCTTGGGCACAGGCCATTTTAGTGCCCCGTCTTCTGGCTCACTCCCAATGACTCCACCAGAGTACCAGATAAATCTGGTCCTTCTGCTCTCCTCTGTCTGCCCTCTTTGAGCCTACATCTGCGCACATTTGTAACTCCACAGTAGTTTGTACCTAAGGGCACATTTCCTCTTTAACTCCCAGTTTTGTTTTTATTCTGCCAATTTTTATTTTGAAAACTTCAAACCCTCAGGAAAAGCTGTAAGAAAGATATAATAAATACTCATAAACACTTCACCTAGATCCTCCAATTGTACCTCCTGTCTCTCCCTTTTTTCGCCTGGCTGAACCATTTGGGAGTTACTGCAGACATCATGACATTTCACCTCCAAACACTTCACCGTAAGTCTCCTATGAACAAAAACATTCTATACAGCCACAATATCACTTTCAGGAAATTTAACATTGTTACGGTATTGATCTCTAATATCAGTCTATATTAAAATTTCCTTATTTGTCCTAATAATGTCCTTTATATGTTTTTTCTTATTTTTCTTTTAGATCTTAAATCCAATTAAGGTTCACATGTTGTATGTTGCATTTAGCTGTCACGCCTCTTTAATATTTTAATCTGCAGGAGTTTCTTTGCTTTTTTTTTTTTTTTGTCTTTCATGATGTATATGTGTTTGAAGAGTTTGGAGCACTTATTTTGCAGAATGTCCCTTAATTTGGGTTTGCTGATACTCCCTCATGATTAGATTTGGGTTAAACATTTTTGGCAAGAGTCAAATGTGATGTTGTATCCTTCTCAGTGCATAGTTGTTTTGTCCCATTATTGATGATGTGGGGAAACAACTTTTTAAAAATTTTTGATAAAACTTATCATTTTATCAATCCATTCATCCATCAGTGGGGCGAGGGTGGGAGGGCTTCCCTTGTGTCTCAGACATTGTGCACTGAGAAGGAAAATACAGGAAGGAAAATACATTTCCTTCTCCGGGGGATCTTCCCTACCCAGGGATTGGACCCAGGTCTCTTGCATTGTGTTGACTATTCAGGGAGAGCTGCTGCTGCTGCTGCTAAGTCGCTTCAGTCGTGTCCGACTCTGTGTGACCCCATAGACGGAAGCCCACCAGGCTCCCCCGTCCCTGGGATTCTCCAGGCAAGAACACTGGAGTGGGTTGCCATTTCCTTCTCCAATGTGTGAAAGTGAAAAGTGAAGTCACTCAGTCGTGTCCGACCCTTAGCGACCCCATGGACTGCAGCCCACCAGGCTCCTCTGTCCATGCGATTTTCTAGGCAAGAGTACTGGAGTGGCTTGCCATTGCCTTCTCCAATTCAGGGAGAGCAGTTACTTTTTAAATAGGACTCCTGGAGACTCCACTTAACATAAAGGAAGGGATGATTGGGAATTCCCTGGTGGTCCAGGGATAAGACTCAACACTTTTGTTGCTTAGCCTGGGTTCAGTCTTAGTTGGGAAACTAAGATCATAGTATACCACATACACCGTTTCATACCCTGCTTAATTTGCTTAATATAACCTTGTATCACTATACCAACCCTTCCTCATTCTTTTGTTGAGGGCAAGATAGTATCCCCATCTATGGACACTGGGAAGAGCTGGACTCTGGAACCAAACAGTCTGCAAGTCACTCATCATGCCAGAAACAGGGCCAGCTGTCTTTCCCCAAGGTTGGCCTGCTCTCCTTCTGCCCTTTCCTACTAGCATGATTTCCACACACAGCCCTCTCGGAACCTGGGAGGAGGCCCTAACCCATTCTTCCTTCCCTTCTTCCTCCCTTCTCCCAATTCCTGCCTCCACTCACCCCCAGGTTAGAAAAAAGCAACTTTATTATTCTCTTTTCAGTTTTTTTTCCTCAAAAGTAGGCACAATTTAAAAAATTGATTGTCAAGGTTAAAAAGTCAGAAGATTAAACATTGGAATCAGGATTTCATGCTTCTCGTGAAAAACCAAAAGTCCTGTTGATAGCTCTGCTGTGGTATGACCACCACCTTTGGGGCTGGATCTGAGGGTCCTTCCCCACGGCGGGTGAGGGGTGGCGTCTCTGCCATTCATCAGTCCCACACAGTGGGCTCATCATTCATTTATTGGACCTTCCTGGTCCCAGCAGTTCACTAAATCTGAAGTCCCTGGTTTGGGCCCTCATTAACAAAGGCTTGAAGTATTTCTAAATCATCTAAAGTCAATGTAGATTCTGACTCAGCAGTTCTGAGTCAGGGCTCAAGATCCTGCCTTTCGTACATGCTGATATTCCTGGTCCACAGACCATTCCTTGAGAACCAAGGTTCTAGTTTCTCCCCTCTCTATAACACATTTGCACATCATTGTGCATTAATTTTTCAGCATGCTGTGTTTCACTGTTTTAAAAATCCCAGTGGTTTTTGAATATCCATGGCGTTCCTCTTTTTTGGGGGTGGTGGTGGTGGTATGTATTTACTTATTTTAATTGGAGGCTAATTACAATGTTGTGGTGGTTTTTGCCATACATTGACATGAATCAGCTGTGGCAGTTACTCTTTACTATTTTAATTTTTCATACTGCAGAATCTTTTGGCTTCCCAAACAATGCTATTGCTTGGGTCCCTGCTGCACAAATGAGACAGAATAGGGGTGCTACTGAGGTTGAAGACGGGACCTTCGGAAATACACCCACCCCATTGATCCTCAGATCCTGTGACCTAGCCACAGAAATTTCAAATTGCATGGAACTCAGTTGAAAGTCAGAGACCTTATTCTGGTATTCCAAGGCTTTGGGAGTTAAGTAACTTGCCCGAGGTCACACAGCTGCAAAGCACTTGATTTCCCAAACCCCTAGAGCATTCTTTTCCCAAGGCTCCATTCACACCCTTTCCTCCCAACACCCAGGTCAAATTCTCCCACTTGACTGCAGGCTTTTCTCACTCTGGTCACACCACAGACTTAGCTATTCTAAGGGCACTGCCTCTACTGATGCAGCCTCTCCTTCATCTCTCTTATCCTTATCGCTCCTTCACCCCAAGTTATGTTAAAACAAGGCTTTTAAGTACTAAGAAAAAGTCTGTGTCTTTCACCCTTCTCCTACCATTCTCTCCAAAATGGTGCATTTGGCAAAAGGTGGGAAACCAAGTAACTATGGGATGAAGTTCTACCTCCTTGACTTGGCCTCTAGGTCTCTCCATCACGTGGCTGTGGCCTTTGTGCCAAATAAGCATCCCGCCTTACTTATCTCTCACCTTCACCTGAAGTCACCTTTGGTGCCTCTGCCTAGCCCGTGGGCCATTGTTTACCCTGTACCCTACACACTTAGAATGTGGTATTTAATGTTTTCTTTTTAAATTGCAATTAAAATTTTTAAATTGTTAATGAATATAACTAGGAGTATCTGAGAAATTAACAGCTCCTCCCCCATGTCTTTTGGAGGCTTATCTCAGAACAGAACAAAAACATCTTTCTTTGTCACCTTTCTATGTTTACCCAACCCTGCAAGGGAGGAGAGATGAGCAGCTCTCCTAAAACTCTGAACTCAGTATTTTAAACTATACATTTGAAAAATGAGATAAAGTGGACAATTACTGGTAAAAATATCACTTACCAAATAATTATTCAAGAAATAGAAAGCTTGAACAGATTTATACATTAAAGAAATTGAATCCAAATAAAAAATTCTAGGCACAAAAATACTTCACCAAACCTAGATGTCCTTGTAGGCACCTATATCACCTTTAAGAAACAGAAAAACTCTGTTTTACCCAAACTCAGAAACAAGATTCACCAATTTGTGTGAGGTTAGTCACTAACCATCTCTTAAAGAGATGGGAATATCAGACCACCTTACCTGCCTCCTGAGAAACCTCTATGCAGGTCAAGAAGCAACAGTTACAGCCAGATATGGAACAACGGGTTGGTTCAAAATTGGAAAAAGTGTACATCAAGGCTGTAAATAGTCGCCTTGCTTATTTAACTTCTATGCAGAGTACATCTTGCAAAATGCCGGGCTGGATGAATCACAAGCTGAAATCAAGATTTCCAGGAGAAATATCAACAACTTCAGATATGCAGATAGTTCCATTCTAATGGCAGAAAATGAAGAGAAACTAAAGAACCTCTTGATGAAGGTAAAAGAGGAGAGTGAAGAAGCTGGCTTAAAACTCAGCATTCAAAAAACAAAGATCATGGCATCCGATCCCATCACTTCATGGCAAATAGAAGGGGAAAAGTGGAGTCAATGACAGATTTTATTTTCTTGAGCTCTAAAATCACTGGAGACAGGACTGCCGCCATGATTTTAAAAGACACTTGCTCCTTGGAAGGAAAGCTATGACAAACCTAGATAATATATTATAAAGCGGAGATATCACTTTGCCAAAAAGGTCCATATAGTGAAAGCTATGGTTTTTCCAGTAGTCATGTATGGAAGTGAGATATACCTTGAAGGCTGACTGCTGAAGAACTGATGGTTTCAAACTGTGGTGCTGCAGAAGACTTGAGAATCCCGTGGACAGCAAGGAAATCAAACCAGTCAATCCTAAAGGAAATCAACCCTGATTTGGAAGGACTAATACTGAAGCTGAAGCTCCAATACTTTGGCTACCAGGTGCAAAGAGCCGACTCACTGGAAAAGACCCTGATGCTGGGAAAGATTGAGGGCAAGAAGAGAAGGGGGCAACAGAGGATGAGATGGTTGAGTAGCATCACTGACTCAGTGCACATGAGTTTGAACAACTCTGGAAGATAGTGAAGGATGGGGAAGCCTGACCCACTGCAGTCCATGGGGTCTCAAAGAGTCAGAGACAAATTAGTGACAACAGGTCACTAACCACTGCTAGTGTAACATTCACACCAAATCAGAAAGGACAGTGAAAGAAGGAAACTGATAGTTCAGTTTCACTTTACAGATGTAATAAGTATAAATAAACCACTAGCTAACCAAATGCGGAGAAGGCAATGGCAAGCCACTCCAGTACTCTTGCCTAGAAAATCCCATGGATGGAGGAGCCTGGTAGGCTGCAGTCCATGGGGTCGCTAAGGGTCGGACACGACTGAGCGACTTCACTTTCACTTTTCACTTTCACACATTGGAGAAGGAAATGGCAACCCACTCCAGTGTTCTTGCCTGGAGAATCCCAGGGAAGGGGGAGCCTGGTGGGCTTCCGTCTATGGGGTCACACACAGTCGGACACGACTGAAGTGGCTCGGCAGCGGCAGTGGCAGCTAACCAAATGGGGCTTCCGAGGTGGCACAAAGGTAAAGAGTCTGCCTGCCAATGCAGAAGATGAAGATTCAACCCCTGGGTCAGGAAGATCCCCTGGAGTAGGAAATGGCAACCCACTTCAATATTCTTGCCTGGAAAAAGACCATGGTCAGAGGAGGACCTTGGCGGGCTACAGTCTGTGGGGTCACAAAGAGTTGGACATGACTGAGTGATTGAGCACGTATGCACAGCAAACTAAATGCAGCAATTGTAGAAAACAAATGTTCCCAAGGAGGGTTTATCCCAAGAAGACAAGGATGCCATTTAGCCACTAGAAAATAGCAATATTAATTTACCCAGCTACAGACTGAAAAGCAAAAAATCATCTCAATAGATTCAGGAAAAAAAAAACACACAAATAATAAATTCAACAACCATTTTATGGAAACAAACTGCAGACCCTCACAATAATCCCATCAGAGGGATGAAGGAACAAGGGGATTTATAGTCCAGTTCCTAAAAGAAAGTCATTGCTTGATTATTGATCTGGGGACCTGTGATTCCCCAGAAAGTCCAGCCTTCTATTCTCTTCACTGGGGCAGAGAATCCTTCCTGAGTTTTGGGGGGATCAGGGGAGGCCTCAACCCCAAAGAGGCTGATTCTGGTATTTGAATGTGGGCCTAGGAACCCTGAAGCTGTAAGATATGGAAGGGGCTGCACTCAGCACCGGAGAAGGCAATGGCAAGCCACTCCAGTACTCTTGCCTAGAAAATCGCATGGACAGAGGAGCCTGCTGGGCTGCAGTCCATGGGGTCGCTACTAGTCGGAGACGACTGAGCGACTTCACTTTCACTTTTCACTTTCACACATTGGAGAAGGAAATGGCAACCCACTCCAGTGTTCTTGCCTGGAGAATCCCAGGGACGGCGGAGCCTGGTCGGCTGCCGTCTATGGGGTCACACAGAGTCGGCCACGACTGAAGCGACGCAGCAGCAGCAGCAGCAGCAGCACTCAGCACACTAGAAACAGAAGAGAATTACTTAATTACTTTAACCTGTTTTTCATTGTTAAGAATTTTACCATAAAGAAAACAAACAAGTGAAAAAACCCCAAACCAAAAGAAAAACACCTCATTCTCAGTGGTGAAAAATTTTTACCTTTAAAGATACAAATAAGAATAGCCTCTGTCAGCACATTGTTCACAGTAAAGAAAGATCAAAAAAGAAAAAGAAGAAAAGTGAAAGCATTGGAAAGAAAACAACAAACAAACAAATCTATCATTATCTGCAGATAATATAATTGTCTTTAGGGAAAATCCTGAAGAATTTCACATATTTGGAATTGGTATGCGTATCAGTTTTGTTGTCGCTTAGTCATGTCCAATTCTTTGTGACCCCAAGGACTGCAGCATGCCAGGCCTCCCTGTCCATCACCAATTCCTGGAGTTTACTCAAACTCATGTCCATCGAGTCAGTGATGCGATCCAACCATCTCATCCTCTGTCATCCCCTTCTCCCGTCTTCAATCTTTTCCAGCATCAGGATCTTCTCTAACGAGTTGTCTCTTCACATCAGGTGGCCAAAGTATTGGAGCAGCTTCAGCATCAGTCCTTCCAATGAATATTCAGAACTGATTTCCTTTAGGATGGATTGGTTGGATCTCCTTGCAGTCCAAGGGACTCTCAAGAGTCTTCTCCAACACCACAGTCCAAAAGCATCAGTTCTTCTGTGCTCACCCTTCTTTATGGTACAACTCTCACATCCATACATCACTACTGGAAAAACCATAGCTTTGACTATGTGGACCTTTGTCAGCAAAGTAATGTCTCTGCTTTTTAATACGCTGCCTATGTTGGTCATAGCTTTTCTTCCAAGGAGCAATTTCATGGCTGCATCTGCAGTGATTTTGGAGCCCAAGAAAATAAAGTTTGACACTATTTCCATTATTTCCCCATCTATTTGCCATGAAGTGATGGGACTGGATACCATGATCTTAGTTTTCTGAATGTTGAGTTTTAAACCAACTTTTTCACTCTCCTCTTTCACTTTCATCAAGAGGCTCTTTAGTTCTTCTTCACTTTCTGCCATAAAGGTGGTGTCATCTGCATACCTGAGGTTATTGATATCTCTCCCGGCAATCTTGATTCCAGCTTGTGCTTCATCCAGCCCGGCATTTTGCATGATGTACTCTGCATATAAGTTAAATAAGCAGGGTGACGATATACAGCCTTGATGTACTCCTTTCCCAATTTGGAACCAGTCCATTGTTCCATGTCCAGTTCTAACTGCTGCTTCTTGAGCCATATATAGATTTCTTAGGAGACAGATAAGGTGGTCTGGTATTCCCATCTCTTTAAAAATTTTCTACAGTTTGTTGTGAGCCACACAGTCAAAAGCTTTAGCATAGTCAATGAAACAGATGTTTTTCTGGAATTTTCTTGCTTTTTTCTCTGATCCAACAGATGTCAGCAATTTGATGGAATACTACTCAGTCATAAAAAAGGGAATGACGTTTTGCCATTTGCAGCAACATGAATGGACTTGGAGGGTATTATACTAAGTGACACAAGTCAGACAGTGAAAGACAAATACTGTATGATATTACTTATGTGTGGACTCTAAAAAATAAAACAAAATAGTGAGTATAACAGAAAAGAAACAGATTCACAGATATAGAGAACAAAGCAGTGCTTACCAGTGGAGAAAAGGAAGAGGGTGGGGGCAAGAGAAGGGTAGAGAATTAAAAGGTACTAACTACTGTGTGTAAAGTAAATAATCTATGAGGATACAATACAGGGAACACAACTGCTATTTTATATTAACTCTAAATGGAATTTAACTTTCAAAAATTGTGACTCACTATATTGTACCCCAAGACTTACATAATATTGTACATCAGTTATGCTGCCATTAAAAGTTAAAGATAACTTTTTAAAAAATAATAAAAAATAAAAATAAAGTATGCTTTGGGAATAAAAATCTTTAATCTATTATCTTCTGTTAGAATTAGGAATGACATTACTTTATCTTAAATAAAATGTATAATGTAATCCAAGCTTTTGAGCAACATGATTATTACTGAATTATTATATTATATGTATTCTTTCAATTTTTTGGCATTATTGTTTGGTATTACAATCAGCTCTTCAATAAATATGAGGACATTTGCTTTGTCCTCTATGTTAGGGGTCCCAAGCCCTGGGCCATGGACCAAAACCAATATGGTCTGTGGCCTGTTAGGAACTGGGCTGCCCAGTGAGCAAAGCTTCATCGGTATTTACAGCCACTCCCCATTGCTTGCATTACCACCTGAGCTTCACCTTCTGTCAGATCAGTGGTGGCATTAGATTCTCATAGGAGCATGAACCCTACTGTGAACTGCATATGTGAGGGATCTAGGTATGTGATAGCTGGTGCTGGAGCAGCAATATTCTGACCATGAGGGAAAAGACCAAGAGAATCAAGGCTTTAGGTTCTTTAGGACACCGGACCAAGACTAGCAACTACCTATCACTGGACATGTCATTATGTAAGCAAAATAAATTCCTATTTTATTTAAGCCATTAATAATCCAAATTTTCTGAAACATGAACTCAAAATCCCTGACTGCTGTGCTAGCATGACTATAATTAGTTTCTTAGAAGGAGACCAGAACAAGTGGATTAGACCTAGTAACTGAAATTATATGAGAATAAAATTATCCTGAGATGAGGAAATATGCAGATAAAAGAGCTTACCGTGTCCTGAATAAAAACAACAAAAATATCTGAGAAAATAGATGGGGTCCAGGTAGAAAAGACAAGGATATCAACAAAGAAACAAATATCAGCCTAGTGTTAACAGTAGCATCTACAGGGTGTTATATTTTGGCTAGGATTAGCTTGTGGGCTTGCCAAAACTGTGACTGAGACAAGTGTGCACTGCAGGAAAGAGCAGCAGAAGTGGTAAGTAAAATAATGGGCAGGTCACACACTCTAAAATAAGTTTCAGGTTCTGACTTAAAGCCTCCCGGCAGATGCAACTGTAGAACTGGAATACATCAAACTCGCCACTATAGTCTGCCACCAGATGCAGCTTAATTGTCACTTGCTCCTCACTGTTAGGGTTTTAATATGAGTCTGAAAGCAATTAATTTACTACGGTCTCTGTTCAGTCAAACCTCTCTGCTAATGATAATCTGTATTTCCAGCCACTCCCCAATCCTAACATCACTGCCTCAGCTCCACCTCAGATCATCAGGCATTAAATTCTCATAAAGAGCGTGAAACCCATAATTCAACAAGACAAAAAGAAGAAGCTAGAGGAAGGGAGAGATGGCACCTAAATCAGGAAAACAAAACTGGCCCAGTAATTCCCAGAAGACTTCAGCTTACATCTCACTGGACAGAAGTATGTCATAAAAATAAATGTCATCTGGGGGCAAGTTCAGTTCAGTTGCTCAGTTGTGTCTGACTCTTTGCAACCTCATGGACTGCAGCACAGCAGGGTTCCCTGTCCAACACCAGATCCGGGAGCTTGCTCGAACCCATGTCCGTTGAGTCAGTGATGTCCATCCAACCATCTCATCCTCTGTTGTTCCCTTCTCCACCTGCCTTCAATCTTTCCCAGCATCAGGGTCTTTTCCAATGAGTTGGCTCTTCACATCAGGTGGCCAAAGTATTGGAGCTTTAGCTTTAGCATCAGTCCTTCCAGTGAATATTCAGGATTGATTTCCTTTAGAATTGACTGGTTGGATCTCCTTGCAGTCCAAGGTACTCTCAAGAGTCTTCGTCCAATATCACAGTTCAAAAGCATCAATTCTTCGGCACTCAGCTTTCTTTAAGGGAGATGGTAAAATGTATTTAATGTGAACTCCAGCAAAACTAGAGGTCAGCTTCTAAAGGTCATTCTCAAAATGGATTTTAATTCTGTTCTTAAATTTTAGTTTTTCTGCAATATTTTCTGATCTCATCCATTTTTCCTCTTCTAATTTATCCTACTATCTTTTTATCTCAGCCATTTCCATCTGTGTGACTTTTGCTTACTTTTTGAAGAAATGTGAGTTTGTCTACTGAGTATGTTAGAGTACACATTTTTTTTTGGAATGCCTGCTTAGCCCATTGCCCGCCTCTCTTCTCTAAGAAAAGGTTTCCAGGCCTTGAGGGAAGATTTAAATACTATGTGACCAGCATCCTCAGTTCAGCTGACTAAACCAAAGGCAACCAATTGACTCATACTGAAAGATTACCTGCCATGGAAATATGAAATTGGAATTTAAAGGCAGTGTTTTAATCTGGTTGGAAATTTGAGGAGTGTAAGGTGGCCATCCAGGACTTCCCTGGTGATACAATTGTTAAGAATCCAATTGCCAATGCAAGGGACATGGGTTTGATACCTGATCCAGAAAGATTCCACATGCCACAGAGCAACTAAGCCTGTGGGCCACAACTACTGAGCCCATGCTCTAGAGCCCAAGAGAAGCAACTACTGGGCCCAAGTGCTGCAACTACTGAAGCCCGTGCACCTAAAGCCTGTGCTCTGCAATAAGAGAAGCCACTGCAATGAGAAGCCCCCACACGCAACTAGAGAAAGCTCGAGTGCAGCAATGAAGATCCAGCACCACCAAAGAAATAAAAAGTAAAAATAAGGTGACCATCAAGTGGTATGTTGGTAGATGTTTACTAGCCTTCATGAAAAATAAATGCTTATAATGTATTAATACATAAATTAATTACAAACCATTCTGACATAAGGGATGTGTGGCAAAAAATTGATAGATAATAAAATATACAATATTGTTTATTGCAAATTCCACTTAGCCAATTGATTCTAACAGAAAACTTTCATTGATTTTTGCTGAACCCTTGTATTTGTAGCAAAACTATAGTTGCAATTAAAAATGAGTATAGCTCCAATTGATTGATGCTTTTGAACTCTGGTGCTGAAGACTCTTGAGAGTACCTTGGACTGCAAGAAGATCAAACCAGTCAATCCTAAGGGAAATCAGTCCTGATTCATTGGAAGGACTGATGCTGAAGCTGAAACTCCAATACTTCGACCACCTGATGTGAAAAACTGACTCCTTAGAAAAGACCCTGATGCTGGGAAAGATTGAAGGCAGGAGGAGAAGGGGACGACAGAGGATGAGATAGTTGGATGACATCACTGACTCGATGGACATGAGTTTGAGCAAGCTCCAGGAGTTGGTGATGGACAGGGAAGCCTGTGCTGCAGTCCATGGGGTCACAAAGAGTCAGACACTACTGAGTGACTGAACTGAACTGATAGCTCCAATATGAATGTTATGAATATGAATTTTCATTTATGTAACCAAGGAGGACAAAAGTAAACAACAAAGACACATTTTAGAACTTTAAAAAAAAAAACACCTGACAGGTTTATCAATGATAAGAAGACTTTTCTGAATGAGATTAGAACACTTCTTAATGCCATATACAAAGATAAATTCAAAATGGATGCAAGACCAGAAACTATAAAACTCTTAGAGGAAAGCATACGCAGAACACTTGATGACATACATCAAAGCAAGATCTTCTAGAACCCAACTTCTAGATTAATGGAAATAAAAGCAAAAATGCATGAGACAGGGTGCTTGGGGCTGGTGCACTGGGATGACCCAGAGGGATGGGATGGGGAGGGAGATGGGAGGGGGTTCAGGATGGGGAACACATGTACACCTGTGGTGGATTCATGTCAATGTATGGCAAAACCACTACAGTAGTGTAAAGTAGTTAGCCTCCAATTAAAATAAATAAATTTATATTTAAAAAATTTCTTTTTAATTTTAAAAATTAAAAAAAAAAGTTTTCAGAGTAAATTAGTTCAATGTTTGCTTACAAATTTTTTATATAAAATATATGTACAACAAACTGCATAAGATTATGTGTTCATTTGCTGAATTTTTGCAAATGGATTGTATATTTATATAAATTCATCCCCCATAAAATATACATTGCCATCAATCCTGAAAAAAAAAAGCTTTGTGACTTTCAAAAATAAAAAATAAAAGCAAAAATAAACAAGTGGGATCTAATTAAATGTAAAAGCCTTTGCACAGCAAAGGAAACTACAAAGTGAAAAGACAACACTCAGAATGGGAGAAAATAATGGCAAATGAAACAACTGGCAAAGAATTAATTTCCATGATATACAAGTAGCTCATACAACTCAACTTCAGAAAAACAAACAACCCAATCAAAAAGTGGGAAAAAGACCTAAACAGATTTCTCCAAAGAAGACATACAGATGGCTAACAAACACATGAAAAGATGCTCAACATTGCTCATTATTAGAAACGCAAATCAAAACTACAATGAGATACCACCTCACACCAGTCAGAATGGCCATCATCAAAAAGTCTACAAATAATAAATGCTGGAAAAGGTGTGGAGAAAAGGGAACCCTCTTGCATTGCTGGTGTGAATGTGAATTGATATAGCCACTGTGGAAAACAGTATGGAGATTCCTTTAAAAACTACAAATAAAACCACCATATGACCCAGCAATCCCACTCCTAGGCATATACCCTGAGGAAACCAAAACTGAAAAAGACACATGTACCCCAATGTTCACTGCAGCAATATTTACAATAGCTAGAACATGGATGCAACCTAGATGTCCACCAACAGATGAATGGATATAGAAGCTGTGGTACATGAATACAATGGAATACTACTCAGCCATAAAAAGGAATGCATTTGAGTCAGTTCTAATGAGGTAGGTGAACCTAGAGCCTATTATACAGAGTGAAGTAAGTCAGAAAGAGAAATATAAATATCTTACACTGATGCATATGTATGGAATCTAGAAAGATGGTACTGATGAATTTGTTTTCAGGGCTGCAATGGAGAAAAAGACAAAGAAAAACAGACCTAAGGACCCTGGGGGAGGGGGAAGAGGGAGAGGGTGAGATGTATGGAGACAGTAACATGGAAATTTATAATACCATATGTAAAATAGATAGCCAATGGGAATTTGCTGTATGACTCAGGAAACTCAAACAGAGGCTCTGTGACAATCTAGAAGGGTGAGATGGGGAGGGAGATGGGAGGGAGGTTTGGGAGCGAGGGGACATGAGTGTACCTATGGCTGATTCTTGTTGATGTATGACAGAAAACCACAAAATTCTGTAAAGCAAATATACTTCAATTAAAAAAATAAAGTGGCCAAAAAACCCCCAAAACTTCTTTGCTAAAAAAGACAACGGTTTTTGAACACTGGAAAAATATTTCCTCAAATTTTTCTGCTATTC